>NC_138310.1:8805000-8807500 GCF_965601325.2 Salmo salar
TTCCTGCTCCCTCCTCCTTTCACTCTCTTCCTGCTCTCAACTCCTCTCCCCAATCTTTCAATCTCTCTCACGCTCTTCCTCCTCTCTCTTCCTCTCCCCCTATTTCTATCTTCCTCCTCTCTCCTCCTCTCCGCCCTATTTCTATCTTCCTCCTCTCTCCTCCTCTCCCCCTATTTCTATCTTCCTCCTCTCTCCTCCTCTCCTCCTCTCCTCTCCTCCTCTCCCTTTCTTTCTTTCTCTCTCTCTCTCTCTCGATCTCTCTATCTCTCTATCTCTCTCTCCTGTGTCTCTGTAGCCATTCTCATGATTGATTGTTTCTCAGTGTGCTGTGACAGGAAGTAGCGGGGCGCTGGCCCCTAGGGCCTGGAGGAGCCTGCACCACCTGATTAAGACTCCCCCCCCCCCCCCCCCCCCCCCCATAATCAGCCATGCGGTGCCACACCAACACAGCACCCGTCAACACGCAGGGGGGAAAAAAGAAAGGTTCCCTCCTGAAAGATAACAGTGGTTTTTAGCGAGTAGGAAGCAGCGTTTGTAAGTTTTCCTATGCTGGTCCATTTCTCTCAGGGGTTTAGGAGCTATTTTTATCAGTTCCAACAGGGATGCAACAGGGAAAGTAGAAAAGCAAAGGTCTTAAACCTAATAAAGTGGTTTCTGCCATACCAAGGTAAACCAGACAAGCACTAAATCTATTACGGCTGGTAATGGCATTAGAGATAGAAATCGTATTGTTTTCGCCCAATCGCAAAAGAAAAAAACAGTGGCCTGGCTGTAGCCGTGATTGAGGCGAGAAAGAATTTGAATTATGTCTAGAGCCAGTGATACAGTCAGATTCACTGTCTTAGAAAAGTACAATACTTTAACCCTGCAACAACTGGGGAACCCAAACAACTTAGTACTGTCTTTAGTTCAATGTATTATATATATTTTTTTTAATTACTGGACTCTTGTAACCTTGTAACCACTACACAACAATTGACCATTCGCTAAGCCCCGCACCACTTGGTTACTGTTGCAACCTCGGTCAACACTTTCCCAGGTAGCCCATTTCCCCATACGAACCACTGGTGAAAACCCCTCTCAATTATTGCAAACTGTAATTTAAATATACAATGAAATGAAACACAGACTACCCCTTGCTAATCAGGAGACTCTCAGTTGTGTAGTGGTAGACTGTCATTACAATTGCTTCACAGGAACCTGGTAAAATGAAGGTTGCAGTGTGGCTAGCCACTGGTCAGCTCTGAATGCACTGTAAGCATGCAGCCAAAGCTACTGACCACTTTTGGAGCTAACTAGTGCTCTCAAATTGTATCTTGATGTCGCCAGCAGATGAGAGTTGTGTTCATAACATGCCTAACTAACATACCTAACTTAGCTATCTAACATACATTAAAAAAAAAAAAAAAATATATATATATATATATATATATATATATATATATATATATATATATATATATATATATATATATATCTCAACTGGCTAGCTAGCTAGCGTTAGCAATGTTGGGTGGTCAAGGAGACTGAAACTGGGAGCTAGATAACCAGCTGAGCTAGTAAACAACGTAACAAAAGTATATTTGAAAAATAGCCTACTCCAACAGAATCTATATTTCAGGAATCACGGTAGAAAACACCCCTGGTGCAGTGTTAAATTATTTGGATATTTAAACTCTTTGTTTTTGGTTGAAAAACTCTCCCGTTTTTGCAATGCCCTCAATGGCTTCCAATGCAATTAAAGCTGGAGCTTGTACGAGGTGTTAGACTCGACAGCAGTTCCTATCCATTGGACTACTGCGATTGGTTGCCCCAAATTCTGGGGTGGGGCTTAGCTAAGGGTCTATTGTGTGTGAATTTGTGTCCGATAGTGTCACTACTGTGTCATTCACATATTCCCATTCACATATACGTGCATATGTCTTCATCCAGGGATCTCCAACATGTTCCTGGAGAGCTAGCCTCCTGTAAGTTTTTTTCGCTCCAACCCCATTTGAACTCCTGACCCTGTACAATACAAGCTGATTATCGGACACAGAATTATACCCACGTTCTACCCCCCCCCCCCCCCCCCCCCCCAAAAAAAAAGGAATTTATTTATATAGCCCTTCTTACATCAGCTGATATCTCAAAGTGCTGTACAGAAACCCAGCCTAAAACCCCAAACAGCAAGCAATGCAGGTGTAGAAGTACGGTGGCTAGGCTATTCCCAGTCTGTCTGGAGACAGAGCGTGGTGAACTATGTGATAACAGGGTCAGGGGCAGGGTAACCTGGTGCAAGTGAGCACTACACAGTCTGTCTAGGCTGAGTCAGGCCCTTGGCACAGCTTTGCATCCACTCCTAATCAGTTTAGAGCCCAAATGGCAGTGGGAGCAGGGACAGAGGGAGCGACACAGCAGCCTAATTGTGACCCACAAGGGACATCATGAAGTCACCCTCTCGCTCCACTATCTCCTTTGGTCATCAACAGCGGCATGCGTGCCTTTTCAGGGGAGCGTT
>NC_138310.1:8810000-8837500 GCF_965601325.2 Salmo salar
TAAAAGAAGACTCCATTCTGGCCTGCTTACAGTGCAACCGTCTCAGGTTAGCCTAACCTCCTATCTTCACGATCCTTAACCCTACCACCAACCCTCTCTTTAGTCCGACCTATTCCATTTAGTAACAATTTATCTCGGCAGCTTAGCAGTCAAACATTTGCCAAAACTAAGCTCAACAATAACATTGTTCAACAAGCAAATATTGCATCAAAAACATTCAAATATCCTTCCTTCTTTAGGTTCTCTTCATTTTTTAGAAGTCGGTTTAACGCTAAAGAGTTTGTGATCAGCGGTCCGATGTGTCCCCTCTGTTGCTCAGCACAGAGAGTCAGTGAAGTGGCACCCGCCTTGTTCCATTACAGTTGCACTATTACAAAGTGTCAGGCAGACGGGGGGTTTGTACACTACGCCTGCTTGTCTGCCAGAGTGACTAAATGAAAGTGGTTACACCACAGATGTAACATGAGGCGCTTATAAAAAAAACGCAAGTCATAGCCCTCATTTCCAACCTGGATACGTTTACCGCTGCTACATTGCATTTTCTCCTTCGCAGAATTGCCTCTTGTTCGATGCAAACGTTGGCTAGCAAAGTGTGTTCAGTCAAAATGCCAGTGTTTCATTAAATTAACGGCTGTCAACAGATTCAGTTTGGGCCCCATTTGAATTCTCTGCACGTTTAGATTCAGTCTCAGCCAGCCTGCTGTAGTTATTTCTTTAGGTGATCTATAAAATATTATTATTTAAAACAAGCTTTTTATGGATTACTTATGAGACATGCTTAGCTCATGATTGATCTGACCTCAAGTCTGCTCTCTGGGGAAACAACAGGCTTAGCCGTTGTTTGCGTTTGCCTGTGAATGTGTGACTGTAAGGAATAGAGAGACATTGAGCGAGAGAGAGAGAAATAGAAAGATAGGAGTGATAGAGAGAGGGGGGAGAGAGAGAGAGAGAGAGAGAGATGAAGAGAGTGAGAGAGATAGATAGAGAGAGGGAAGAGAGGGGGGGTTGTAGAAAAATCACCTACTCTGCACCCCCAGGCACCTGGTGTAGATCTGAAAGTATTAAACATAAACCGCATGCAGAAAATTCTACCTATGAGAGGTTGAGGTGGCAGTCAAACATCATTGCTTATACCTATCAAATGTTTTCAGATCTACATGAAGAACATAGGAAGTATGGACTAGGGCTTGTTTCTGGATGAGACCGACTAAGGCTAAGGATTTTATTTCATTTTTTTAAACCTTTATTTAACTAGGCAAGTCAGTTAAGAACAAGTCCTTATTTACAATGACGACGCTGGGCCGATTGTGCACCGCCCGATGGGACTCCCAATCACGGACAGATGTGACTCAGCCTGGTTTCAGAACCAGGGACTGTAGTGATGCCTCTTGCACGGAGATGGCAGTGCCTTAGACCGCTGTGCCACTCGGGAGGCCCCAGAGCTACAACAGTATTTGTCCTACTCAGGGCTAGAAAGAAATCTCGGTGGCTGCACCATTCAACTTGTAAAGACCATCTAATGTAAAGACAGACTAGGCCACGGTAATACACAAGACTTCACACCTTTGTCATGAAGTCCACATGAAATCCATTACCGATGGCTAAGGGGACAAATTACATCTGCTGTGTCCAGTGTGTGTGTGTGTGTGTGTGTGTGTGTGTGTGTGTGTGTGTGTGTGTGTGTGTGTGTGTGTGTACGCATGTGTCCGTCCGTGTGTGTGTGTGTGTGTGTGTGTGTGTGTGTGTGTGTGTGTGTGTGTGTGTGTGTGTGTGTGTGTGTGTGTGTGTGTGTGTGTGTGTGTGCATCCATATGGACACGTGCATCCTTGCGTGAGGCCAGGCCTATGCTAGAATTGATGCTGGATGGAGATTGATGGAGGCTTATGGTGAGGACGGTACTCTGTTATCTTCCCTGTAATTAAAAGCAACCTCATAAAGAGTATTGACTCCCCACCACACAAACCAACACGTTCCTACACTTGGCAGGGTTTGTAAGAGGCTTCTTAAAAAATGAAAAATAGCATATTAACCAGCACATATTTCCCATTTATGCGGAACATTTAGATGTGGTTAAGTTATCGTAATGTGCAATAAAACCTGGATGTGAAATTTGTAATCCACTTTGGAAAATTGCTTACTATATTGCTTTAACATCCCCTGAAAGAGCTTTTGAAATCTGTGTGCCAGGTTTATTGTACGCCATCATTTAAATGTCTTCAATGCAGGCAGTAAATATAAATTTATTAGTGGTGGGTTTAAATAGGCAGGCCTCGGCAGCGTGTGTGTGTGTCTGGGTGTGTGAGTGTTTGATAACCGATGGGTGGTAGAATATTTCACTTGGCTCTCAGCGACTGGAGGAAGCGATGTCTCTCTTAGTCTATCTCTAGTCTAAATTAGCGCTTCTGACAGGACGTAATTGTCACTTCCTTTCAACTGGTTCTAATTAGGGTCAATGTGTCTTCTTTTTTTTTTGAATTCACAGGAAGTCAGCAATGTACTAAACTGAATGTGTTGGAGATTGAGAGTACTGAAGTTAGGTATGGGTTCCTACCCCAGGCTGAATGGCTGGCTACACTGGCTGGCAATTAGCTGTGTTATTCTTGTGTGACCGCAGAGACTGTACGTTTTTCAAACACTCCCACCTAAGCAGAAGCCTGAGTGATAATGGTACCTGGGCTCTGGCCTCTGTGAGGGTAAAGTTAGGGACTGGATGAGAGAGGTGTTGAGTTCACACACAGAAACCCACACGTGGCATGAACACACGGGGTCACACTCACTAACATTAAAACGTACGGCTCTCTCTCTCAATTCAATTCAATTTAAGGGGATTTATTGGCATGGGAAACATATGTTAGCATTGCCAGAGCAAGTGAAGTAGATAATAAACAAAAGTGAAATAAACAATAAATGAACAGTAAACATTACACTCACAAAAGTTCCAAAAGAATAAAGACATTCCAAATGTCATATTATGTGCAAATAGTTCATGTACGAAAGGGAAAATAAATAAACATAAATATGGGTTGTAATTACAATGGTGTTTGTTCTTCACTGGTTGCCCTTTTCTTGTGGCAACAGGTCACAAATCTTGCTGCTGTGATGGCACACTGTGGTATTTCACCCAGTAGATATGGGTGTCTCTCTCAGCAGCCTCCCAGAGAGTATGGAGCCCACAGAGGTGCGTGTCTCCTGACCTGTGGCACCTGGCATACGCTGGCCCTCACCACCTCACCTTCAGGTCCGTGTCGCACATCCCTCACCCTCCTTCCATAAGGAGGCCATCCCCCCTATCCCGCTCCTCCCCTCAGAGCATTATTCAGTTCAAGTCATCATTAATGCACAGTGGGACCCAACAACTAACTGTGTGGTAATTACACTGTGTGTTCTGTTCGCCACGCTGGGTGACTTCTGCTTACTCAGTGATGAGCTCCATCTGTGGTAATTGTTTTTGTGTAAGTGATAAGTTTATAAAAGCTCTCTGTGTGTGTGTGTGTGTGTGTGTGTGTGTGTGTGTGTGTGTGTGTGTGTGTGTGTGTGTGTGTGTGTGTGTGTGTGTGTGTGTGTGTGTGTGTGTGTGTGTGTGTGTGTGTGTGTGTGTGTGTGTGTGTGTGCGTGTGTGTGTGTGTGTGTGTGTGTACAGCTGTATGTGTGGTTGAATCTCATTCTGATTGAATCACATTGGTGTTAGATTACGTACTACAACCAATGGCGTGGTAATACATGCGCTATTACTGTATCTATTATTACCTTCCAAATATTCTGCATGCCACAATGCATGAAGCTCCCACTCTGTCTGAGGTCTGGATGTAAGGGCTCGTTAGCCATTTGCTAATCATTCTGATTAGAGGTGTCCCCTCACTCACCTGGGGAATTCCAATCCTATTAGCCCGGCCGTCCTGAGTTGAGCAAGCTGAGAAGCCGTTTATGTTTGATCACTGGTGCTTAGCGCCCAGAATTGTCCTCTTATGCTAGTGTTAAGGAAGGCAGAAGAGGGGGTTTAAACCTGAGCTCCTTAACTCTCTGGGGGAAGAAAGAGAGTTCAGCACCCCATCTCGAGCTTTGACACCCCAGTGCTAGTGGGGGTCTTTAAAGTGCTGATGTTGCCTGAGAGGCATAACGCTGCACATTATTCTGAGCTGAGAGTGAGAGGAGAGAGAGTGAGAGGAGAGAGAGGAGAGAGAGGGAGAGGGAGAGAGAGGGAGAGGAGAGAGTGAGAGGAGAGAGAGGAGAGAGAGTGAGAGGAGAGGAGAGGAGAGGAGAGGAGAGGAGAGGAGAGGAGAGGAGAGGAGAGGAGAGGAGAGGAGAGGAGAGGAGAGGAGAGGAGAGGAGAGGAGAGGAGAGGAGAGGAGAGGAGAGGAGAGGAGAGGAGAGGAGAGGAGAGGAGAGGAGAGGAGAGGAGAGGGAGTGAGAGGAGAGAGAGGAGAAAGTGAGAGGGAGAGAGCGGGAGAGGAGAGAGAGGAGAGAGAGTGAGAGGGAGAGGGAGAGAGAGGGAGAGGAGAGAGAGGAGAGAGAGTGAGACGAGAGAGAGGGAGAGGAGAGGAGAGGGAGTGAGAGGAGAGAGAGGAGAGAGAGAGGAGAGAGTGAGAGGAGAGTGAGAGGAGAGAGAGAGAGAGAAGAGAGAGGAGAGTGAGAGGAGAGAGGGAGAGGAAAGAGAGGAGAGAGAGTGACAGGAGAGAGAGGGAGAAGAGAGAGAGGAGAGAAAGTGAGAGGAGAGAGAGGGAGAGGAGAGGAGAGAGAGGAGAGAGAGTGAGAGAGAGAAAGTGTGAATGAGAGAGAGACGGAGAGAGAGATAGAGAGAGAGATGGAGAGAGTTACAGAGCATCTGTATGCTCACCGCTCTATCGTCAGTGTTATCGACCAGCAGAAGGGGGGTAGAGACAGGTCAAAAAATGGCTCTCTGTACCTGCGTGTGTGAGTGTGTGTGTGTGTGTGTGTGTGTGTGTGTGTGTGTGTGTGTGTGTGTGTGTGTGTGTGTGTGTGTGTGTGTGTGTGGGTGTGTGTGTGTGTGTGCGTGCTTGTGTGCGTGCGTGCGTGACCTGGCCTGTGCCTGCGTGTGCGTTTGTGTGTGTACGTGTTGTTTAAAAAACTGTCCTCCACTCTCTTTTTCTCAACCATATATACTCTCTTTTTCTCAGCCCTCCTTCCCCTGCTCTCTCCATCTCTGCTGTCAGTCTGTCTGAGGGAGAGCTAAATGGCCAGGTTAGGAGGGAATGCACCTGGTCTCCCTATGCCTCCCTCCCCCTCTCCCTCCCCCAGGCCTCTAGCACCCAGGAAGAGCCATGTGTTTCCAAATAGGACTGGATAGGAAATCGAAGCTGGGCTTCTCTGTTTATCAAGCAGCAGCTCTGTCACCTTGTCGTCTGGAGCACCCGGCAAATTGGTGACCAGCAGCACCAACGAACCAACCAGCTCCCCCCAGCTCCGCTCAGCTCCGCTCACCTACCCCCTTAGAGCAGCCGGACCGGCTGTTCATTTTTATTACTGGTGTCAGGTGAGGGGAAGGAGGGGGGAGCCGCCTAATGTAAACCCTCCAACGACCACCTCCACCTATAGTCATTTCCTCCCCTGAGCCCCAGCCACAGGCTTCCCAGACCTGTCACAGCCCCGGGCGTTACCCCTTAGCCCACCAGGAAGACAGGGGAGAGACCATACACCCTACATTATATATCATTACTGCAACACTGCAAGACTGCTTATTGGACTAGTGTATGATCTGAAACAATGTGTGCTTCTGTGTTTTCTAATCTGTGTGTGTGTGTGTGTGTGTGTGTGTGTGTGTGTGTGTGTGTGTGTGTGTGTGTGTGTGTGTGTGTGTGTGTGTGTGTGTGTGTGTGTGTGTGTGTGTGTGTGTGTCTGTGTGTGTGTGTGTGTGTGTGGGTGTGTGTGTGTGCGTGTGTGTGTGTGTGTGTGTGTGTGTGTGTGTGTGTGTGTGTGTGTGTGTGTGTGTGTGCGTCGGTCGTCCTCCCTCTTTAAGTGAACACAAAGCCGGGCAATAGCCTTGAGTGATTATGCGTAGTTTTGTGTGGCCCTCTGCCCTTTGTCATGTGTGTACAGGAGCCTCTGGACTCAATACCTCTCCTATTCCCACCTCCCTCTCCTGTCTGAGCTTATCAACAGAGAGAGAAAGAGAGAGGACGCGGGTTAGAGTAATGCATGGCCTAACTCGCTGGAAATGAACTAAGCACACAACCCCTCGCCATTGTAGCTAACCGCTTACAATGATGCCATTTAAGAGTGTATTGATTCTGCCTCCACAAGGTCAATCATGGGATCAATGGTGTGTGTGCTGGGTGGGGGAGCGGGAGAAGGGGGAGGTGGTGTCAGGTCTCCTGCTGTGGGATAGTCTGGTGTGGGGTGAGGGGGGGGGGTGAGGTGAGGGGGCCAGCCAGGTGTTCGTTCTACCCTTGTCCTCTTTCAGTGTGGGTCAAGGTGCCCAGTGAGGGGCGACGGGGTGAACTCAACGAACCCTTTGTTAGGGGAATCCCATGCCCTGCCTCTGCCTAGCCAGCACGAAGCAGAGGGCAAGGCGTCCACTAAGAGTCTGTGATACGGTAGGGACACAGAAGCTGCTCGATTATAGCTATGCTGTTGTTTGTGTGACAAGAGAATTCCATTGATATTGGTGTGTGTTAGGACGGTGGGTGTTAATGTACGATGTTGATTGCAACTAGCTCGCACAGTCTCGCGTCAGAATTGGACGCTCAGCCATGTTTCTCGAAGGTCAAATTTCAAAGTTGTTCCAAAACGTCAAATTTCGAGGAGTTTAAGGTTAAGTGTAGGCATGAACTTCACATGTTTAAGGGTAGGGTTAGGTTTAGGCAGATTCAAACATGAAACCTTCTGCACCAGAGGCAGATGCTTACGTCGGTGTTTACGCCCGTCTACCATCCCCGTCCACAACACCCTAGCAAAACCGAAACACACTTGAAAGTAACAGCGCTCACTGTTACCCCTAGTGGCTGGTTACCACGTCATCTCCCGACGTCTCCCGACGACATGGATGGACGTGGAATACTGACTTGTATCGCGGAGTGACCTGGCTGGTTGATTGAACCAGATATTCTGACTTTGGCAGGGGAATATGGAGCTCAACAACACAACGCAACACATGGAGGTGAACTTGGATCCTTCACACACAAACACTGCACAACCTACTGACACGCTCACGTTACCGAGATCAGGGGCCCATAGAGGTCGTTCCTCGTGACAGAGCGAGCTCATTTAGAATTCCTTAAGAGATGTCAATTGTGCCCTGTGCATATTTCTACATCATATTTGTAAATAGCTCCCTTCTTGCCAATCAAGCGGCAGCACTTTGCACAGCAGCATTAAAAATGTATCCTTAGCAGTGCCGGGGTGAAGCTCTTACATCGCTGCCAAATGACTGATTAAAAAGAAAAACCTTTAATCTTTGCTTAAAAGTGTCTACTGCCTTGGCATGCCTTCCACCAAGCTTTACCACTTCCAGAGCTGGGGGGGGGGGGGGGGGGGGGGGGGCTGGGTGTCATGGGGTGAGGTGTGGGGGGAAACGGGGTCACGCTTCGACGAAGGCCCCGTCGTGGCCAAGTACTGGGATTCACAGTGTGCAGCTTGATTTACAGTAGTTCTGACAAATCTTTTTCTCGCCCCTCCTTCACCTTAAGCATTAGGAGGTTAAATACACAACGCACAACCAGCCACATGGTCAAGAGGTCAAGTGCAGTCCAGTTGACCTGGTAAGATGAAAGCGGTGGCAGACATGCAGGTTTTTCAGGTTGCCGCACAAGAGGACCGCTTCCGCAGGTCTTTCCAACGGGAGCAGAAATGCTCACCATGCAGGAATCTATGGAAGCCATGTCAAAAACAGTTGAGAGCTGGTTTTGCCGCCTGCAGATGATATTCCGCTGAAACTAGGCTGTGTGTGAATCTATTTCACGTGTTTTGCGATTGTGTAGGCTACTTTGTGCTTGATTTCTCTACTGTACTACATCATTGATAAGTGGCATACGTCCACTACACTACTTTGATACGCATCAGTAGGGATTAAGAAGTGAGTATAAGCAATGCCCACTGAAAAAGAAGTTGGTATACAGTTTACCCTTGCTATACCCTCCACTACAACATTGGCCCTTTGTGTTTTACAAAAAGTGTACTCTCCTACATGAGTGGGCTGGAATTACGGTTTATCTCCTTTCAGAATCACGAACCTGTCACTCACTAAAGGCCTATAGGTTTGCCACTGTACTAACCTCTCACACACTGAAGGCCTATAGGTTTGCCACTGTACTAACCTGTCACACACTGAAGGCCTATAGGTTTGCCACTGTACTAACCTGTCACACACTGAAGGCCTATAGGTTTGCCACTGTACTAACCTGTCACACACTGAAGGCCTATAGGTTTGCCACTGTACTAACCTGTCACTCACTAAAGGCCTATAGGTTTGCCACTGTACTAACCTGTCACACACTGAAGGCCTATAGGTTTGCCACTGTACTAACCTGTCACTCACTGAAGGCCTATAGGTTTGCCACTGCGCAAACATGTCTATAATAGATATAAAGGCTGTTAAGATTTTGTTTCAAGAAAGAACTGTATATATTTGGCCTGGAGAAGCGGTTTTATGCGCTGACTGAATGGAAGCTGACAATTATTTAAAAAAATGTTTACTCCTGGTCTCGGCTGTCCTTACTGTCCGAGACGGAGTCAAGACCAAGTACAAATGTGTCCAACACAGAGACCAGACCGAGACCCTCAATATGTGGTCTCCAGACCAGACTGGACACCGGACTCTACAACACTGGTAGCTAGTACTGAGAGAGTGTCAGACAAAGAAGGAGAGAAAAGGTAGAGAGAAAGAGAGGCCTGCGTGTCTGGATCTGAAGCGAAGTCTTGACAGTGCAATGCGGAGATGGCGAAGACTGTGGTTTTTTCTGGAGTTGCAGAGAGCAGAGAGGGGAATAGGGAATGCGCCCTCACAGAAACTGGAGCTTGCTTCAAAGACCACTGCAACTATCCCCCACCGATGGAGCGCACAGCGAAGGAAAACAGCAGGCAAGTAAGACACACTCCCTCCTCACTCCGGCACTCTTACCTTCATTTACTCAGTTGCTCACTTGAAGAGTTTAATTCCAAAATGCTATCTATACATTTTCAGAAATGTTGGTAAATTAGCTATTATTGTTTAAAAAAATTATGAAAGAGATTGGTGGTGTTTTTTCACTTTCTAATCATGGCATGGGGCCTAATACAAGATAATTAAAGGACCAGTGCACTACTTTTGTGAAATAATATTGTTTTCAGCAAAAAATATATATATATGTTAAACTTTTTTTATTCAGATTTTTCATGCGGTGCAAAGTCACCCTCAGCACCCCTACTTCCCACGGAAGGCCCGAAATATTTACGAAGACTCCAGCCACCCAAGACATAGACTCTTCACTCTGCTACCGTCCGACAAACGGTCCCGGAGCATCTGCTGTCGGACCAACAGGCTCCGAGACAGTTTCTACACCCAAGCCATACGACTGCTAAATAGCCAGACTGCTAAATAGTAAATTAGTGGTACCTGAACTATCTTGCACTGACCCTACGCACACTCACTAGACTATATATACAAACTATATACACACTCACACGCACACACTACATTGACGCTCCCACACAAACTGACGCAACACAAACATACACACACTTTAACATTCATAATTTGCTGCTGCTACTCTGTTCTTTATTTTACTCTTTTATTATCTATCCTGATGTCTAGTCACTTTACCCTGTCGTCATGTACATATCTACCTCAAATACCTTATTATTATCTATCCTGATGTCTAGTCACTTTACCCTGCCTTCATGTACATATCTACCTCAAATACCTTATTATTATCTATCCTGATGTCTAGTCACTTTACCCTGCCTTCATGTACATATGTACCTCAAATACCTTATTATTATCTATCCTGATGTCTAGTCACTTTACCCTGTCGTCATGTACATATCTACCTCTAATACCTTGTTATTATCTATCCTGATGTCTAGTCACTTTACCCTGCCTTCATGTACATATCTACCTCAAATACCTTATTATTATCTATCCTGATGTCTAGTCACTTTACCCTGCCTTCATGTACATATCTACCTCAAATACCTTATTATTATCTATCCTGGTGTCTAGTCACTTTACCCTGCCTTCATGTACATATCTACCTCAAATACCTTATTATTATCTATCCTGATGTCTAGTCACTTTACCCTGCCTTCATGTACATGTCTACCTCAAATTCCTTATTATTATCTATCCTGATGCCTTGTCACTTTACCCTGCCTTCATGTACATATCTACCACTAATACCTTATTATCTATCCTGATGTCTAGTCACTTTACCCTGTCGTCATGTACATATCTACTTCAAATACCTTATTATTATCTATCCTGATATCTAGTCACTTTACCCTCCCTTCATGTACATATCTACCTCAAATACCTTATTATTATCTATCCTGGTGTCTAGTCACTTAACCCTGCCTTCATGTACATATGTACCTCAAATACCTTATTATTATCTATCCTGATGTCTAGTCACTTTACCCTCCCTTAATGCACATATCTACCTCAAATACCTTATTATTATCTATCCTGGTGTCTAGTCACTTAACCCTGCCTTCATGTACATATGTACCTCAAATACCTTATTATTATCTATCCTGATGCCTAGTCACTTTACCCTCCCTTAATGCACATATCTACCTCAAATACCTTGTACCTCTGCACATTGATCTGGTACTGGTACTCCCTGTATATAGCTCCACATTGATCTGGTACTGGTACTCCCTGTATATAGCTCTACATTTATCTGGTACTGGTACTCCCTGTATATAGCTCCACATTGATCTGGTACTGGTACTCCCTGTATATAGCTCCACATTTATCTGGTACTGGTCCTCCCTGTATATAGCTCCACATTGATCTGGTACTGGTACTCCCTGTATATAGCTCCACATTGATCTGGTACTGGTACTCCCTGTATATAGCTCCACATTGATCTGGTACTGGTACTCCCTGTATATAGCTCCACATTTATCTGGTACTGGTCCTCCCTGTATATAGCTCCACATTGATCTGGTACTGGTACTCCCTGTATATAGCTCCACATTGATCTGGTACTGGTACTCCCTGTATATAGCTCCACATTGATCTGGTACTGATACTCCCTGTATATAGCTCCACATTGATCTGGTACTCCCTGTATATAGCTCCACATTGATCTGGTACTGGTACTCCCTGTATATAGCTCCACATTGATCTGGTACTGGTACTCCCTGTATATAGCTCCACATTGATCTGGTACTCCCTGTATATAGCTCCACGTTTATCTGGTACTGGTACTCCCTGTATATAGCTCCACATTGATCTGGTACTGGTACTCCCTGTATATAGCTCCACATTGATCTGGTACTGGTACTCCCTGTATATAGCTCCACATTGATCTGGTACTGGTACTCCCTGTATATAGCTCCACATTGATCTTGTACTGATACTCCCTGTATATAGCTCCACATTGATCTTGTACTGATACTCCCTGTATATAGCTCCACATTGATCTGGTACTGGTACTCCCTGTATATAGCTCCACATTGATCTGGTACTCCCTGTATATAGCTCCACATTGATCTGGTACTGGTACTCCCTGTATATAGCTCCACATTGATCTGGTACTGGTACTCCCTGTATATAGCTCTACATTGATCTGGTACTGATACTCCCTGTATATAGCTCCACATTGATCTGGTACTGATACTCCCTGTATATAGCTCCACATTGATCTGGTACTGGTCCTCCCTGTATATAGCTCCACATTGATCTGGTACTGGTCCTCCCTGTATATAGCTCCACATTGATCTGGTACTGGTACTCCCTGTATATAGCTCCACATTGATCTGGTACTCCCTGTATATAGCTCCACATTGATCTGGTACTGGTACTCCCTGTATATAGCTCCACATTGATCTGGTACTGGTACTCCCTGTATATAGCTCCACATTGATCTGGTACTGGTACTCCCTGTATATAGCTCCACATTGATCTGGTGCTGGTACTCCCTGTATATAGCTCCACATTGATCTGGTACTAGTACTCCCTGTATATAGCTCCACATTGATCTGGTACTGATACTCCCTGTATATAGCTCCACATTGATCTGGTACTGGTACTCCCTGTATATAGCTCCACATTGATCTGGTGCTGGTACTCCCTGTATATAGCTCCACATTGATCTGGTACTGGTACTCCCTGTATATAGCTCCACATTGATCTGGTGCTGGTACTCCCTGTATATAGCTCCACATTGATCTGGTGCTGGTACTCCCTGTATATAGCTCCACATTGATCTGGTACTCCCTGTATATAGCTCTACATTGATCTGGTACTCCCTGTATATAGCTCCACATTGATCTGGTACTCCCTGTATATAGCTCCACATTGATCTGGTACTGGTACTCCCTGTATATAGCTCCACATTGATCTGGTACTGGTCCTCCCTGTATATAGCTCAACATTGATCTGGTACTGGTACTTCCTGTATATAGCTCCACATTGATCTGGTACTGGTACTCCCTGTATATAGCTCCACATTGATCTGGTAGTGGTACTCCCTGTATATAGCTCCACATTGATCTGGTACTTCCTGTATATAGCTCCACATTGATCTGGTACTGGTACTCCCTGTATATAGCTCCACATTGATCTGGTACTGGTCCTCCCTGTATATAGCTCAACATTGATCTGGTGCTGGTACTTCCTGTATATAGCTCCACATTGATCTGGTACTGGTACTCCCTGTATATAGCTCCACATTGATCTGGTACTGGTACTCCCTGTATATAGCTCCACATAGATCTGGTACTGGTACTCCCTGTATATAGCTCCACATAGATCTGGTACTGGTACTCCCTGTATATAGCTCCACATTGATCTGGTACTGGTACTCCCTGTATATAGCTCCACATAGATCTGGTACTGGTACTCCCTGTATATAGCTCCACATAGATCTGGTACTGGTACTCCCTGTATATAGCTCCACATTGATCTGGTACTGGTACTCCCTGTATATAGCTCCACATAGATCTGGTACTGGTACTCCCTGTATATAGCTCCACATAGATCTGGTACTGGTACTCCCTGTATATAGCTCCACATTGATCTGGTACTGGTACTCCCTGTATATAGCTCCACATTGATCTGGTACTAGTACTCCCTGTATATAGCTCCACATTGATCTGGTACTCCCTGTATATAGCTCCACATTGATCTGGTACTGGTACTCCCTGTATATAGCTCCACATTGATCTGGTACTGGTACTCCCTGTATATAGCTCCACATAGATCTGGTACTGGTACTCCCTGTATATAGCTCCACATTGATCTGGTACTGGTACTCCCTGTATATAGCTCCACATAGATCTGGTACTAGTACTCCCTGTATATAGCTCCACATTGATCTGGTACTGGTACTCCCTGTATATAGCTCCACGTTTATCTGGTACTGGTACTCCCTGTATATAGCTCCACATTGATCTGGTACTGGTACTCCCTGTATATAGCTCCACATTGATCTGGTACTAGTACTCCCTGTATATAGCTCCACATTGATCTGGTACTGGTACTCCCTGTATATAACTCCACATTGATCTGGTACTCCCTGTATATAGCTCCACATTGATCTGGTACTGGTACTCCCTGTATATAGCTCCACATTGATCTGGTACTAGTACTCCCTGTATATAGCTCCACATTGATCTGGTACTCCCTGTATATAGCTCCACATTGATCTGGTACTCCCTGTATATAACTCCACATTGATCTGGTACTCCCTGTATATAACTCCACATTGATCTGGTACTCCCTGTATATAACTCCACATTGATCTGGTACTCCCTGTATATAGCTCCACATTGATCTGGTACTAGTACTCCCTGTATATAGCTCCACATTGATCTGGTACTGGTACTCCCTGTATATAGCTCCACATAGATCTGGTACTTCCTGTATATAGCTCTACATTGATCTGGTACTGATACTCCCTGTATATAGCTCCACATTGATCTGATACTCCCTGTATATAGCTCCACATTGATCTGGTACTGCTACTCCCTGTATATAGCTCCACATTGATCTGGTACTTCCTGTATATAGCTCCACATTGATCTGGTACTGATACTCCCTGTATATAGCTCCACATTGATCTGGTACTTCCTGTATATAGCTCCACATTGATCTGGTACTGCTACTTACTGTATATAGCTCCACATTGATCTGGTACTTGCTGTATAGCTCTATTCTTGTGTATTTTATTTTATTCCTCTTGTGTTACTATTTTACGGGAAAGTATACACCAATTGTATTGTGACAAATAAGATGTTTGATGACAGACATGTATTTGTTCAAAATCTATTACTTGACGGTTTCATTTCAGAGAAATCAGTAGTACTGTTAGGTTTTACACAGTCAAATGTAACAAATAACTACGTTTTTAATAAAGATAGGTGCAAATGATACATTTGTGACGTGAAACACAATTATTCAATACAGTAATATGAGATTTGTATGTAAAACATTTACATTTGACATTTTAGTCATTTAGCAGATGTTCTTACCCAGAGTGACTTACAGTAAGTGCATCCATTTTAAGATAGCTAAGTGAGACAACCAGATATCACAGTCAAGTATACAGAATATGAACAGTCCACTCCAGCTAAACAATGGATATATAGCGTTTTGCAAAGAAATACTCATTTTCATACTCATCTAAAATATTTGACACACAAGGTACAAATAAGCAATCATTTCTGATGAAAAAAACACAAATGTGAAAAATTACAGAAATAATATGTTTTACTTTCTCAGCCACTCACTTCTACTTCCTTCACTCACTTCTACTTCCTTCACTCACTTCACACCCTTTGACTCCTTCATTCACTCCTTCCATCACTCGTCCCCTCATTCCACACATTTTTTTAAACAGTCATTTTTCTACCGTCACTTTATTCAGTCCATCACCCCCCAACAAAAATGTACGAATGGAAAATATATTAATCTCCTTCACACACACACACCCACACAAACATGTACAGAGAAACAAACACACACCCTCCCTCCTCACCTCCCTGTCGTCCAGGTGTTTACTGTCATATTTACTGAGGGGTTTTGTCTAATCCTCTCACCACACCTGAGTCCTACCCTGTCTGACATGTCACTGGCTTTACTCTCTCCCGTTCTCTCTCTGTCTCTATTTCTCTCTCACACACACACACACACACACACACGTTGACACACACGCACATGACACACACAGACATTTACACAGACTCTCATGCTATCGCGCCAATACATGTTCACACTATTTTACATGTTTAGTTTGCTATTACCATGAATTCGAAATCCTGATTTACTGTAACTCGTTGACGCAATTAAGAAGTCTGTTTCCAGTGTGTGTGTGTGTGTGTGTGTGTGTGTGTGTGTGTGTGTGTGTGTGTGTGTGTGTGTGTGTGTGTGTGTGTGTGTGTGTGTGTGTGTGAACATGCGTGTGTGTGTGCGCGTGCATGCATGCGTGCGTGAACATGCGTGTGTGTGTGTGTGTGTGTGTGTGTGTGTGTGTGTGTGTGTGTGTGTGTGTGTGTGTGTGTGTGTGTGTGTGTGTGTGTGTGTGTGTGTGTGTGTGTGTGTGTGTGTGTGTGTGTGAATGAGCGAGAGAGAGAGAGAGATCTGCTGAATTATTTACACTCCAAATCCCACTTAATTGGTATCAGGTTTTTAAACGGGGTCAAATGTTGCGGTGCAGCTTTTCTCTTACTGCATCGCATCCGATGAGGGGCTCAGCCGAGCTCTATTGATCTGCGTCTTAGGCCTTTGACTTGGAAACCCTCTGTGCCAACCTAGGACAAAACACCCAGCATCACAACAACGACAGTCCGGCTGTAGCGCTCCTCATGTCTAGACTGAATCCTGGACCATTACTCCATTAAATAGAGTACATGCTAGGGGAGATTTGTTGAGTCACAGCACCATTGACATGCTGCCCGAGGCTGTGCAATGAGCGGGTATTAGATTTAAGCCCCTTAATAAAGCCAATTAGAATTATAGTTGCTCATGAAGGTAACCTTATCATGGCAAGGTAAACTTTAGCAGTCTGTGTGTGTGTGTGTGTGTGTGTGTGTGTGTGTGTGTGTGTGTGTGTGTGTGTGTGTGTGTGTGTGTGTGTGTGTGTGTGCGCGTGCTCTCTCTACATCCCCCAGAACCATGGCAGCAAACAGACCAAGATCCGTGAGGACCATACTGGGGTTGGACTCCACAGCCGTTCTCCGGCTGGCCCCCGGCCGGATCGTTTGATGACCAAGGGAAACCAGGGGCCCGAGACAGAAAGAGAGAGGGGAGAGAAAGAGAGGGAGAGAGACAGGGATAAGAGAGAGGGAGACGGAACGTTACATGATCCAACGGTTGCCGTGGTGATGGCTCCGTCTGAGACGGACGGGCCAGGAAATGGCCACTCATCAATCAAACGCAGAGAGAGGGATGAAAAGGAGGATGGCAGGTCCGTGGGGACTTGCGGGGGATGGAGGAGGGGTGAGGTGGGAGAGAGGGTCAGTGTTCAGCTTTCTGGTTTCCCTGGCCAGGTCTGGTCTCCACAGACCCAGTACCCTGCTCCCAGCCTCCCACTGCAAACAGGACACCGGTCCTTCAGGAGGCCTGGGGCAGAACAGGTAAGGTCTCCCTACTGACAACCAAACAAAGCAGGAGGAGAGACACTAGGTTAGAACCAGCACTCACAGTACCTGTGTTGACACGTATAAATCTACACTGAGTGTACAAAACATTAGGAACACCTTCCTAATAGGAGTTACAACCCCTTTGCCCTCAGAACAGCCTCAATTGGCCAGGCATGGATTCTACTAGGTGTCGAAAGCTTTCAACAAGGATGCTGGCCCATGTTGACTCCAATGCTTGCCACTTGTGTCAAGTTGGCTGGATGTCCTTTGGGTGGTGGACCGTTCTTGATACACTCGGGAAACTGTTGAGCGTGAAAAACCCAGCAGCGTTGCAGTTCTTGACACACACAAACCAGTGCTCCAGGCACCTACTACCATACCCTGTTCAAAGGCACTTAAATCTTTTGTCTTGCCTTTTCGCCCTCTGAATGGCACACATTCAATTCATGTCTCAATTATCTCAAGGCTTAAAAATCCTTCTTTAACCCATCTCCTCCCCTTCATCTACGCTGATTGAAGTGGATTTAACAACTGACATCAATAATGGATCCTAGCTTTCACCTGGACTCACCTGGTCAGTCTATGTCATGGACATTTCTTCTACTCTCAGTGTATCTTTAAGCATGTTGTTGTAATTGAGGGTTGTTTGTGCGTGTGTTCTTTGTTTGTGAATTTCTGTGTCTTATTCCCCCTCTAGTGGAGCTCCACAGATCCACGATGCTGAAAGGGGTGACGGTGGTGGTGTACTAAGCCCCAGAAGCAGAGCTGTCCGGAAGCACTCTGGTCCTTAAGCCCAGCCTGGCACGGCTCCCTGTCCCAGCCACACCCACTGCCACAGACCAGGATCCAGACCAGGATCAGAACCAGGAACAGGGGTCCAGCAGGCAGCCTCACACCAAGAGGATAGCGGCCCTCTCTCCCCCACCTGCCCAGCCCCCCATACCTCCCTGCACCCCCTTCTTATCGTCCTCTGCATCAGCAGTTTGTCTCTTGTTATGTCAGTCACTGATAGTCAGTCAATTAGCCCTAGTTAAATAAAGGTTTGATCAAATAAAATAAAACAAAAGTCCACGTCAGCTAAAATGTTTTAGATTGCTGAGTTCGTTTAACTGGCAGCAATCTGAACATACTATCATAGTCGAATTACCAGCCAAGGGGGGCCCACAATGATTTTATTAGTCAGTCTCACTCAGACGTCATATTACAAACTGCAAACATTTCTCTCCACCCTGCGGCAAAATGTGTTATAAAATTGCAAAATCTTCTCTCCGCCCCATAGAAAAAGTGTAGAATTTCAGTAAACTTGCTTTTTATTTTCTCTACACAACATGGAAACATTTGTACTTACAAAATGTCTCTCCGCTGTCAAGAGTGGGGCCACTAAAATGTGTGTCAGGGGTTTGGATGTGGGTACGAGCAACTGCGGCCTCTCATGAGTTCAGGTTTTTTTGTGGCCCCCACCCCCATCAAAGTTGTCCAACCCTCCTCCAGAGAGAACAACATCCACACTACTCCTCGCGTAGGGCCAGAAAAGAAGGGGCCATAGCCACCGGAGCTGTCCTGTCACACAGACGTGGACGCCAGCTCATCCAAAAACAATGACCTCTGACCTTTCAGCAGAACTCAACTCTGTGGAATGGAGGCGGCAGCCATGTGTGGAATCCTCTGGGGTGGCCCAGTGTGAACAGCCACCTCTAGGGTCCATTGTATTTCCTGGACCACAGAGCTGGATGAGTTTTCATTGTTTCGTTTTTTTGTTCTTGTAAAAACCAGCCAAAGTCGTTCCTATAGGTTTGAATGTTTGTGGTTTTGAAGGCATTCGCGCCACTACAGATCTGAACCTTGAGTAAGGCATTTCACGGTGAAGTCTTCTCTGTATTCCTCTCGATCGGTCCCATGTGTCTGCTACTACGCTCACCTGACTATGAGAAAATGATTTGCTGCCGAGATAATACGACAGAGCATGGCTGCCTTGCATTCTGCGGAAACAGGATTATTACACAAAACAGAGCTTTTTTTTGGAATCTACAGGAAATCTTTATCTTCGTTAAAACTTCCTGCTCTTTTATCATCGTCAGAGGCCCCTCTCAAAGTACAATCAATAGACAGTATACACTGTGTGTGCGCATGCCCGTGTGCGTGTGTGCGCGTGTGCGTGAGTGTGTGTGAGTCTATCTCTGTCTGTGTAAGCGTGTGTGTGTGCGTGTGCCCGTTAGTGTGTGTGGGAGAGTCTATCTCTGTCTGTGTGCGTGTGTGTGTGATGCTCCATGCGTGCCCTGCTAATCGATTCAAGGTGAGGCTTGTCGATTAAACAACCAGTACCGTACTCCCTGCCCCACCCCAAAGCAGTCCCCCCCCACCCTCCCTCCCTCCCTCCACCTCACCTGCAGTCTATCAATAACCCCATCAACAGTCCTATTGATCCACACACACCCCCCCCCCCCATCCCCGGCGAGACGGCAAGGCGTCTGCACAGGTTTAATTTTTGACAGATTTACAATAAAGGTGAAGTTATTATTTAACTCTTCCGGCTGTGGCGTGCTCTCTGATTTAGCACCCTGAGAGAGGATGAGTTATAGCCGACGTGGAGAATCTGCCGGTCTAGGATGGTAGGCCCTGTTCATAACTCACTGGCTGAATGTCTAGTTAGTCAATCCCTTGATCTGTAATCACAAATGCTGCCAGAAATTACATGAGTGATGAGCTGTAATAAAAGTGCTTACTTTTCCTGCTCTGTCTCTTAAGTGTTATTGGCAGACCCCTCTCTCCCAGGAGGCCGCGGCTGTGAAACAAAATCCCGACATAAACTGGCTCATTGGCTCGGCTAGTGCGGGAGTGTGTTTGTGTGTGAGCGTGCGTGCGTTATTCCTCCACTGTACTGTTTAACTCAAGTCTCTTTAGAGACATTGTCTTACTCTATTTCTTGAATTGTCACTCCTTGAGACACGAATCTCCAAACTATTTCCGCACAGCAAAAGCAGCAGGTAAGTCCACACTGGATCCCTCTCATATGTCCACATAGCAATGGCATCCCAAAGTCTTCCACAAAGGATTCAAGACAGCTATGTTCACTGTTGATCTGTTTTTCTTCTGCCTTTCTATAGTATATACTTTCAATTTGAACTGTTAAATGGTCGTTACGTACAGAATACCATTAATCCTATGAATATTAGACGATGTGTGCTTCTCGGTCTTATTTATGGCAGTAGAGGGAATAGATCTGGCTTAGGAAGACGGGGGTGGTGTTTCTAAGAGGTTGACACAGCTTCAACAGCTCATATGCCAGTCATTCACAGAGCTCTGCTATGGCCTAAAAGCTATAGGATAAAACACAGTACTGATTTGACCTTTCGCTCAGGGGACTCCAACCCAGTACCCAACAAACCTGTGTGATTCCTAAGCCTCGCAGCCTATGGTGGGTGTATGCTGTGGGCCGTGACAGCTTTGTTGATACGCCCGCTGACCATAATAATTACACAACAGCCAGCTTGCACTATTGATCGCCCCTATTGATGAAATCATATTTTACTGTAAAGGTCTGTTGATTTGGTGCATTACAGTGTAAATCTCTCTGCACAAGCAGGCCAGCCATGCAGGACCTCCCACTACTGAGTGATGGATGTGAACCAAACAGAGATAAATACTCTCTCGCACACAAACACATCTATTCAGATGGATCCGCTGAATGGGGAGTAATACACACTGTTTAAGACAGATACAGAAATAATGATATCCATATCTCTATGCTCTCCTGTGGGAGTTGGGCGCATAAGGATGACAAGTGGGATCTCCTATCCAGACGCTGGTATGACGTGATGCACGCGATGGGGCTTATGGCGCGTCGGCTTCATCTTATCATGATTTGTATTGTCAGCGGCGGTTGAATCTGCATGGCGGTAAAGGAGGCTGATGTGGCTCAAGTGCCCGCGTGGTGAACGGGAATCGAGATGAATGTGATGGAGCACAGCGAGAACCGGCGTCTATAAACTGCCTCTGGAGCTGATGTGCTCAGGGAGGGAGGGAGGGAGGGAGGGAGGGAGGGAGGGAGGGAGGGAGGGAGGGAGGTGCAGTCTAATAGAGGGGTGTCATTTCTAGTGTTCAAATGCCCAATCCCAATCCATTCCTACAAGACACTGGAATCCACCATCTTCATAGTCAAGAGGGATCATTTAAAGAACAACAGTAAGCATAATAATGTTTTATTGTGGTATTTTGTTTTCCCCCATGCTTTATATGGTGTTATCTGATTACTAATGTGACATATGACAATGTCTGAGCTATAACAGCAACAAAGTGGAAAGGAGGTGTTACGTAATAGACACTCATGTCTACGATGTAGCGCATTATCGCCCTGTGATCTTCTCATGGAAAAACATAACATGGGCATTAAAAGGAAAGACCAAATTTATTGCTATTGGAGGAAAAGAAAATAGGCCTTTATGGTTCAGGTTAAAATGTGGTCCACTAGACCGTGTTTCCGCTTTGGCGCACAGTTCAAAAGCATGTTTTCTTTTTCGTATTTTTCTGGCTGAGCTCTGAACCACTTGGGGGCCGTTCCAAAAGGCCATGGTACAGGCTGGTTTTCCCATTTAAGGGCCAAAATGATGTGGAGAGCATGTTCCTCTCCTAGAGGCCTGAAAAATGCTTGAAGCCTGGGTGTAGAGTAATTCACTAGCTCAGCCTCGGCTGCCACAAATGCAGCCACTCCCGAAAGGCGAAACCACGTTTGGCCACTACACATAAAACTCCTTCTGTGGGAGGTTGAAACCGAAAAAAAATAATGATTTTAATCAGTAGGGAATTGTTTTACAAGCTTAGAGTACGCCATAAGCTAATCTGCTTGTAACTGTCCAGGTATTTTGATGAAAGACACAGTTGATCTCGGTCCATTTCCTTAGTTTCCTTTGCCAAGAAAAACCATGTATTCATATATTTGGCAGAGAGCAGGGACTGAGTTCTCTGGCGTAAGGAGGTAGGACATTAACACAGTATAAAAATGCCGTCTTATGGCACATTCAAATGCATTTGCAGTAACAGACTTTTAGGTGAAAGCTAATATCAAACAGACTAAGACGACAGGATGTGATAGGATGTGACAGTGAATTGAAAGTGTGTATCTATTCCCGATACAATCATATTTACACAGGCTACTTTTTCACATTGCTGCACATAAGCTATTCTTACATCACTATATGAGTCCGTGAATTCCGTGAAATCATTGAAGGAGAGAATAACCACACCAGTCGGTCATATCTATCAGACAATACCGCCGGCAGGAAAAAAAAACACACACGTATCACAATTCCGGCTGGTGAAAATGCTAATGTCAAGCCACAGAATTGCTACAGTACAAGTTGTCTTCCCCAATGTAGAAAAGAGCCGGCGGGATGAGACAAAGGGCTGTTTCTAATCTCAGCAGGAAACATATAGTAACGATGCAGTGTGACACAGTGATTGATATGAGTAAAGTTGTTTATTTACAGAAGAGAGAAAAGAGAGTGTTTTCTTCTCATCCCTACGCTTATCTCCTGCCATAAATCACCGCCAATGGTATGCATAAATACGCCCGAGTGTCGTCGTATGGCTCCAGCACGGGCAATTCCACTTTGACCTTTACATTTTGCATTGGTCACTCGTGCTTAATGCGTGCCTCGACCCCTCTGACCTTGGCCATTTATATTTAAAAGTCATACAGGCTGATGGTTCTCCAGACAACAAACACAAACACACACATAGGCCTACTATATTACCAAATGGCGGCTAATGCCATGATTAATATTGTCATCATAACATGGTCACGTTTGAAATCCGTCTAATGATAAAGGTACAGGCTAATGTGAAGTTCCATCTACTGTTTCTCATTAGTCCTTGTCCCTCCAGTTACAGCCCTTTGATTCCATTACGGGAGCCCAGCGGCACTTCATATAGTCGTATGGCCATCCTAACCTTTGACTTCAGCCACCGCTTTAAAGGTTTTGCTCTTTGCCCTCTCCCATTTGACCTGTCTGAAGTATACTTTAATAATCGCAGCTGACGCTATCAAATGCACATACGAGCGGGTGGCAGGGCAGGGGCCGAAGTCTGCCCAGTAACCTTTTGACCTTTCAGTCATCCGTTGTGCCCCCCCCACACACACACACACACACACACACACACACACACACACACACACACATGCTATTCCATACTGTATCAGTCTGCATGTCACAGTTATTGATGGACCCTTGGAAATATTTTATTGGTCAGGGTGACCTTTGACTCAGGTCAGCCAAACATAACCCGCCGTCCCCCTCAAGCTCCTATTGACCTGATCATATGATCAGATGGCATTTAGATTAGGGAAGTATACACTGCTTTCTGTTGGTAGGCTGTTTGTAATCATTGGAAACTAGAATGCACACTTCATGGCTTGACTGTTTCCTCTGTCTTCATCCATCCTTTTGGAGGTTGTGTTGCCCATTTACATCTGGTATTTGCACCAGTTTGTGCAGGTACAGGGACCAGTAAGTGAGAAGTCAGTCATTTTGATGATGCCTTAAAAACAGTTTATTATTTAGGGTTAGCTACCTGTGGTAAGACTGCATTGTGTAATTTCGAGCTCAATATAATACCACAGGATCACAAAAAAGGGAAGGAAACAATTTTACAAAAAAAAAATATATTATTCCTTTTGAGTGCTTAATGTCACACGCATTAACTCTGCAGTGCAAGATAGTACATTTTACATTTTAGTCATTTAGCAGACACTCTTATCCAGAGTGACTTACAGTAAGTGCATTCATCTTAAGTTAGCTAGGTGGGACAACCACATATCTCAAACATAGTATGGACATTTTCTTTAAAGTAGCTAGGAGGGGGGAGAAAAGTGAAGTGAGAGGGTTTTTCTTTCTTTGTAAAGTTGTGTGCAAGGACCACCCGGCACATCCATGTAGGCCTACGGCAAAACGTTGTTGGTCACCACGGTGATTAACTCACGTACATTCTTCTGAATAACACACAATTTTGCAATGACAATGGAATGCCTTCTGCCCTAAAATGATGTCCCTCCCACTCGATGTGGGCCTTGTTGAATTGTAAGGTAGGCTAGTCGCCGTCAACAGAAATGTAGCGTTGTGTCGACGTGTGTTGCTATTCATGGTTATATGTTGTTATTGTTGCTGAATGACTGACCGTCAAGATTAGTAATGTTATTCATGTTGGTGGACATATTCAAACAATGTGTTTGGAACAGTCAGATGATACATAATATAAAATCCTTCCAAAAATGTTTGCATCAGAAAATGTTTTTATCCACCATTGGCGCAGACCGCTGCATGACTGTTTTCAGGTAGATACCGCCATTTGAGTTACAGAATTTCTTCTCCAATAGTCTGTGTGACAGTTACATCTACAAAACAGTTAAATCACTGTAGTCATATCATGGGTGTTGTTGAAACCACTGTGTCAACATAAAAAGCACTGCCATATCAACCAACGCTCAAAACACGGTGTACCTCTCTCCACCGTTCCCTCTCCCATCTCCTCCTTTCCCTCAAAGTAAGCCTCTTTGTCACAGGAAGTATAGCTTGCGTTGAAGCACCTGCAATTAAAATAAGCCTGATCACAGCTGGACAATTACCTGCCAACTAACCTTTTCTGGAGGCACTTAAGGATGTAAGGACCCCGAGGATAGACGTGCCCTGAGTGGAACAGGCACTTCACCAGGACAGAGAGAGAGAGAGAGAGAGAGACGGTATCATGGTGAGATTACCTAATCCTCTGAGAGCATCCCAGTTGTAGGGCTTGTTCATGTCAGACGTGAGGGGGGCTTTGGCTAAGTTTACCCCAGAGAGGGCCACAGAGCACACAGGGATCTGCCCCCCTCTCCACAGCATCTCGCCGGTGGCTTGGTAAACAGTGTTAAATTGGTTGCAGGGAGCAGATAATATTTCCCAACACTTGCATTCATTAGCACGGTGGGTATTATTATTCACCCTCCCTGACTGCATCAAGGTCTACCCTGGAGGTACTGCCCCCTCAGTCTACTGGATTAGGTTTCACCGTGCTTGTGTTATTGGAGAGGTAGACCTGAGGGGCAGCCACTGAGAATCAGCAGTGGAATACTGCATGTGTTTATTGGCATCCGTCGAAAAGTGATGGAGAACAATCACCTTGAAGAAGGATGCAGAATCATGCTTCAATAGGCCGGTTTGGGGTGAGGTTCCTTGCCTGGCCCTGACAGGGCACTGAGGGCATGCCTGGTTATGCTGAGGGGCACACGTACTTTCACATGTCATAGTGAGTGAGATTGCAGATGAAGGACCATGCAGGAGTAGATGAGTGCTACATGTCCAACATATTACAGATTCGATGCTTTATATTTTCAGTTCTCTAACCACAAAAATCTCCCATAGATTTCATGAGGAGTGCCAGACGGAGTATCCTTGGATCGGTGTAGAGGTCTCTTTTCAGTATCACGTAACAGGTGTGTGCATGTGCCAGAATTCAGGGGAACAACTGAGTATAGAGTGTGAAATAGCATGGTTTAAAGGGATACTTCGGGATTTTGTCAATAAGGCCCTTAATCTACCTCCGCAGAATCAGATGAACTCATGGATACCATTTGTATGTCTCTGTGTCCAGTATGAAGGAAGTTAGAGGTAGTTTCGTGAGCCAATGCTAACTGCCGTTAGCGCAGTGACTGGAAGTCTATGGGTATCTGCTAGCATGCTCATTGGCAAAATCCCGGAGTATCCCTTTAACACACTAAGCAGCATGTTGCCGTGAAGTGGTGTAGTAAGACCTGCCATAGATCATGTCGTTAGCAGTTAGCTGGTGCTGCAGATGTGTATAGACTAAGGGAAGGCTGTAAAGGCCTCCATTACAGTGAAAATAGCCCACTCCCACAGCCCCTCCAGACAGCCAGTCATTACCCATCTATTGGGAGGCCTGAGAGAGAGCAGTAAGTATGGGAGACGTATGGCTTTGTTAGAATGCGCCTGGATGTTCTCCGCGGGGTTAATACTACCGGGGTCTAGCGCCCAGCGCATCGAGCGCCTCTCCCCCAATGTGCTCGTGAGTAGAGTCAGGGGTTATTTGATGCTATTTTTACAAGAAACTGGTTAATTTGTCTTAAGTCATTACCGTCTATTACGGCTGGAAGTCTTGGGGAAAAGGTGGGAAGCGGCAGACGCTGGCGTTCTGCCTAAAGAGAAATCAATGAAACAAATTAATCCTTTGCAGGCTGCGGTGACACAGTCATCCATCATTCATGGGCGCTTTTACCCAACGAATCAGGGAGCGGGGCAGGGGGAGAGAGACCCAGGGGACGGGGCAGACAACCACGCAACGCCCAACACTGGGGCCAACGGCGAGGAATCATCTCGCTCGGAGCTGAGCCCCCTAACATTACAGCTGACTGTCTGTCTACAGAGTGCAAAGCAGGGATAAATACAATTGGAAGAGCAACACCATGAACAGCCATGATTACACACAGTGTCACTCTCTCTCTCACACATCAGTATTTCCTCCCTCCCCCAGCTTGTTCTGGGCCTCCAGGTTGATGGGAAGACTGACAGGTGATCTTTATCATTTATTTACACTGGACATATAGCCCGCGTATTGGTAATTAATTCCTCAGACAGAGAGGGCAGAGGAGGGAGAGAGAGAGGGATCAGAAAGAGACGGATAGAGGGAGAACGCGATCCCCACTGTGGGGGTGGGCATTGAAAACAGAGATTCCCCTCCAACCACCACATTGAGCACAACCTCACTATGTGGCGTTGCCTTGTTCCAATTCCATCGCATTCTGTTGGCATTGTTCCAATGATGACGCATTCTGTCGGCATTACAGACTCCCGTTGCTTGGGCCCCCAGTCCGTCGAAGAGGCCACGTGTCGCCACCCACAGCCTCACTGGGACCACATCCCCCCCGACCCCGTTCACAAGTGAAAATGAGAACCACACTACCATACAAAGGTTAGATCCCCATGCACGTATCACTGCTAGGTCTGCCATCTTGGTACACCTCAATTCAGCCACTTTAGAGATCTAAGATCTATGCACATGATCACGTCACATGACCCACACCAGGAATCGTCAATCCCCTCATTGATACTTGCAGTTCTATTCGATAGCAGCTTGCAATACCAGACAACAAAATCAATGCAAATACCCCCAAAAAATGAAACATTAAAATACAAGTGAAATGGATTGATTCTTTTATTCAGACAATTATTTTGCTTTCTCTGACAGTAATGCTACTACACATGATTCAAACTCAGGGTATCCCAGCACATCATTGCATCAGCCTCCTACGTTCCCATATGGTCTGCCTGTGACATGCAATGGCGGCGCCGACGTTAACCTGTGGCGACTGCATGTGTTCTTAAAAAATGTAGAGAGTGGGTAGGACTGGGAATGGAGGTGGTAGGATCACTCCCTGGGAAAGCATAAATAAATAATGGGGAACCGCGGAACAAGCGGCATCATTACTTGCCTTGTCATTGTAATGGGGGCTGGCACTT
This sequence comes from Salmo salar, assembly GCF_965601325.2. Classification (NCBI taxonomy): domain Eukaryota; kingdom Metazoa; phylum Chordata; class Actinopteri; order Salmoniformes; family Salmonidae; genus Salmo; species Salmo salar. The sequence continues at coordinate 8,837,246 of NC_138310.1, forward strand.
ACCTTAACCAGCCTCAAAGAGGAATACCAATAGCCTTCTTTTTTTTCACTGACACAGGTGGCAGGATTCTGTGGAGGAGCATTCTGGAAAATCAGAGAGAAACAGGGAGGGAGGGAGGGAGGGAGGGAGGGAGGGAGGGAGGGAGGGAGGGAGGGAGGGCTAAAGAAATGGGGGGATATTGCAGCGGGAGGAGGATAGGATGCTACAACCTACACATCCTGTTTAAACACTATATTTTCTCTCAACCTCCACATC
>NC_138310.1:8842500-9157500 GCF_965601325.2 Salmo salar
GTTGGTCTGTCAATCTTGCATGTCACAAAGCAATAGCTGGGAGTTAGGCCTACGGTAAGAAATGTGAAATATGATTTCTTACACGTTTAATGTATAGGGCTACGTGTAACAGGCATAAGCCTTAAAGTAGCTGAATACACACGAAGGACAGGAGGTAGCCTAATAGCTCATATTTCTAGCGTGACTTAACTGCTTGTTGACTATCTCAGGTGATGCTTCATCATATTTAGTTCTGAAAGAAAGGTGTCACGTTCATGATATACCTTTGAGTTTATTCTAAAATCCTAGTCCTAATAGTTCACGTCTCAAACTTATGAAAAGCATTTCCCTTTATTCCGTTGAACCATCATTGAAGTCAGATGATTTTTGTCCATAGGCCTACATGCTGCCTACGTTAAACATGGCGATTTTAAGTGGCGAGGCTCTAAAATATTTTTCCTATTTCTCACGAATAGCTTTTCCATTAAGAGCGATTAGATTATGTCTATTGAAAGTTGCTGATCCATAGAGAAAATGGCAGCGGATAAAAGGCGATTTCAAGTGACCTTCTCGTCCCTTTCACACCAATCTGAGCCCCGAATAGTTAGGGATCAGATTGGACAAAAGCCCCCTCCTCTTCTCTTTCAACTCGTAACGACTCAAAGTAGAGGGGCACGCAACAAAACCTCCAACTCACACATTAAAGTATAACGTACAGCTTGGGTCTACAGAAAAGTAGCAGCACTGGCCATCTTCATTTTTTCTTTATGTAGCCAAATTCACTATGCAAAATGTATTTTTCTAAATAATCTGTACGTATGGTTTAAAGTTGAGAGACATTTACAACTAAACTAGGATATTAGGCTACATAGAACACATCAAAACAAATCAAAATAGTACAATTATAAACTTGTTTCATTATGCCGGTCTAGCCTTTATGCTTCTAGTGATAAGCTATGTGGAAAAGTTTTTTTTTTAAAAGGCGCAGAAGAAGGAATTCTTAAGCCATCTGTCTTCAGATGTTTCTGTTATCTGTTTAAACATTGCTATGTTAATGTAGGTTTAAGTTATTTCATCAAATTGAATTATCATAAATCACTCAAGTAGAGTTTTAGTGAAATGTGGTTGCACATGTAACATAGGCTATTCCGCATGTTAAGTGGTGTGCAATAATTGACAGAACCCCTCATTTGTAGCCTAAATTAAAACACGGATGCAGGCCCCATGCACTAGACAGGTCTCTAATACCATTTTCTCATAGTATTTTAGACTCATATTTTTCTTGGTTGACATATAGGCTATATATTTTTGGAACAAAACACCGCAGCCTTTTCTTCATGAAAGTTGGTTGAGTTAGAGGCAGATTCTTAGGCGGGCGCGGGATGGGAACAGCGGAGATCGGATGTGTGTTACCCTCTCTCGTCGTGAAGAAACACAATACTTGTTTTTACAGGAGGCATTTCGACTGAGGCCTCTAAAGCATCAGGTAAAGAAAGCAATGAATGCTCGCTGTCAGCTTGAACGGTGTCCTGACTCATGACTACATATTAACTGCACTGAAGCGTCTACATAACCTAAACTAAATCAATGAGGATGATATTATTAGCCATATTCCTGCGACGTTGTTAGGTGTTTAAATGATCTGAAATGCCTATATATTTGCCTCCGTGTTCCCGAAGTAGGAGGTCTAGGTATCATGGCATTTTATTGCTTTCACAACTGGTCCAAGAGTTCATAACGCTCGATTGACTGCTTGCAGAAGCGAAAAACATGTTCGTGGGGGTGAAGTCGGTCTGCAAAATTCGATTTATTTGTTATAAAAACGGAGAGAGAGAGAGACCACATCATTTGGGAAATGAGCCTAATGTAGCCTATATTTAAAACAAATACAGTATATGAAGTCCACGTAGGCCTATTTATATTGACCTCACCGTAGATGCTCAGAAAATATATGTATGTCCGGATGCATAGGCTACGTGTGCAAATATATTACACTGCGAAAAGCATTTGGTATTTTTGGTAATAACATATATACATACCTCAATGTGTAACATAGAAATGAATAGAAGGCCTATAAGTTCCTGTTATCGGGAACTTAAAAATTGCATTTATAGCATCAACTTAAAATCTGAGACACAAGGGAATCGAAGTTGATTATAGTCTCACCAAACATGTGTTTCATCGCCTATGCTTGTATCAATATCGCTCAATGTAACTTGTATTTATGGCTCAATTATCTACTAAACAATAGGGTATTTGTGGTAAATAATTTCATTTACGTTCCCTTAATCGTAAAACTTGCCTTTAAATTGACATACTTTCTTCTATTTATCTAACATTGTGTGGTTGAAATTGTAACTGCAAACTTTGCAATGAAATAATGATAATTTGAGAATCGTGAACCTCCTATATTTTCATATGACTAAGCAAAACAGCCCGAAAGTCTTCCAGGAACTATTGTAATGCCTAGCTAGTAGCCTACTATCCCTGACCAGCTCGGTCGAACAACTGTCCTATAATCCGTTGACACTATCTCTGAGACAAACAGGCTGTTATCGATCATTTCATTATGTGATCAAACAACAAATAGCCATGCACAGGTGAGATGCTCACCACTTGGAAAGGGTTCCCTGAATTGTGGTAACAGCATCAACGATGCCAGTATATACCGGCGAACACTGCTTAAAAAGGATAAACGGGTCCCCAAACCAGCTAGAACGTAAAGGAAAAGATTCCAAGTACTGCAGTTCAAAAGTTTCGCCCTGGAATGTAAAAGTGGTTGTTTGACATTTAGACAGATAGGCTAGATGCATGGGTCTGCATGGTCGTGTGGCGAGGCAAGAATGTATTCTTAGCATGTAAAGCTACTTGTGAATAGGTGAAACAGAAATTAATTGTGTACTTGCCTGGCTGGTGTTAGCCAAATTCAGTTACCGATGTTTTCCGTCCACCATAGCCAAATAGTCGTCGCTGGGTGCTTCTTCTTTTAATGTCCTGCTGTCCACTTTCTCGTTTTTCTCGCTGTTTTCGTGCTACAGCCTTATTTCCCTCTGCTCTTATTCGCTGTCCCCCCCCCACTCTCTCTCTCTCCGTCCAACTCTCTTCCCAATCTGTATAGTAAAATCTTAATGATACACTTACAGAATATTCTTTGTCCGATTTAATCTTATTCGTTTCACCTTTTCAAAGAGCTGGAGACATGACCGGGAGTCTCAGTGCAGTGTCTGAGACGGGGACGGGAAGAGCTCTGCTGTTGAATAGGCTACTTAAAAACACCCATTCCTCCTATGCGTTTGCAAGGGGGGTACTTGCATAATAGCTCCCCATTATATCTCTTAATAGCTGACCATAGTCGGAAAGACAATAACAAATGTGTTCATAAACTATTCACTTCATTTGAAAATACTGAAAATATCATTTCCTCTATTTAGTGTATGCTATTATGGATGCATGTCGACGCACCAGGCTTGTAGCCCACTGAACAAAGTTTTGATGACTTTGGTGACTATGTAGCCTACAAGGTTTTTGTATATGTTGTCATATTCACACTACCCGAGTTTGTAAGTTTCATGTCAATGTTATCTGAGCTAAGTTCCAGTCATTTCAAGTGATTTTACCTTGAAGGACTCAATCTAAAAAAGAAACAGCGGCTTGTTGTGTTTGGAATCTTCTTCGGGAACACGGCATCTGTAAAAAATATAAAGAAAAAGAAAGACATTTTCAGGAGTTTACTTGTTTGTTTTTTTTAAACAATTTTACAAGGTTGATAACAATAGATGTGAGTTATGCATTACTATGTGGTTGTAATTGTATACTGTACGCTAGATGGCAGACCGATCCAGACATTTTTTTAGTTGGAGGCGCATGCAGGCTTCAGTATCCACATACAAAAAGCCGGAATCCCCGTGCAATTTTCAAACAGCTTCACATGATTTTGAGTTATTGTCATTATTAAGACATAATATGACACCCATTTAGTGATTGTGCGGGCCTTAAAACCAAAACTGTTATAGCGTATTTCTTCTTTGTCGATGTAATTGTGAGATTCGTTGGCGCCATCGCACCCTTTCTGTCTATTCTAACACGACTTGTCTAGGCTACTATGCATCATTTCTTACATTGTCATTTTTCCTAATTTGACCCTGCAATTTTGGACCGCAATCATTTTTTTTTACAATGGAAATGTAACGTTGACGTGTATACCACAGTATTACGCATCACCAAATGCTGTAGGCTGAATGTAGCCTATAATAAAATACATCATACATAAATAATTATATCTCCCGCATTTATAATTAAGATAGCAGTCTCAAAACAAACCATTTCAAACTTTGGGGAATTCTATGCGAGTCCTTCTACGCGAGTCCCTTTCGCCTCGCACGTTTGTTTATTTCACGTGCGCAAAGCTTTGTCCCCTCTTTTACCCATCTTTTCGGCTATTCTATCCAGGGTTTCTTCCTGTTTTTGTGACAATAGACGGCCCGTAGGCTAATCAGGTTTCAAAGTAAATAGCAGCGCGAGGCGAGCTCAATGTAAATTGTGCTTGTCAGAGCCCCCAGTCGTAGGTAGCGAGGAACGAGGACTCTAACCAATCGAGAGAAAGAGGCTTGGCTAACCTTAGCCTCCCATTTTCCCTCTCCCCCCTCAATGCAGGGCTCTGGCCAGTCAGTCGCCTTTGATTATCAGTTGCCAGCAGCCTCTCTCTTGGCTCCTTGACACGAGCACCATATAAGGCGCAGCGATCTCCATAGAAACGTGTCAGTTTCAATAGTAGTGTCAAAGTTCACTATATACAGACATTCGCGAAGATCCCGGTTTCGGAAACATTGCTCTGCTGGTCTTCCCGTTTAAACGCATTCATTTTTGGGTCTCTCCGTCTTGCATATTCTATTAGTTGTTTTTTTTCTCCTTATTTTTTATCTCTTCGTGTTCGCTCCATTCCTGCTGGAGAGGTTAAACTACATGGGCACTACGGCGACGCGGTCTTTTTTGCTGGACGAGATGAGGTTTATTTAAGAATATAGATGTAAAATCCTGCTCTTCAGTTTTTTCCTCCCCTCCAACAGCGAAGACGGGAGTAAGGAGCAAGGAAGAAAAGAGAAGGGAATTTATTTCTCGCAGCACTTTGGATCGCGTGTCTTGAAAGATTTTATGTTCATTTCTACGTCCATGTGAATCGCTCCTGCCTCCTTTCTGGCTATTTTATACCAAACTGCATTTTTGTTACGTCTGGCTCGCTTTTTCTTCAAGATTGGGTACCTGAATGGCTAACTGCAATTTACCTTGGAACTGGCCTCCCGATACTTGCATATCCTGATCGGGTGCTTATTCTATCGTCTCCTGTATTTTGAATGTATTGATCGTGTTCTGCTCCCTTCTTTCTCATAGGAGATTGTTTGCTCCTATTTGACTTTGCACTGTCGTGTTTGAGATCTTTTTTCTCCCCCTCGCTTTATAAATCCCAGCGATCAGTTCGCTTTATCGCACTTTTCGGGCCCGAGATATGGCAATGGTAGTTAGCGTCTGGCGAGATCCGCAGGAAGACGTGGTCGGAGGACCTCCAAGCGGCCCAAATCCAGCAACTCAGCCGGCGAGGGAGCAACAGCAGACGGCGTCGGCAGCCCCGCACACTCCGCAGACCCCTAGTCAGCCAGGACCCCCGTCAACACCTGGGACTGCTGGGGACAAGGGGAGTCAGAATTCTGGTCCACAGCATATAGAATGTGTTGTTTGCGGAGACAAATCGAGCGGCAAGCACTATGGTCAGTTCACCTGCGAGGGATGCAAAAGTTTCTTCAAGAGGAGTGTCAGAAGGAACTTAACGTATACATGTCGTGCCAATAGGAACTGTCCCATTGACCAACACCACCGAAATCAGTGCCAATACTGTCGGCTGAAGAAATGTTTAAAAGTGGGAATGCGGCGGGAAGGTGAATATCTGTTTTTAATGCCACATATGATTACGCCACTGAGTTCCATAGACGAGTAGAGCTGCCATGTTTGCATACAGGTCATACACATAAGCCATCCGTTGCACATCCATGTTTTTTGAAGGAATGTGCGTGTACGCGTTTAGCCTATAGAGGGTAAAATGTAATGAATTCAGCTACAAAAGATAGGTCGTATAACAAAGAGGCTATTTACTTGACGGACGTTTTTGTGAACGTCAAAACTAAACATAACTATTTGCTATTTGCTTTTAGTGTTTTATAGGTTTTTAATAGCACTAGTGTGTGTGTGTGTGTGTGTGTGTGTGTGTGTGTGTGTGTGTGTGTGTGTGTGTGTGTGTGTGTGTGTGTGTGTGTGTGTGTGTGTGTGTGTGTGTGTGTGTGTGTGTGTGAAAGAGAACATGAAGTGCACTTCCTTACATGTGTAGTGATACACAAGTGTTTGGTTTGTCTGTGCATTAAAACGAACAGACAACATAACCACGTCGCCTTCCTGTTCCATATGCCGAGGCAGCTTGAGGAACGCTAGAGAAGTTGTGCGGAGCACATTGTTTTGCCTCATAATGTATGAGAGGCCGTAACTTTCCCTCTCTTTGGAGCACAAATGATAGCAATACTCGTATTTTAAATAAACCCCCAAAATTACCATACATGTTATTTAATATAGCCTCAATAAATAAATAGATATAAAAATATATATATAGAACAATTATACTTTTTCAAGCACATTGTTAAACGATTCTTCCTTGACTAAACTATTGCTATGCTAAGAAGGGGTTGACTCTTATTTGGTATTGATATATTTAGGCTATGCCATTCTTCTTTAGTGCAGTATAACACAGGTGTAATGGAGGAATATAGCTTTACGTTGATAAATACAGTAGTAAACTGACACATGGGCTGCATTGAACAATTAGATGTAGCATATACCTAAATTACACTATAGGCCTGTATTACTGCAATTTAGCAAATGGCAACACCCGTTATGTTCAATATTTAATATTTGTGTGTGTGTGTGTGTGTGTGTGTGTGTGTGTGTGTGTGTGTGTGTGTGTGTGTGTGTGTGTGTGTGTGTGTGTGTGTGTGTGTGTGTGTGTGTTTTAATCTAGATGCATGCATCGTCAATACAAATGTAAACAGTGCAACATTGAGCATGGTGATATTGAAAATGGTATCATTTATTTAAACAACACACAATCTTACACACTATATAATTTACAGTTTGAGCTAGATTGTAACGGGAAATGTTACCCCCTTATTTTGAGAGCAGAAAACACTAGCTTGCCTTATGCTTCTCAGCATAGGTTGCACATACAACAATGTTCATCAGTTCTGGATGCACATTTCCTCTCCTTCTCTTTCTTTTTGTCAGCGGTTCAGCGAGGACGAATGCCTCCAACCCAACCGAACCCAGGTCAGTACGCGCTGACGAACGGGGACCCTCTGAACGGCCATTGCTATCTCTCCGGATACATCTCCTTATTGCTTCGGGCCGAACCATACCCGACGTCCCGATATGGAAGCCAGTGCATGCAGCCCAACAATATCATGGGTATCGAGAACATCTGCGAGCTGGCCGCTCGCTTGCTCTTCAGCGCTGTGGAATGGGCTAGGAACATCCCTTTCTTTCCCGATCTGCAGATCACCGACCAGGTGTCCCTTCTCAGGCTGACGTGGAGCGAGCTGTTTGTGCTAAACGCAGCTCAGTGCTCCATGCCTTTGCATGTGGCCCCTCTGCTCGCCGCGGCAGGCCTCCACGCTTCTCCAATGTCTGCGGACCGAGTCGTGGCTTTCATGGATCACATTCGAATCTTCCAGGAGCAGGTTGAAAAGCTCAAGGCCCTCCACGTTGATTCGGCAGAGTACAGCTGTATCAAGGCAATAGTACTCTTCACATCAGGTGAGTGTTTACCATGCCACTATGTTAAGGCCTTCTCTTATAGGCGGGCAGTGAGGGGGAAGACTGGGAGAAAATCAGACTAGGGGCCATGGCTGTCTAGTGCAGGCTACTCCATTATGTTTTGTATAATAACATGCTGCATATATCCACATTTATACATGTTGTGTGTTAGCCAAAGCGAAAGAGAAGTAAACAAACCGACCCACAGACAGCGTCTAATGTAATATTTTCAAAAACGTTATTTAAATGTGTATTTTACCTCGTATTAAAAGATTGAAAGCCAAAATAAAATGTAATAACTGTTGAGAAAATATGAAGCATTATATTTTTTTATACATCTGGATAACTATAGATATTTGTTTTGGTCTATGTCCCAGACCTATTGTTTTATTACATTATATCCGTAAAGAAAAGCATCATTTGAGTATGACACTTCATGTTGGCTTTTAATGTTGTGGCGAATGTTTTTCATGTTTTGCGCGCACAAACACGTGTCATTTTAAAACAGGAAATGATCCCTAGCTGCCTGATCAAAGAAAATGATGAAATAGCCTACAATGTCATTGTATTACTTTGCTCGCGGTAGACTATGCTTGAGATTGATATGGGAATGTGGGCTATTTTGTTTACTGATATTTCCTCTGACAATTATTGTCTTAAATAATTAGAATCCCACATTTTGAAAAGTAGTCTACACAGGGCAGCTCATTACTAGCTATTTGGCTGAGGCAAGTTTACCATTGGTGTCGCGCGTAATAATAGACCTATAGATATTTAAAGAGTGTCTGTGGACACTTGCTCTCATTACCATTTGCAAGTACCGCGTAAGGATAGTGGAGAGTAGGCCTAGTGGATAAAAAAAGACTAAATCGACCGTGGCTCAAAATAGCTATCATGTGGCTATTTAAAAGTGACCAAATTCTTATTAAATTGCCTTATTTCAATCAATGCATTTCACATTTACGCACAATTTCGCTAATGATTGTGTTTTGTAATATAAGGAAATGTCTATATTTTTTATAAACACATTTTCACTCTCGAGATCCTCCAAAAAAGACCATGCTTAGTGACATCACCTATAGCCTACTTTAGCCTAAAGTAACTTAATATTAGCATCTGACTTAATACTTGTTTTTTTTAGATTAGGTCTATATTAAACGTATCCACACTACTTTAAATACTAAAATATATTCATTGCATATTATATTAGGCATATATTATATTACATGATATGTAGGTAACATATAATGTTATGCATTTTGTAATTATTTTCCAAAAAAATATGTGGATAAACAGACTGAGGTTGAGTGTTCAGTGAACTTGTTTTGATTGGTGGCCAAAGGGGGATTCAAAGGAAGTGTTTTATTCAATGTAATTAAACCTACCCCAGTCCTCTAGTTTGCCCTCCTCAGTGACATGGAAACCTTTACCACTGCTTTATCTGCTCACGAGGACTTTTCCTGGATTTTGGGATAGCTTATGGCATTTCTGTCCTTAGCATCGAAACTTTGAGTTGCAAAATAACATTTAAAGACAAACATATATTTACGTGCATTTATATGATCAATCAAGCCAATCTGGTCTACCTATAGACTACCTTTGCTATTGCAAACTTATTTTTTTAAATATTTTATATTAGGCATCAACCTAACATTATGACATTGAGGGCCTAGTGCCAAGTTGTTGTTACATTATGAGATAAAATATAACATAAAATAGCCTACAACTGAAAAGTTAGTTGTAGCTAGCTTTAACTTAGATTTTTGTCCATTTTAGCAAGAGACAACATGTAGGGCAAATGATATATGTAGCAAACTATTGTTGTAGTCCAGGTTTACAGTGTTGTACATTGTAATTGGGTTACCTTTAGCTATTTTCAAACAGGAAACTCATAGGCGTTAGCCTAGTTTAGGTGATTGTCTTATGATTCTTATTATGTCCAGTTATCTATTGCGTCTTCATAATTAATTACATGTTTCTATCTGTGTTCAGATACTTGAATGTGAATCTAGAAAATATGTATTTGATGTTTTTTTCATGGTTAGTTGTATGTTTGGTGTACTATAGGGTGCCCTTTCACGAGCTTTCTTTTACTCTTGACTCATGCGTTCACTGCTGCGCAGTCGCCGAAATGCTTTGAACTTAGTCATTGCGTTGCGTTTCACAAGTTTATATTTGCAAGATGTTTTGAAATGTAATTAATTTCTCCCCGATTAATTGTTTTATTTATTGAATAGTGACACTCAACAAATAATCCAAACGGATTTGCATAGGCTACATGGGGTTGTGCCGCCTATAAGTTCCTACATAGTAAATCAACCCGAGATCTCCGAGTTGCCCCCACGCAGTCCGCGAGTTCACAAGGTTATTGTGTCTGGCCATAGTGAGTTATAGCCCTGAGAAATCAAGATGAGGCTTAAAAGCCTCTCGGATAGCATTGTCCGATGTTTAATGTATTAGAGCTGGAGAATTGAGGCTATCTCTCCTGTGCACTGCAAACAAAGCAATGACTTAATGCAACGTCGTCAGGCCTACACATAACGGTCCATATGCCAGTATGCTTGGCCTTGCACAACGTTTACTGCAGTTTTTTAAGCACAGCAGTAAGCCTATGCCATGGGGATAAACAGTTTAGTTTGTACTATTCGCAAATATATCTTAAGACATTAACATTGGGTGTATTTCTCTCTTTAGGCCTGTGCAGACTGCAATCCACAACCCCCGACTGTGTACAAAACACGTTTCGCATGTGTTGTGCTGGCTGCTTTTTGTATTTTTAACGTGTTTTTTGCGTGACTATTGACTTCACTCCGCTAATAAATTTGATTGCTTCCAGCGGCCTTTCCTAGGCTACATTGAAAAGCAGGCCAAGCATGGTCTATCAAGTAAAGAGCGGAAAAATCTCTTAACAGTTTATTGAGAGTAGACTAATTAGGTCATATACAGCCATTGCAATTTCAACTTAATCAATGTATTTTATACATTTGTATAGACTTGAGTCCCCTGAGTCAGAAACCATGAGTGGGTCTATACCTTTCCCCCTGCTTCCTCCATTGGAAATGATATAGGCTCATGCTACACACCATTTTCCATCCCAGTTAGCTGCATATTCTTGGTTTTGATTGGTTTATGAACGTGTAGAGGTATCTGCCGCTGTGCGGTGCGCTCCCCACTTGAACATATCGTCCTTGTTTATTCTGTATGACAGTCCCTCTTACTCAATGTGATGTAGCATGTTTGGGCAGTGTGTTTGTTTGTTTCACTTTGTCAATAACACGTAACGCTGATGTTGAATGATAACCAGAGTGCTTTTGTGTTTCTCTTTTGCCTGCACAGACGCCTGCGGCCTGTCAGATGCGGCTCACATCGAAAGCCTGCAGGAGAAATCTCAGTGCGCCCTGGAGGAATACGTGAGGAGCCAGTACCCTAACCAGCCGAGCCGCTTTGGCAAGCTCTTGCTGCGGCTGCCCTCTCTCCGCACCGTCTCCTCATCGGTAATTGAGCAGCTGTTCTTCGTCCGCTTGGTAGGTAAAACTCCTATTGAAACCCTCATCAGGGATATGCTATTATCCGGGAGCAGCTTCAACTGGCCTTACATGTCCATCCAATGATCCGAATGAGTGACAAAAAAGAGAAAAAGGACCAAAATTCAGCATCCCGTACAAGAAGACTATATATAGGACCTTTTTGAACACATTGGAAGACATGACATGCTTTTTTTTTTGTCTTCTGGGACTAAGATCTGAGATGGAATACGTTATGTACAGAAAATATGGAACTGGACTTACACCTGTGTAAATCCACTCTCGTCTTCAAGAACAGTACTCTTCATTTTGTAAAATACTAGTCTTTATTTTCCTTTTTTGTAAAAAAAAAAATAAAAACACAAATAAAATGAAAAACATCATATGCGCAGTAAGAAAAAAAAGAATCAAGATTTAGCGGGAAAATAATGTTTCCAAGCAATTATAAGAAATGTCCTGTGTCTATGTACCTGTCTGTTTTGTATTTTTTTCTGGTTCTAAACCAGCTTTTCTGTGATTCTATACTAATAATTTTTGATATAACCTTTTGCTTCTTATAATGAGTGCGATATATGTTGTCGAAGCTATGTTCTCCAAGAATTAAAATTGAAGTGAGAATTTAAAACAGAAAAATAAAGAAATCTAGACAAATAAGAAACAAGTCTAATCGCTATGACAATATCACCACTGATGGTTGAACTTTTTCCAATTGATACTATGGACCTGCAACTGCAGCATACTGACCTCGTGGACATTTTGAGGAGAGGACATCTGTGGCACCTTTTTCCTGGTCATGAGTGTGTGTGGAGTCGATCATCAGTCAAAGAGGAGAGACATGAAAATCAAAAGCACTTTTAATATATCGTTTCAAATACATTTTGTTTGTTTCGTCTTGAAATTTTCATTGTTTCTTGAATTTTATTGGTTGTTGCCTTCAATTTGCTTACTCCATGATGCAGCTTTTGCAGAAGGGTCGGTTGATGAAGTTGTGTGATGGTGACTGTACTATTAAAAAAGAAATAGGCAACTATGTCTCACTCTCAAGAATGTTCATCTGAAGCTCAAGATGCGCGCTCGCGCTTATTGTGTGGGATAGCATAATGCCAAACCAAATAAGGTGGTCCTCTTTTTTTTAAACTTTACGCCACTCTTCATACACATGTGTAGGCTACACAATATGTCTGCCTTAAATATGCGTTCTCCAGTTTTGTCTTGCACAATTACACAACAATTCAAATACATTATTGTCATTTTGCTTCTAGTATGGCTTATTCTTCAATGGAGGGGAGCGATGGAAAAAGGGATGACATGAACATAGAACAGCCGTTATTTAGGTTGGTTGGCTGGTGTATTCATTGCATTGCTAGCTAGCTGTATGTTACTGTTTCATGCACTCACTCACGACTGGGTATGAACACAAAGAAGCACATGTTATGTGCCGGATTAGACGGCAGTGACGCTGCTCGCTGTCTGTGCGCGCGTTAATGACTAGTTCATATTTTCACAGACAGCAATGAAAGCAGGCGCGCCACCGAGGCTTCTCTAAACTACCTCCTGTGGCTTAATCAAGGTGATTCTCAATTCACCTCTCACTGCAGAAACGAAACAGATGCACTCGCCCCTTCAAAAATATATCCTCGGAAGGTATTGTTTCAATATTGATACATATCTTGGCTAGGGATTACGCTAGCTGCAAAAACAGACGTAAAATGCCTGATCAATTTGGAAAATGTATTTTTACAGCATGTAAACCAGTCGATAGGAAGGAACATCGAATGCGGTGCATTGTGATGGAAAATAGAGAGGGAATGAGACGGCGATAAACAAAGTGCACAGTGCAGAGACAAATGGGAGAGGAAAGATGCAGAGGCAAAGCAGTGTGTTTGTGGCCTAGGCTTGAATATAGCCTACACTCAGAATATAATGACCACATCGACGAAGTCCTCAAGGTGTTGGATTCTGATTTTCGACTGCACGATACTCTGTGGAGTAGCTTCATGTACAGAGGCCGCATGTCTCTTGCGTGCCATTGTCTCCTTACCCTTTAAAAAAAATGGTGTTGAGAGGAGACCTCTAAGCGTACAGAATGAATCCAGTATAATGTCCATATACTCTACTGCACATAATGTAACTATTAGACTCAAATAGGGACATATTGGAATATTCCTATGGTGGGAGGAATAAAACAACGAGCCTTGTAGCTCTTGCCTCGCAGTCGAGCTTGGGATTGTAAGGAGCGTGATGAAAGCTGCGTGAGGATGGAAGCTGAACTAAGACTGCCACAGTAGCCCATAATGCCTTGATTTGATTTATATCTCCATGTTGGGACTGGGGGAGGGGTGTGTGTATCATGGCAGTGGTTGATCTGAGTGTGTGTTCCCTGATTCATTCATATACCAGTTACTTATTGTTGCTTAAATGCCAGAGATGTTGTGACATTTCATAGGCCTAAATGTACTTGTCGTAGTCGTTTTTTCATTCTTACCCCTTGCGAAATATTAGTAGGTTAGGCCTAGTTCTCATGGCCTCATCTGGTCAAAATATGAGCAGGCCTTATTTGATCCCAGTCGAACTGTGGTCATAATTGAAGCGGTGTTCGGGCTCTACACATTCTACAAATATTTCAACACGGTATTTCTTAATACCAAGGTAACCCTTTAATGTGCTATGTCCTTAATGTGTAATGATATGGCTACGGTTATGGACTAACAACAGCACTGGGCAGTTGGCCGGTTTGCAGGTCGAAGTTGAAGGATGAGCCCTTGCAGTTTTGCTTTGAATTAAATACGCTTAAACACTCCTTTTAACATATCAAAGTCAAGCAGTTTACAGATGACCCATTTTCTCTTATAAGAGAAATAAAATAACTTAGTTTAGCTTATAGCCCAGCCTACTCCACCTCTTTTCTTAGAAATATAAAGATTGTATAGCATACTCCCCCTAAACATGTTCTTTTGTAAATCTGGTTGTATTTCTATTACTTGTTTATTCGGGGCTAGTAGTTTATGATTACCCACAAAGAGTTGTTGAATTTGAAAAACTACGTTTAATTAAAATAGTGTCATTGATGACGGGTCTCGATCAATTCGAGCCTAAATTTACAGCCTTCGACTAAATTGTTCACCAGCGTATTAAACGCAGCTTTCAACTGGTTGTCTGTCCTCACGTAATGTATTCTAAACCCCTCCAGAATTCTCACTTTCATCCTTTGCTGAGCGCATTCTGTTACACAACAGCTACACTACGGGCTAAAGCAATTCAAAATCACATAATTCGAGCCATGTGTATGAAGCAGGAGGACTAACTACAAACCAGAATGATAGGCTACAGTGGTGTATTGCTTCAATTTCCTAACAATTATGACGATTGAAAGAGCTTGTTATAATCCCAGATATGCAATAATTACATCTAATCTCATAATAGTTGAGTATTTGGCTTTCCAGTAGCCTAACCTCGTAGACCTAGTGTTTGGGATGATAAGCGGTCTTTTTAAGATCACTCAACATTCAAATATTTGACGCTATACAAATGGTCTCTCTGGGTCTTGTATGCCGGTGACATCTTAGCTGCCATTCTGAAGAAGAAGAAAAACGTGCAACATGTTTGGGATGTTCTGTCATATTGTTACACTTGACTGATGGTGGTGGGTAAAGGGAAAGGGATCTGTAAAACACTATAGGCCCCATCTCTCGGTCATTTCGGAAACTCTGGTTACAAAAGTGTTATTCCTACATTAGTTAAATAACCATTTACCTTTGTCTGGTTTCATTCATCAAACCACAAGTGAAGGACTCCTAACATGGGGCTGGCTATTTGTTTGCTTACACAAGCAGCTGGGTGCGATTTCACGTTTGAGATATCTGAAAGCGAAACCTTTATTTCCCGAAGTTGTCAGCGAACCTATTTCCAAACCTTATGCAACCAATGGTGCCACACGTCTTGAGAGGTCACAAGGCAATAACAAGCTTGTGTGGGGTAGCCCAGTTATTTTCGCCATTTTCGCCTATGTCAGGCCTAAGCACGGTTAAGTCACTTTTGACAAATAGTTCGACCAAAATATTTTCTAATAGAAGCTTTGGGATGCGTGGACAATCCTCTAAAGTATGGGCTATGACAATGTTATAGGCTTAACTTTTATTTTAGGTATTGGTTTATGCAAATGAACATACGACAATTGACTTCCAAGTTTTTCAGCATCGCTTGGGATTTCAAAGGCTTCTGGTGAATGGTTGAAAACAGCACAGGGGGAAATAGCCTATCATTCTAAATATTGTACATGTCTGTTGCGTTTTGTTTATTATAAAATGGCCTAGGTTGCTTTCTATGTGGACTGGTGACCATATGTAGTCGACCTGGAATTAATCTCAATGATCGCAGAACAATTCTGTCGTCCGCAGACCTCACACGCAAGCTTTAAGCCATGGATCAAATCCAACACTACAGGGTATAAAATATCCCCAGTTGTGAATGTAACATAAGGTGACGCCTCCGTGTGTGGTGTGTGTGTGTGTGTGTGTGTGTGTGTTGTGCGAGCGCGCGCGCGTTCGTGGATGTGCAAGTGCGCGGGTGTGAGTGTGAGAGAGTGAGAAACAGTGAGTGAGGCGGTTGCGAGAAAGCACAGATCGCTGTGTAAGCGATCTCTTTGTGTTGATTTAGGAAGACGTTTGCTGTATATAACGTTCAAGGCTGATAATATCATTGCCTGGCCAGATAAAAAAAAAAAGCATTGGCCAAACCATCGGGTCAGCTATCGATCTGCTTCTCTCCGCGAGCGAGCGAGCGAGAGAGAGAACGAAAGAGAGAGATGGAGGAGGGAGAGAGCGAACGAGGGGTGAGAGACAGAGAGAGAGACCCTTTACTCATTAGTATTCCATACCCATGGACAGGGACAGACTGGGACCAGAAATCGGCATGGGTATTTCTAATACACCGGCCCATTCTTTTCCTCAATGCCCCAACTCCGGGCCATTCTCTTTCTTGATGCGCCTTTTTGTTGCCAAATATGTCCTTTTTTTTTGCATAAAAACCCCAATGTAGACAGGCCCATTGGGCTAAAGATGGACCAACACATCTGGCATTTGCCAGAATTGCCCTATGGCCAGTCCGTCCGTCCCCATGGACTAACGCCGACAACTAACAGAGATATCCAGCTCTACACCATGCATTTTCTCCTTTTGTCTCCATACCCTTCATTCCAACTGACAGATTTCGTCACAGTAAACACACATTTTATGCATTTAGCCCTACACTCTAACAGAATCCACACACAATAGAAGTCCTTTTTAACGATAGGCATATAACAATTAAAAATAAGACGTGAATTGTTATCTTCATGCACATGAAAAGTGCTAAGACATTTTAAATCTGTGTAGCCTATAGTTAAAGCTATAAGTGAGAGTATAAGCATAGGCTAATTGCGATAATTATGTGCCTTTACAGTAACATGGTCAACTAAGTTGTCCAAACTCTTACATATAGTACTTTTGTTGTATTTATTATAAGAAAACATGATTTTATTATTGATCGGCAGGTGAATCGTCAGAAGGTTGAAGAAGTGTGGATTAAACTAACTACCTCAAGGGAAGATGCTACACAGTTTAACGCAATGTAGGCTGCTAAACATCAACCACCATGGATTGTACTACCATCTGGGCACACACTGGTTGAATCAACGTTGTTTCCCATTCATTTCAATTCAATTATGTTGAACCAACGTGGAATAGACGTTGAATTGACGTCTGTGCCCAGGGTGGTAGAATGCACCGGGATGTTAGGCCTATAGAATATTATCACCTGCAAGCATAGGCTAAATGGTGTTAAATAAAAAAATATTGAAGTTGGTATTTATGATTTGGCGTAAGAGAAAAAAATCGTCATCCTCAAGGGACATTCGATGATAATTCTTTAACAGGGACTTTGGGAATCTATATCTTAATACGCGCGCAAGACTTGCCCAACAATGACAGCTGTTCATCAGATAGTAACTTCTTTCCAAGTTTTTTCCCCTCCCACCCCGAGCCGGGTCTCTATCTTGCTTTGTTGTTTTAAAATATGCATGTCTCTCCGGAATGCCAGTCACGAGTCCTAACTTTGTGTCCAACCTCCCACATGAAATTATCCTTTTAAAAGCGGGCTCAATATGTCTCAATCTGCACTGCACTTCATTCTAAGCTTTTGGGTATAGTCTATGGGACAGTGCCCAGAAATATATTAATTAAAGCGAGATGTTGTGTCGAACTTAAATATTTCAGACTTTATGACTGTGAAGAGGAGGAGGCTCAGAGACGCTGAAACAACAACGACTATGATGGTCTGCGAAAAAAAAGTAAGACTTTTGTTTTGATTTTGTCCCTCTTGCACAATGTGTGTGTGCGCGTCTGAGTGAAATGGATAAGCAAGGGGGAGAGGAGAGAGGGAGAGAGCGAGATCGAGAGTGAGAGAAGGGGGAGGGATATGTGAGAAAGGGAGAGGAAAGGATGTGCCTATGCGTATGACTCCGGTTGTCATTTAACAACAAATTAATCAACATGTGGCATTCAAACTCGAGAGCGCTATTTTTCAGTGTATGTAGGAAATAAATCACAGTACCGGAAAAGAAACCCCGGAGATCGGAAAGGAAAGTTTCTTTTGAAATGGAAACCGTGAAACGAGGTAACCGAGTAGAAACAAGGAGGAAAAAGGCTGGTTTTTTGAGAAGAGTGTGATTGTCAGTGGCAAATGTCGTCATTATGGCTAATGGAAATTCGACTTGCAATAACAAGTAGGCTATAAGAATAATATTGTACAGCCTAATGAAATGTGTTTTGAGTCAGTGGAGAGGTAACATGTTGCTTACGGATACTTAAAACTTGAGGTGCTGCCCGAAAAATTCCACAGTGGTGCAAACATAACATCATCACCAGCGTGCTAGCGCCAACTAATTCATTTCATAATCCCTTCAGAAATGTCAGAGTCATGTCAAGTCATCGGGAGATCCACACAACAACATTCATTTAACTACCATGTTAATTTATTCATGTAGATATGCTTTAATAGATATCTCCACAGTGTGATATGCCAATATATGGGAGCAGCAACGCCGGGCTTACATACCTGATAACGTCCTGGCTTTTCAGCTATATTTATCGCTTCTCTTTCTAATACACACCAGATGGTTTGTGACTGTGCCACCGCTGCCAGTGAGCTCCTCAATTTGACTCAGCTGCATTTTGTTGCAATTACACATCACGCTGAGACCAAATTTACTGGTGACCTATTTTTTCAGCATTTTATTTTTTTATTTATTTGTTTAAGTATTTGGCCAACACTGTATAAGATTTCACTTCAAGGTCAGGATTTTCACATGACCTTCACATGAAGTGAATTTTTCATATGGGAAATGTTGCTTTAAATGCATATGTTGTCTAGCCTAGGCCTGGTAAACACACGTTCAATGGGTGGTGTAATGCACAAGAAAATACATAGCATGTCTTCAAGGTTGACCAAACTGTGTTGATAGGCCACTCACTCAATCAAATATGATGCTTATGAAGCAACTAGCCGTTTGTCTAACTAGTCTGTATCTGTAGGCTTATTGGCTGCGTCTTCAAAATAATACACTATAGGTCTATGTTTTCTGACAAAACAAACAACAAACAAATAATATATATATATATATATATATATATATATATATATATATATATATATATATATATATATATATGTATATAGGCCTATATGCAATGCACTGTAAAGGCCCTAATTTTGGTTAAGGCCAGCTGTCTCCTAGCTGAATCAATCAATTTGTTTAATTTCAACTATGTTTATGAAGAGATGATTAGGCTTATAAGTCTGAACAATAATAGCCATTATGAAAATACATACATTCTGGGACCGTTCCAACGTTACATATATAGGCCATCATAAAAGTATATGTGAAAAAGGGTACATCTGTTTTCCTACTATGAAGTGTGCTAGAATATTTGTATGATCCAGGACTGTCAGAAAATAGTTGTCCTTGAACTGCTATACATGTGTGGCGATATAAAAGACAACAGCATATAATTAACATTTTTATTAACCTTACACTGAATTTAGTGAGCATATCTAATAACCTTGCTTGATAATGGGCTCCCATTCGTGGTATACTTAAGCAATAAGGCCCGAGGGGGTGTGATATATGGCCAATATACCACGCTAAGGGCTGTTCTTACGCACAACGCAATGCGAAATGCCTGGATACAGCCCTAAGCAGTGGTATATTGGCCATATACCATAAACCCCGGGTGCCTTATTGCTATTATAAAGGGGTTACTAACTTAATTAAAACAGTAAACAAGTAATTTTGCGTCATACTTTGAGCCAATCAGCATCAAGGAATCAAACTACCCGGTTTATAAAATGTATGCTGGTCTTTATATTGTTACAATTTAGCCTTTGTTTATCTGGTTGGCGCAGAATGGTCTGTTTTCTTGATTGACTGAAACGTTTCATAAAGGGCATTTTTTATCTTATGCCATTGGGAAAGGTCTTGACAGTTGCAGGGTTTCGCAAGGTTGATGCTGCACACACATCACCTCGCTCTCTCTCTCTCGCTCGCTCTCTCTCCCCCTCTCTCTCTCGCTCTCTCTTTATCTCTTTCTCTCTCCAGCCTAGAGGAAAGGCAGACTGTTGATAAATAAATGTATTTTTTTCGATCTTACTCAGCATCATCCATCATATGTGTGTGTCTGTGCAGCAGCATTGGTGCGTCTAAGCAAAGAGAGCCTGCCAATAGCGATGGAACACACTGAAAAACCTCGAGGAAGGATGTAACGCGAGTGTCTTCATGTTAGACAATTACTTCAACATTTACAGGCTAATACACAGTGGCCATTATTATCCAAATGGAATATCCTTTGGCATATAGGCTACTGATAATATAGGCAGGCCTCCCTTTCGAGATAGGCCACCTGCATAAATAATCTTTTAAAATGTCCCAAATCTATTCGCTTTTAACACATATTGTGCTTTGATGATTGTAAAGCATTCGACAGAACGTTTTTCTGCTCGCCTAAAGCGCTTGGACCGCTCCATGGAGAATCTCATCTCGCTATAGCTGTTACCACTTTGCCTAGGCTACATACAGCCGCTGTGATTATAGAAGTGCCTCCTCTCCTTGTTAGAGAAGCAACGCTCCAATCTACCCTCTGTGTTGCCTTAAAGTCCGCGTGATATAGTAAAATACGTGTGCGCGCGCTCCCGTGTGTCTGCCGAGAAAAGGTGTGGAGTCGGTGGGTTAGTGGGAGAGAGGGGTGTAAAGGGAGGGGGTTAACGGAGTGGCCTTTCCTCGATGACTGACACGACCCCTCTCTCTTCTAAGGCCATGCAGAAATAAATGCATCAAATCTGAACGGCAAATGAATTTTGGGGTGGGTATTTCAGAGTACGAAATTCAGAAATTGGAATGTGTCTTTTCTCTGCAATATTGAATTCAGGATGGTTCGAACCACCACCACATTGGCGAGTATTCAATTACTCCAACTACACACGCGCATTCTCAGCTAGTGTGGTATTTATTGGTCCATGGCTACCACCCCTCCTCCTGCTCCTTCCATGCAGCCCCCCCACGTCCAAATTCATTTGCATTCGTTGATGATATCAGTAAAGAATAGCTAGCATTCTAGATGAGGCAGGGTGGGGGAAGGAGGCTTATTTGGATAAAACTGGACGGAGAGTGGACACGGCCCGAAAGGTCAGCCGCCCATTCAAGGTGGCGGGGGGCGGGCGGGCTGGGATTGCCAGAGAGGCTTATTTGAAAGCGGGAGTATTTGAGGCAGGGGAATGAAAAGGAGTGGAGCACAAAGCTCGTCATACTTCAAATACGCCCCGTCACATCTTCACTCTTTCCACTCCACGCGGGGGGGGGGGGGGGGGGGGGGCTACAGAAAAAAATGAAGATGTGGAGGAAAAGAAGCAATACGGGGGTTGGAGCAGGACTTGGAGCAGGACACACTATCCTGAAAATCAATAGGCTAGCGTAACATGCAACATTATTGATTATTTTTAACTATAGCCCATATATTTATCTCGGTAGCCTATTTGGCACACATAGCTGCCTTCTCCTTGGAGAGGCCATGCACGCTCGTGCACGTGTCTACAACAGGTTAATCGCGTTTGTGTTGTTTAGCAGGAAACGACTCTTTAGGTCATTGTTCATATAATAAATAATTGGACTGCATGAAGCCATAAGGGACATATCTGATTTCTGTATGAAATTAATTGACACTTCTCCGGATACTTCTTTATGAGAAGAGGCATACTTTCATCACACTGAGAGGTCGAGAATGTAGGACCCACGCGCGCACACCACACACACACACACCACACCACCACACACACACACACACACACACACACACACACACACACACACACACACACACACACACACCTGGATTGAGGACCTGGGTTAGAATGTCATAAAAAAAACTCATGATGGGACACTTCTGCAATTACAAAAAGAGAAAAAGAGCAGTTTAAATGCGCAAATGTTTTTATAATTATTATCAATGTGTAGCAGCCTTATATGCATGACACCGACGTCCTCTTGAGTATTTCGTACACCTTACTTTTAAACTAGGATGCTATTTCTTAATGCCCTTGCAATTTGATATTAGCGCCCACATCTCTCGACGGAAATGATGACACATTGTGGTATGTGCAGAAAAAAAGCAGCAGCAACTGATTGTGCTACGTCATAGCCTATTGGCATATATTCATCACCGTAAACATCGACTAAGCCCAAATATTCCACTTGACCATCAGGATATATTGAAAGTAGACTATTAGAGAAAATAATGATTAAAAATCGACTTATATTAACATATTCTGGCATTTATAATATTTCTAATTACGTGAAATATCCTTCCCAAATCAAAAAGTTCCGTCTCTGTAGATATTCGCATGCTTATAAATAGAACTAAGGACACTATAGTCTTTGTCTCCATTTTAGATGACATCTCTGCTGGACTATAAGATTTGATGGCCATAGTAATCATGGTTATTACATAGCCTAATGATTATTAAGAAGGTCTCCGTTATGACGATGATATGTTATTGCTAGGCCTACCACTATATCATTATTAGCAGTGCTAGGACTACATTTAAACTCGTGGTATTATTAGTGATAGTGTTAGGATACGGGAGATCACCTTGGATCGTCATATTTGTTGGTGTTCGAAGTCATGACAGTGGAGATGAAAGATGACATGGAATAGTGAGGGTGGGGACGTGCGAGCCTGTGTTGACTTGTGAGCTTGGTCATTTACACGGGTTCTGTGGTGTAGCCTACTACTCATGCATTCAGTGGCTTGGCGAGGGCGCATGACAACACAGCTCACTGGCCCTCGGTAGCCTATCCCCTCCACAAGCTACATTTAAGACATTTCAATTGATTGGAAACTACATCCGACAGAAGATGTATTGTGTGCTTGTGGTATAGTGGAGTAAAACACCGTTATGGAGCTTGCGGATGTTATTATCGATTTTGTCAAGTTGGTAGTCGCCACCTCTTCCTCAGCCAGTTTGACATACGTTCCTAAACATTTAGCTTGAACACTGATGACAGGATTGGTTTACTTAGGATCTTGACCCTTGGAGGTTCATTCAAATTCGAGCCTCTATAAAAATTGAACATTGCCTTGTTCTAATTAATCGATTCGTTCGTTTATTCATAATTTACGAAAATACACGGACTATTTCAGGGTGGTTTATTGATGTCAAGCATCAATCGTGAGTAGAGAGCAGTACACTGCTGAATGAAGGCAATGCAGGATGCAATGTCTCCGCGGTGCTGCTCTAAGCGGCTTTGTTATGGTGCTCTCGTGCATCAGTGTTCGTGCAGTGCATGGAGGCTGTGTCCGGCTGTTTGGTTCTACTTTTGTTTGCTAGATGGCGCTCTGCGAACTGGGACCCTAAGACCAAGGAACCACACGAAACTCCCTCTGTCCACGCTCAGCCTCAACCCAGTCCACCGCATTCTCTCTCTGGAGCTTTCCTGAAGCGATTTATACTTTCCGGGGCTGTAAATGATCCTAATTTAATTCCGCTGGTGTGTGTGTGTGTGTATACGAGAGCAAAGTTGTTTTAATTGTTTAATGTGTCAGAGGGGTTTTGTAATATTATCAAATCAGATTGATTAAACACAGCAGCCAAATTAGAGTAGGCTATAAATGCATGTTTAAAAAAAAAATATATATAAACAGATAATAAGACATTTGTTTTTCTTATTGTGCATTGCTTCTACAGCCTAAGCCTATTAATCTCATTAGCTTTATCTTACTTTATTTGAAGTCTCCACAAATGTTAGATTGCATGCTCCAAATTCGAATCCTCCAAAATGAATTGTAGGCTTAACATTGTTCCAAATTGAATGCAAATGGGAATTATTTCAACAACTCAAATTCGTGTATAGTGTTAAATGCACTGCTATAGCTAGCATGTATTAACGAGCATTTTTTTTTGTAATAAATATATAAATATAATTTACAACCACATTTTTTTCAACAATGCTTTAAAAAACAAAGCCTAATTCCACGAGACACGGCCATTTCAACACATTGTATCCACCCATATATTCTGTACAATAGCATATGGATTTTTCATGTTGTAATATTTCAACCTTTTGAGAAAAATATAAATATGCACTTTAAAAAAAAAAAAGCGCTTTGCAATTGAGGGGAAGGGTGCATTGTTTTCTGTGAGTGTCCCACTCTCTGTCAAGATATAGCCTACTGCTGCAGTTAAACTTTCACTAAATAGCGTCGTGTCCATGTCTGACGTTGATGAATGTGCTGGAGACTTAGAGAAGCTTTTACAGCTGTATTAAAAGCAGGATCCCAGACCAAGGCACTGGCGATCAGGTGCAGAGGCCGCCACCGCGCTAAATGACAAAGAAACACGTTAGAGAGACCCAAAGAACAGGCATATGTCCTCTTATGAATAAATACTTCCCACATGTAATGTTTATGTTTCTTCTACGGGATTTCATTATTTGTAATAATGACTGACCTATGGTAAGGGAAAATGCGTTTTGTATGCAGTTTCAAACCGCTCATTAATTCACATTTATTTCTAGATTCTATTTCCCCTGTTGGTTTGGATATATAGGATTAAAATGCAATCGCAAAACACGTTTTCAATGGACCGTGTTGATTATGACATTGAACTTTTAGGCACTAGATTAGTCTAATGGGAGTGGGAAACTACGATAATAGTTTCTCTTTGTTTTCATTCACGGCCCAGAAATATTTGATGTCCAACGCCATGCATGAGGCTATGTTGTGCAGGCGTGACAAAGAATGGTGGTCGTTATTGTGAAAGTAATCTTTCAGCAGGGATTGAGCTGTATTGTCCGCTAGTTCACGTCACCCCCTGTTGGATCCTGGGTGGTATCTCACCGCAGGTGTGCGTGTTCTTCGACCCTCCACCTGGAGCAAAAGAGCTGCATCAAAGACCCACATCTAGCACGGCTAGAACTAAGACCCAGAACTTATCTATAGGTGTATTTACATTAGTAGCATGGGCTTGGCCAACACATTAAGAAAGAACGCATTTCAATTACTTTTTGTAGAATGGCCATGGATTCATCCTGCGTTTGAGTGTTTAAATAAGGCTCTCGGTATTTGTTTATCACTACTTAACAAGACATGATCTTACATATGCATATACAATGAAATAGCACACAGATCCCGCAGTCAAAGGGCGGCATAAAGGTGGAATATTGCATATGGCAAAGCTTTTTACCGACCTCAAAGACATTTATCAGAGAATATCAATTCGTTCTCACCGAAATGACAGACGTTTCACTTTTTTTAAAAATTGTTTCTTTATTTCACAAGGTAAACCCCAAAACTCAGAAGTGCTTTCAATTTTAGAAGAAAAAAAACCCGATACTTTAATTTGGTCAAAGTGAATATGTGTTTTCAGTTATTAGACCACCCAACCAATACGTCTGTTCTTTCTTCACTCTTTACCTTACTTTTTTAAAAAGCCTAATCGAATTAGCCGCATTTTTAAACGGACATGGGTGGATTTGAGAGTATAAGAGCAGTCAGTTGAACCATTTTCCTCAAATAAGACAGTGAATACATCGGTTTGTCATAGTTTCGTTAAGTAGAAAACAAGATATTTCACCGCCACAGTGGGATTTTAACGAATTAAATTATTTCACTGCTAGCCTGTGATAATAATTTAAAAAAAGGTATGGGATTGAAGACCAAGCACAAAGCTGCCCGCACGCCTGCTTGTTAAGTAGGCATAACTTGCTGTCAGAATAGTTAGCGGTGTTCTGATATGGACGGTGGCTCCAGAGGCTCATCTCTTGGGGTTTTAATTAACAAGCTGTCTCAAAGCTGTAGAGCTCGATCAAACAGCCTCTCTCTCTCCACCAGCAAATCCGCCTTCCGTCAGCGCCTTCGGTTCCCTCTCCAACTATAGACATGAGCCACACCGACTCTCACTTCAACTTTTTCTCACGTGTGCGCCTGACATGGGTGTGGCGGGCTTCAACGTCTTTCTGTATACACATCTGTACATTGTGTGAGCATGAATGTAGACTGTGTGCATGTATGTCTGTATCTATGCATATGCTGTATGTAGGCTACATATAACATGTCACTGAGTCCAGGCATAAGCGACATAAGCGGTCTCTTAGGAAATTTACAAGGTGCAAATTCATTTTTTTTGGTGCATCAGCAGTTTTTCTCATGTTTTGTCAGTCACTGACAGTCACTCAATTAACCATGTCAGCTAACAATTTTTAAATTGGTAAGTTAGTCTAGCCAGTTATCTAAACTAGTAATCATGGCCGACTACCAACCAGCATGCAGGGCATGTGCCCAGGGGCCCAGACCTCCAGACGGCCCCATTGATTTTGTTCGCCACTCTCACTCAGATATCATTAACATGGCATAAGTCATGGCAAAATGTGTAGAATTTCAGGAAATGTGCTTTAAATTGCAAAAATGTATCTCCAACCCATGGAAAAATGTGTAGAACTGCAGAAAACTTGCTTTAAAACTGCAACATTTTCTCTATTCCACATGGCAACCTTTTCAGAAATGCAGGAAATAAACTTTCAAATCTAACATTTTCTCTCTGCTGTCAAGAGGGAGGCCACAAAAAAAATGGTTCAGCTAGGGAAAATCTCACTTAGGGCCCCTAAAAGGCAAGAGCCGTGTAACATGTAAATATATGTATATATGGACGGAGTGTGTGTGTGTGTGTGTGGTATTTTGGCTTGGTAGACTATTTCAATTGACTGATGAGGAACATATTTGAATGCATGACTTTCAGACTTTTAAGGAGAATCTCACCATTCTATAGTGATTATGGCCTCTTTTTCTGTTGCTGATTGATAACATGTTAACATAGTTGGAAAGGCTTTCACATACTGTCTGCATTCAGGCACAATACCCCTTTAAGGACAAGGCATGAGGAAGTGCATGGTTTTCTCAGCAGATACTGTGCCATACTGACAGTAGCGAGAGCATGATTGAGGGGCTGTATGATCAGGTTTGAGGAAGAAAAAAATAACCAATTCCCTCTGTCTTGCGAACTTGGTGTTGGTCCCCCCGTTCCGTCCCAGGCGGGGGTCATTTGATAGCAAGGTCAAGAAAGAGCGTTCTTCACGCACGTTTCTATGAGAGGATAGCTGGATGCTTTCATCAAATTAGAGAGGAGAAGTTTCAAATCGATGCCGCCGTGAGCGTCTGGAGAGAGCCAACAGTTGGAGTTACATGCTTACATGCTTAAGTCCCGTCTGACAGGTCAACGTCTCGGTACCAAAACACACACACCTGATAGCCTACACACCGTGGGCTACTACATCAGCATTGTGTACGCTAGATTGCAACCATTCCAGCAGGTCCGATGTTAATTGCAGTGTTGAATTCTGTATTGTTTCTCATGATTTATTTGAGTATGTGATTGTAATGGACATAAACATGAACCATGAGACATGAAACAATAATATGTAATATACCTATTTTTTGTTGTTGTTTTAAATCCGATTATATTGAAAGCAAGAGGAAATTAGTAATGTTGCATGTTGCACAGATATATAGTTTATTTGGCAAACGTAATAGCAAGCAGCTGATTTAGTCATGTAAAAAATAACAGCCACAAACAACATGTTTTTCATGTCGTTGAGATCAAAGGATGCTCTGTTTATGCTATACGACTCTTTAAAAAAAATCTCATGTATTACATAAATTGCTATTATTCAGATGAAAAATGTTTTAATATAAACAGTATGCCTCCATTATAGTTTATTATATGCGTTAATTGCAAGATGTTTTCACAAATTAATCTCCACTGCATTTGTTTTTAAATGAACCATAACCTATATCGTTTTTTATATGATTTTGTTATTGGATGGAAGTTATTTTTGAAACAACAAAAACGCAACACATACTAGCTATATTGTCGGCTATTATTAGCCTTGAATTCTTCAACTTTTTGCACTTGTCCCGTCTTTTGAATAAAACCGTCTCATCGAAATAACATCGCTCAAATATGAAACAATATAATCAATGAAGACGTTGTATCGGTATACAACGTTGGCCTATTTAAAACGCACTTTTGATTGTAGACTGCTTCATTTATGATTTTTCAATAGCCATGTAAAATATCACATGATTACTATCCTTAAAGCCTATAGCGACAATTATTCGATTACCAAAAGGAATTATGAACGAACGCAATCAAATTCACTGAACTTTCAAAGTATTTCTGTTGCTTAGTAATAGTGCCCCTACTAACTTTTACCAAGACAATGCGTTTGGAATCAAACTCCGATAGCTTGGTGGATGTCCAAACGAAAATGTGCTTCTGCATAATTGAGGCTATTTGAATGTCTCAGGATGGGTGAGTTGAGAAAGTATCTCAGGTAGCGCAGGTTTCGATGGTAGGAGGGATGACTGTTTATGGAGACGCTGCCAGCCTGTCACTGTTATTCTGACAGGTTTGCTTTAGGGACAAACAGTAGCCTAAAAAAAGTGCAGTTAGCTGCTCTGTTGTTGACTTCACAGGCTGTATTAAAAGTATCCCACCCACCAGAGCGCGCATACACACAACTCCTTTCAGGTGTTCCTCCCGCCATCACAACTCACCCCCTGTCCTGTCAACTATTCCGTCAAAACCCCGCTTTTCATCGTCCCTGCTGACTCAGGTAGCAAACACAATAACGACTTAAGCGCCGACAAGAAGAAAGCTAGTCAACTGGATGGAGAGATTATGGACAGTGGCAGGGAGAGAGAGACGCTTGTCAGACAGGGAGAAAAATGGCTGATAAAGAAACGACATGGGAAAGGAACAAAGTAGACCCATCAAAAAGGGAGAAAGTGAGCGGCATCAAAGAGCGCTCTAGGTGCCTGCAATGCCTTTAATAGCGTCAGTGTAATAAGTACCAAGGAGATTCCAATTGGGCCCAATTTAACCAGGGGGCTATAAACCATGAAATGTACTTAAAAAACACACCTGCCAATCCGGCCAGTTACCCTCCCTCCCCCCAAACACAGCCCCTCTCCACCTTGTTGCCTGTCAGGGTGTTTTAAAGCGAGGCCCGTCTGACGGCCACCTATGCGGCCTAGCTAATTTGAGTTCATTGGTTGGCAATAACTTCATTTAGAGCTTCAGCTTTTTGGGCGTCCGTAATGAGGATGCGCGCTGGAGCCGATGATAACTGTTGGAGAGTAATAACTCGTCTCTTACTCTGGGGGGAATGGCCAACCTGCCCCACTCAGCCTACCGGTTTGTTTAGCCTCGGAGGGCTGCGTCCAGCTGATGAAACGAATATATCATGTCTGATTTAATATAACGTTGCAATATTTTTTTTTTGTATACGTATAAACCCAAAAGTGATGAACACGGGCCAGTGGGTTTATGGGCCTTCCATCGTCTCTCACATCGATCTCACTCCCCCTCCCATATAGCCATCGATTTGAGGACTTTGAGGATTTTAGGAAGTACCTGAGGTTAAGTCTTGTTCGGGAAGGAGAAGCCTCTTGTTGTGCTTGTGCAAATAGATATAGACTAGCGTCATCTTGTACTGTTAAATGATTGTTGGTTATGAAGTTGAAAAACACCTGCATTTCCCTTTATGTCATCCAAAAAAAGAGAGGAAGTTGATGCATACGTTTGTGGTTTGATTGGACTTCATCATAGCACACAATAATTCAATATATATATATATATAAAATCAGACAAACAGTAAGACCAACGTTTTTTTGTTGGAAGTGGTAAGAAAGTAAGAAAAGAACAATAAGAAAAGCGAATCAATCATATTTGATCACTCTCGAAAAAACTTTTCAAAATATGATATCGCTTGCTATAGGCGATAAGACCTCAAATGAAGCCCTTTCATGTTGAAAAAAAGGTTCCATTGGATTTCAATATAGAGCCTTTAGGGTTCCATACATGAAGTATGCGATAGAACCCTTTTTGGTTCTATAAAAACGCTTTTTTTTCTTCTAAGAGTATATATAATTAATTCCCTTATAGCACACAAAACTGAATAACTAGTAGGCGTACATTTTCGTTTGACGTGTCGATACCATCTTATTAGTATTGTTGATTATCATAGGTAATCATCGCTATTATTCTTTCCAATGCGTGTATTCATGTTATTACCATGTTACTACTATACCTAAACTAACTGGAAATCATTGCTATTGTAATAGTTAGGCTAACTACTCAACAACACATTCTGTTCACTAATAATTATGTCGGTAAACGAAATAAATGGCACAATGTCCTCAAGAAGACATAATAATAATAATAATAATAATAATAATAATAATAATAATAATAATAATAATAACGAAAATGCCAGGGCATGGTTAAACAAATACCCTTATTGCGTTTAAGATTAATAGCAGGTTCATATCCGTTTAGTGTGTTGTCTATAACTGACAGATTCGTTTCAAGTGATATTAAACTATACTGAACTATGAAAACTCTTACAAGTTTTGCCTCGTACATGTTTTGCCCGGTACATGTTGTGCTTCTTACATGTTTTTCAAACAAACTACATCTGCCCCTTACTTGCATATCTAATGAATATGGCATTTAAATAATACAAATAAGCAAACTCATTAAATATTATAATAGGCCTAATGTTTTAGGCAATTGAATTGTTGTTAATGTTTCAATGTTTATTTTTTTTCACTTTGCATTAGACTATTAGCCTGTAAAACCTAAATATAACTCATCCATATTGCAGCAGTATACATTTTTTCAACTCTGTTAGATCAAACATAGGTTGTACCTTTCAGACAACCTTGTTAAATGGTAACTGCCTTTTATCAATAATACATTCATAAAATTAACTATTAACTTAAGTTATGTAGTAAAATGTTGCCCATTTAATTTCCTACATAATTGCCTGTTAACAGTGCATTTGATTGGAGTGGATGTTTCTAACGTAGAATTGTAGCATGTGAATTTTGTATTCCAAGTCAATTGGTTCAGAAATCCTTCGAGTCATTTTTGACAGAGTGAAGTTGGTTGAAGGAACAACATTCCCTCTTATCTGCTCGTTAATTTCTTCCTTATTTCACAAGACGAACGGTGCAGTTGAAATAGGTTGTGCAAAAACTCCTGCACAACTATAATACTGAATTTCACACATGATTTAACACAACTTTACATCACAACGCATAAGAATAGCCCAGTACAGGCCCACTTCAAAACGTCACATTGACTGTCATTCATTTATCATATCGAAATGAGCCATTTCCTCCAATGGGCCGTTGGTGGGCTCTTAAGCACTAAACTCGTTTATTCTTTACTTTACTTAGTCCCTATACTCGAATAATATACAGAGCCAGCACGTCATTTGTAGGAAAGTATAATCTTTAAACTCGATGCCCATTCTTCAAATGTATTCCATTTCAGAGGCGGGCTTTTACTAGTGGAGTCTTTACGACCCGAGACTATCAGAGGGGGTGTAATTGAGGGGGCGGTAAGGGTAGGCTATAGAGTAGCGGCCGCCTGAAAGCTAGGCTACTAATAAAGCCAAATGGACTGCACACCGTAAAACGGCTCTGCCTGCCAACAGCTGGACACAATAGGTGTATTATAGGCCAGGCTCATCCAAACACACCGCACACAGAGGCTATATAGTGACTATGGTTATGTCACATTGTCAGATTATCAGACAGGTGAGGCCCAATTAATCGGAACGTGAAGCCACTGTCCGTGTGTGGCTGTTTGTCACAGGGATGTGTAAGTATGGCTATGTTTGACCAAGGATTCTTGAGAACCGGCCTCTTGAATTTTGGGAGATCTAGTTTAGGCCTACTTCCCTACTTCACGTCCATGTAGCCAGGACTATACCACCTGCCTGGCTTTCTCTCAGCTGGATAGAAACACCTGTCGATGTTTTGAACAGCCAGATCGGGAACAAGGTCTACATTGTATCTAATGAGAAGTACCCTCTCGCATAGACAACGTGCCACTTCCTGCGCCAAGTAAAACAATAATTGGGTTTCTTAACTGTTAATAACACGTTGTTTGTGCGGTAAGATGCATGTTAAGGAGGGATCTTACTGATTCCCTTGAGTCTGATGTCTTTGGTCTCCAGTATAACTCTTTGACTGGGCTAGTTCTGTTTCAGTGCACAAAGAGCGTTGCTGGGTAGAGAGCGTTAGTGATTGAAGTGAGGTGGCTTCCACCGGATTCATGGTTTGGTCAGTCAATGAATATGTAATGACGACGTTACATTCGAACCCAATACCGGGTAGTGCTTTCTTGGGTAGACCTATTTTGCATGGAAAATACACAGTATACTCTGGGGGAAAAATAAGAGGAAAGAGGGGGGGGGGGGGAACAAACTTGAATACACCTCAAGTTTAAGCTACACATTCCTCTTCCGTCAATAGATGAAAAACGATTTGCTCTCCGACTTAGAGAGAGAGAGATACACTCTTGAATGGATGTTAAGATAGTTTTTTAGTAAGCTATACACGATAAAACATTGATTGTTGCAGTTTGTTGACCCGTACAATTTGGGGGTTAGTTTTCTCTTCATAGCGGAGCATATAATTATGCAAATAGAGATCCGACAGTGATCTGGTGGAGTGCTCAAGGGGCTGGTGAGGGTGACGTTCCAACTTGGCTTAATGCTGCCTAGTCCTTCTTTGGAAATAGTTCATATTTAGCAGTGCTGGGGAGCATGGGAGGGGATGATGACAGTAAGCGGGACAATATGAGTCTCCTGAAAATGTATAATATCATTTTGGGATCCCATTGCCATCGACATGAGACCATGCAGGCGTTTGAAGTTTCAAGAGCGAAGACGTTCTAGTAGCCTACGCGAGGGAATGATCATGTGGTCATGAATACGTAGGCCTAGGCCTGCATACTTCAACATAATTAAACAGGAGTGGAAACTGGAATTCAATTTAATGTTGTTAAGTGTGACATGACTGATACAAAATTACGCAAGTAGTGTAGGCGGATATATCTGACGCTTGCTAATCAGAGTTTTGTTAAACTTGTCCCCCGTTTTCAAATGCATCTTCCTTATGGTGAATAGAAATACTGTAACACGGGGCTAAATCGATTTAAACGATTTAAACGCTCTATTTGAGCACTGGTGGGAAACTCTAGCGCCTGACAATAGAAACAAATATTTGAAAAGTTTTAAGACTATCATGTTATTGCGTGACAACCCTCGCCTATACTTGCGTATTGAATTTGAGTGTGTTAAGACATTTTACGTGTCAGAGAAGTGAGACCAACTCTCAATGATGGGTGATTGAATGTGGTTTATTTGTATTTTTATGAGGGACCTGACTTGGTGTGAGGGATCTCAGCTGGTTCCACCCGCTCGCACTTGTTGTTCGACGGTTAATGGAAAGATTTCTAAAGATTTATTGAGGGGGCGTTTAATGACCTTATCGGGTTTCACCACGTGAAAACAAATGATCCTGTAAAACGCGCTGGCATACAGCTCTCTTTGCCAAGATGAATCGCCATTTGAGGAGTTTTAATTGATATTTAACCGTCTTCATCTTTCTTTCTTTTTTTAAGCAAGTTTAACCGGTTGTAACTGGAGATGGTAGAGCATATTTTTATCCGCTGGACGTGCAGGCCAATAAACCGTATGCAGTCTAAAACTTGAAACCAAAAAGCTTAACTTAATATGGATAAGGCGTGTTTTTTTTTTGCAGTTCTATCTGCGCTCTTTGAAGCAGGACCCGATTAAAGAGAACTGTTAGGCCTAATACTAAAACAAATCATTAAACTTGATTTAAGAAGGCATTTAACTTTGGTTAACACTAGTCCAATTGTTGAGGACTGGGCTCCTCTGTCTTGAGTGATGGCTCGTCTTCCTCGGTAATGTTTCATAGCTGTTATGTGAGATGATGACTCCGATCCCTTTTCTCAAGAAGCTCAACAGCCCCGCGCACTTTGCAGCGAAGGCGCGTCAGGCTCTAGATGGGTACCAAGAACCTTCTCTCAACTTTTTCCTCAGCGTTACACCTTCTATCCTTTTCCCTCTTGAGTAAGCCTGCCCCTATGACCTGGATAGCATAGCATGTTATGTGTGGTAAAGCAAACTATCCTATCGTTGAACTATGTAGACCTGATCTATGGGTTACTGCTCCGATGCCTTATGTTTGTTTCTAAATTAATTTCTAACAATAGCCTAAATGAAGAACAAATACTGCAGGCTAATTGATTAACCGCGGCAGGCGTATTAGAATAAGCAGGGGCCTATATACAACAAGCTCTCACAGTCTCACGTCAGAAGTAGACATTCATCCATGTTTCTCCAACATTACATTTTGAAGTTGATCCAAATGTCCAAGTGTTTAAGGTTAAGTTAGGTATTAACTCAGATATCTTAAGGTTAGGCATTAACTCTGAATGGTTAAGGTAATGATTAAGGTTTGGGATAGGCTTTAAAAAAAAAAAAAACGTTCTATCGCTGTCAGTGGCAACCTTTGCAACCGACACCTACTTGAAGATAAGTGCTCACTGTTGCCCCTAGTGACCGGTTTCCACGTCATCTCCCGATGACCTCAGACGTGGGTGGACATCTAATAGTGATTTGTACCACCAGTGACCTGGCTGCTATATACATAGAAATTAGGCTATTTGAAACAAATACCCATATGCCATAAGTTGGTTGTAAACTCCATAAACACTACCACTTCTTAATTCAATTTCAGCAACTGACAGAAATATTTTAAAACATGGGAATGGTGCATGGGAAACACATGATTGAAGGGATAGTTGCAGGAAAAATGCTAATATTGGTACCATGACTTGAATGGGATTTGAGACAGAAGTGCTAAAACGTTAGCATTTGGAAACAATGCTAGTGAAACTAAACCGAAGCATGGATGGCTGTCATACCTTGTCCATAGACTGCTTACAGGGCAAGGAAACTAATGTGTCATTTTGTAATTTGGGTAAACTCTCTTTAAGGTGGATGATTGGAGTTTACTTAACATAACACAATGGACATTTTAATACACAACAGCCAGAATGTATCTGATTAGAGAATTATTTGAACAAAAACGTTTTTCAAATGCTATATTTAAAGGGAAACTTCACAATTTTTCAACTTCATATTGATCTCCAGCACCACCCCAACATCAACATATGTGAAAATGGTGCATTTCTATGTTTTGTAGTAAAAACAATTGAGGAAGTGTTTCCAATGACATCAGTGTGCATCTTGTGATTTTGACCAATTGTGAGATGACATTGCCTACTACTTGTCTACTAATTGTCTCCTAATTGGGTGATGTCATTGGAAACATCTATCGTTTTTACTACAAAACACAAAAACATGCCATTTTCACATATGTTGATGTTGTGGGGTGGTGCTGGAGATGATCAATATGAATTTGAAAAATGGTGAAGTTTCCCTTTCGTCAAATCACAAAGCACGAACGTCCTTAGATAACTTCTTTGATCAATAAAACACACAAACAATCTGAAAGAATAATATATTCAAGAGTATTTGTTAAAATTAGTCACAATTTACATATCAACTGTGCTTTAGATTTGGCTGCACTCTACTTTTGATCCATTCACATATGGCTTGTTGGTCTTTTGGTCGATCTAACAATTTGGTGCCTTCTGAGTACTGTAACTTGGTGACAGAAAAAAAAACTTTTATTTGACCTAATTTTAACATTCTGTCATAAAGAGCACATGTTCAACTGAATGAAAAACACATTTTTTTTTTACCCATCTCAAGAGCAAATATCAAAAATATATAACTATATTAAGTGCATCTTAAGTGTCAAATAAAGTAACAGGGTTGATGACTTCTTAAATCAGTCATGAATCAATCCCCATGTGATAGGGGAATGGAGTCTTGTATACAAAAGGGAGGGGCAATTTTATGCAAGCTTCACAAAAATGTTTTAATTGTTAAAACATTTCTATCTATGGGTAACAGGGCTGATGTCTTATGCTCAATTTCCCACCACCAAACACCAGAAAACGGTCAAAAATAGAACCAGCTCACCTGCTTTTATACTAGGATTTGACAATTACATGTTCAA
Organism: Salmo salar; assembly: GCF_965601325.2. Classification (NCBI taxonomy): domain Eukaryota; kingdom Metazoa; phylum Chordata; class Actinopteri; order Salmoniformes; family Salmonidae; genus Salmo; species Salmo salar. Next base: position 8,878,406 of record NC_138310.1, read on the forward strand.
TGTCTCTTTTGACATTAGAAATCAGATGAATTGAATGTTCCATGTGGTCTATATTAAAGGACACTTGATTTAACATAACAGGCTTTTAAAATTCAATATCTGTGACACAATTTCTACATACAATATCAAAGGGATGCAAAAGGCACTCATTTTGTGGAACGAGCCCTTTATTACAAATATCGGCGAACAGAGTGTGTTGTTTATTCCTGAGGCAGCAATATACACATAATGAAGTAAAATAGCAACTGTTTATTCCTTCATGCAAAGGGAACACACATGAACAACAGTATCCTGAAATTAAACTTCTCCACCAGTCCACATATTCCCAAATCAAACAACAAGTTAACTTCATGAGTGACATCCAAAGAGACATTAATACAATTAGATGAAAATTACAACAGCGCGCACACTGCTTCCCTCATTACTGACAAAAGCAATGATGTGTTTAATAACCTACAAAAGCCTCAAAATATCACCCAGTGGCTGTTATTTACACAGAATTAAAAAAAGAAAGAAAAGTATAATATATACCAATACATTTCTTAACACTCCTTATAAATACCTCGCCTGAAGCCGTGGAAAGGTAAAGCATGTCTGGATAGACAGTGGCTGTGTTGGGAGGTGTATTCATGTATCACTGGCTTGCTGTCTCCTGATGATACTAATATCTGGGAATATTAGAAGGATATTCCATTCATCTTTACGTGATTTCTAATTTACACGCCGTGGATAAAAAAAAAAAAAATCTTGTTTATGTCCCAGATTGAGATTATGCGAGGCTGACCCATGCTGGGCTCTCCTCTTTGTCACTTTTACGTTGGCCCTCGAAGGCAAGTGTTCGGAAAATACATTTCTCCCGACATCTGAAGACACATCATCTAGGCTTAGGATGATATTGAAATCTTGGATTTCCCGAACACGTGCAAGGGGATGTATTGAAGTATGACTGTGTTACTGACTTCTTGTTTCTGTTAAAATGAGATATCTCTAAAACTAATTTTGATGCTGGGCTTTAAGTGATTTAAAATCTGCTCCGTTTCTTGAATTCTCATATCTATCACAGGTTAAGGTTGTTTTATTTGTTTCTTCAAATTAAATCATCTGGGGACATCAATTTCATGGATATCAAACAGAAAAAAAGGGAACAGTAAAAAAACAAAACACATTTTTACAAATTAAAAATCATAGACAATCTACCTCAAGTCAACATTTATGACTCTGGGACATCATTTGGCCCGATACAAAATCGAATTAGAGTGCATAAAAATCCAACTAAACATTGAGCGAAAGTAAGATACAAAACAAAACACCACCAGTATATCAGCTGTCATAAACGTTGCAGTGCAACTCTCCAAAGTACGATCGTATAAATAGGACCACATTTGACAGAAAATGTAATTATCGTTTTAATAAGTGTGTGTGTGTGTGTGTGTCTGTGTGTGTGTTTGTTTGGAGATGGTAAGGGAAAGGGATGAACATTACAAGGGAGCCATAAAAACAACACACTCACTTTACATTAAAATGATCTCATGTTAATGGAGAATGTTTACTCTAGTTAAAACCATCGTTATGTGGTAACAGTAGGAGGTTGGGTTGAGGGAGGGAGCTATGCCAAGTGTATGAGTGGTGTGGGTTGAGGAGGACTGTGTGGGTGGGGGCGGGCTCTAGGACCTCGGGGAGTGATGGGGAGGGCTGCCGGGGTATTAGCTCAGTTCAGGGCGATGTCAGGACAATTAGAGGTATACCACGGCGCACTGTGCACAGCGCCTGTCAGACTTAATCTCAGCCACTGCAACCACTGCTCCGTGGCCCGGACCACAGCCGAGCCACAGCCCACGGGAAACGCAAACACTCAGCCCATATTGTTTTGACAGTTGCGCTCATCTAGAAATAATGCAAAACGCTATTGCAATGTATACACCACCACCCTGCACTCTGCCGGTAAAACAATACATGTGCCAAGCCGGGAGATAAATTCAGCCAGAAGAGAGAGAGAGAGAGAGATCACACATAGATGAGGGAGGAAGGAGGGAAAGATGGAGAGGGAAGACGGAGAGGATTTGGCACCCCCCCCCCTCTGTGTTTCCCTCCTGTTGGTGTAGTTCTATAAGTCGTTGTGGTTGTGGTCATGGTCGGGTTTGGTTCTGTGGGAGCTGCGCGTGGTGACCGTGTTGGAGGTCTCCTCCTCCCCAGACTGTAAAGCCTCACTGAAGAACTGGAAAATGGAGTTGAAACTCCTCCACGACGTCAGCTCGTGTCGCTCTGTACCTGCACAACACACGCACGCACGCACACACACACGCACGCACACACATAGCACAAAGAGACAGTGTTAACTTAACAGTCCACTGTGTGACCATAGAGAGGACAATCAAATAATGAAAACTAACATACACCATACAGTTACATCACACCCACCTAATGGGTTACAGATAAATCATTTTGTTAACAGAGCATGTAAATCCCCTCCTCTACACCTGGATAGCTTATTGTGTGTCCACTTTCAAGCAAAATGCTTATAGGACATTACATCCATTCCAACCTTTGACCTAGCAGTCCAACGGGATAGTCTTAATATTTGATCCAACTTGATTCATGATCGTGCACACCCGATACCCTCCTGTGTCTGTCTTTTAATTGAATGTGAGTTATGCACAATGGATGCACTAAGCGAAACCAGTGGACCGTTATTCATTCATCCTCAGAGCTGCTTGAGAGAGGAAGCGGTGAGAAGGCACTAAGGCAGCCAGCGTATCAGGTGGTCTGGGTTTCCCCTCCCTTCTCCAGGTGAGCTGGTTCCCATGTTGGGGTCACAGGGAGCCTGAAATCTGGTACACACGCCTCAGGTTCCTCTCGGGCTCTCCGAGGTCCGAGGTCAGGGGATCGCCGCGTCGCTCTGAAAGCTGCCACACAACACCTCCGCCACGGTGCGACGACAGCACACCAATGCAGCTGCTCCACCACCAGCTCCTCGCCAATCATTTACAACCAATGGCTTATGGCTTAGTTCCCTACTGGCTGGCGGCTAGGCTGCTTAGCCACATGCTGTACCGTACCGTGTTGAGAAGTAGTAACCAGAGGCCATCCCAGGGAAAACGGGTCAGAGTGATACAATGGTGTTCTATCCCCTGATATCACAGATACACAGGGAGAACTAGTCATAGCAGGGTATAGTGCTAGTTCTTCCACTGTATTAGCCCTCGAATAGACTCCTAGACCATTAGGTTTATGTACCTGTTACCAATACAGCCTCACACTATCAGTTAATGAGGCCATTGTTGCTTTGTTGATGGGTCAAGGCACCAGTTAAGTGAGAGCCCTCTCCTCCTCTCGTCCCGTTCTCTCCTCTCCTCTACATGCAGCAGGCTGGAGGGACACAATTAAAAAGCACCTTTAAGGCCCTCTCCAAATAGTGTCCTTTGATGGCTGCTGTATTGACCCCATGTTTATTAGATTGACCCCCTGGCTGGCTGTGATAATGGAGGGGATGGAGGTGGAGGGGGTGGCCAAGGCTGGGATGGTCTATGGGGCGGTCAATCAACTGGACTCTACATGGTTTACCAGGCTAGCCTATGATCGCTGCCTCAGGTCAGATTGACTAGCCTGGCAATCAAGTGAGTCAATAACCCCCAGACAGACTAACAGTGTTTCTACCTGTGTAGGGCTCAACGCAACAACACACTCCCCTGGAAAACAAAGACACAGGCCTGCTCGCATCTATCATTGATATCCAATTTGAAGCACAGGGATCTCTCCTCCTCCGCTCTTTTCCTCCTCATCCCTCCCTCCTCATCCCTCCATTAACTGTTTTTATACCTTTCCTTTTTCTTTCCGCAGGAGCGAACGAAGCCAAGGCTCTCCCATTTTCACCTCAAACCTGAGCTGAACTCCGGAATGCCGCGAACTGTTACACCCTATCCCAGCGCCGGGGTCAGTGGGAGTGCGTCTCCTTTTCGATATGCAGACGGACCGGGACCCTCCGTTCGACCTCCGTATAAGCTCCCCCTTGTCTGCGGAAGGAGCGGCCTCCGGATGTCGTCAGTAATGTGTTCTGAGCGCTGATTTAGAGGGAACCCACCGGCCAGGCTTCTCTCAGAGTTAGCCTGACCGCTGGACTACCTGGGTGAGGAGTACGAGAGGGGGAGGATAGGTATCTCACTCACGCTACAAATCACATTTATATCCTTAAAAGATGTGGAGATCGATTAAATGCCACGGTGTCGTGTGGAAAGTGAATTCTGTCCTATAAAACAGTCTGTGAGGGGACTCGCCTTTTCCCTCCCTCCCCCAGTTTCGGTTGTCGTCTCTTACGTAAAAGTTAATTGAGCCACTGATTTTAGTGCTCAGGTCACAGGGGCTCGAAATATACTGGTGGAAACTGCTCAACCTCTCCAAGATTCATTTGTTTCTTTATATTTTACATGACTATTCTGGTTTCATTGTGAAAAAGCAAAAAGTGTTTGTATTATTTGTACTTTTTACCCCCCAATTTTGTGATATCCAATTGGTAGTTACAGTCTTGTCCCATTGCTGCAACTCCCCTACGGACTCGGGAGAGACGAAGGTCGTTAACCTGGAAGCCAGCCGTACAAATGTGTTGGAGGAAACACCGGCCAACTGGTGACCAAAGTCTGCTTGCATTAGGAGTCGCTAGAGCGCGATGGGACAAGGAAATACTGGCCGCCCTCCCCTCCCCTAACCCGGACGACGCTAGGCTAATTGTGCAACGCTTCATGGGTCTCCCGGTCACGGACGGCTGTGACACAGCCTGGGATCGAACACAGGGCTGTAGTGACGCCTCAAGTACTGCGATGCAGTGCCTTAGACCGCTGCGCCACTCGGGTGGCCCTCAAAATAAAATGTTGCCCAGAGGCTCACTTTTTTATACTTCTTGAGATGTGCTGTTTTCATAATGCTGGGCATACATTAATATACTGTGCATTTGGAAAGTATTCAGACCCCTTGACTTTTTCCACATTTTGTTACATTACAGCCTTAATCTAAAGTTGAATAAATCGTTTTTTCCCCCTTATCAATCTACACACAAAACCCCATAGTGACAAAGCAAAAACTGTTTTTTTGAAATTTTGGCAAATATATAAAAACTGAAATATTACATTTACATAAGTATTCAGACCCTTTACTCAGTACTTTGTTGAAGCACTTTTGGCAGCGATTACAGCCTGGAGTCTTCTTGGGTATGAAACTACAAACTTGGCACACCTGTATTTGGGGATTTTCTCCCATTCTTTTCTGCAGATTCTGTCAAGCTCTGTCAGGTTGGATGGGTAGCGTCGCAACACAGCTATTTTAAGGTATCTCCAGAAATGTTCGATCGGGTTAAAGTCCGGGCTCTGGCTGGACCACTCAAGGACATTCAGAGTCTTGTCCCGAAGCCACTCATGCGTTGTATTGGCTGTGTGCTTAGGGTCGTTGTCCTGTTGGAAGGTGAACCTTCACAGTCTGAGGAACGGAGCGCTCTGGATTAGGTTTTCATCAAGGATCTCTCTGTACTTTGCTGCGTTCATCATTCCCTCGTTCCTGACTAGTTTCCTAATCCCTGCCGCTGAAAAACATCCCCACTGCCACCACCATGCTTCACCTTAGGGATGGTGCCAGAATTCATGAGTTCAATCTTGGTTTCATCAGACCAGAGAATCTTGTTTCTCATGGTCTGAGAGTCCTTTAGGTGCCTTTTGACAAACTCCAAGCGGGCTGTTGTGCCTTTTACTGAGGAGTCGCTTCCATCTGGCCACTCTACCATAAAGATCTGATTGGTGGAGTGCTGCATAGATGGTTGTCCTTCTGGAAGGTGCTCCTGTATCCACAGAGGAATACTGGAGATCGGGTTCTCTGTCACCTCCCTGACCAAGGCCCTTCTCCCCCGATTGCTCAGTTTCGAAGGGCGGCCAGATCTAGGAAGAGTCTTAGTGGTTCCAAACGTCTTCCACTTAAGAATGAATGAGGCCACTGTGTTCTTGGGGTCCTTTAATGCTGCTGAAATGTGTTGGTACCCTTCCCCAGACCTGTGCCTCAACACAATCCTGTCTCGGAGCTCTAAGGACAATTCCTTCCACCTCATGGTTTTTGTTCTGACATGAACTGTCAACTGTGGGAGCTTATATAGACAGGTGTGCGCCTTTCCAAATCATGTCCAATCCATTGAATTTACCACAGGTGGACTACAATCAAGTTGTAGAAACATCTCAAGGATGATCGATGGAAATAGGATGCACTATCTTTTTAAAATGTTTAATAAATGAGCAAACATTTCTAAAAACCTGTTTTTGCTTCGTCATTATGGGGTATTATGTAGATTGATGAGGATTTACATTTTTTCTTAATACATTTTAGAATAAGGCTGTAACGTAATTAAATATGGAAAGGGGGAAGGGGTCCGAATAATTTCTGAATGCACTTCATGCGTACTATTTAATATAATCCCCTCCAAGCCTCTATTGGTTGTCCTGTGTTCTTTCACCCCTCTAAGCCTCTGTATTGGTTGTCCTGTGTTGTTTCACCCCTCCAAGCCTCTGTATTGGTTGTCCTGTGTTCTTTCACCCCTCTAAGCCTCTGTATTGGTTGTCCTGTGTTGTTTCACCCCTCCAAGCCTCTGTATTGGTTGTCCTGTGTTGTTTCACCCCTCCAAGCCTCTGTATTGGTTGTCCTGTGTTCTTTCACCCCTCCAAGCCTCTGTATTGGTTGTCCTGTTCTTTCACCCCTCCAAGCCTCTCTATTGGTTGTCCTGTGTTCTTTCACCCCTCCAAGCCTCTCTATTGGTTGTCCTGTGTTCTTTCACCCCTCCAAGCCTCTCTATTGGTTGTCCTGTGTTGTTTCACCCCTCCAAGCCTCTGTATTGGTTGTCCTGTGTTGTTTCACCCCTCCAAGCCTCTGTATTGGTTGTCCTGTGTTGTTTCACCCCTCCAAGCCTCTGTATTGGTTGTCCTGTGTTCTTTCACCCCTCCAAGCCTCTCTATTGGTTGTCCTGTGTTGTTTCACCCCTCCAAGCCTCTCGATTGGTTGTCCTGTGTTCTCTTCTCTCATTACGGCCTGTGACAGACAGCGCCAACAGATGCAGTCTATTTGATCCTAGATGCTTAGCCTCCCCTGTCACAGCCACTGGATCCCTCTCAGAGTAATTGACTGACTGTTTGATCTCTATGAGACGACACACACACACACACACACACACACACACACACACACACACACACACACACACACACACACACACACACACACTATTGTTATCAGTGGTGTGGGATGAAGTAAGGGAACATGACGTGTGTTTGAGGGGAAAAAGTCCTCCGTAGCTGTGGGCCATGCTTTTTTTCCCCCTTCACCAGTCGCTGTATGTTGTCACAAGTGGTAATCTCCTGTGATAGTTGGGTATTTCAAAACAAATGGTAGGTGACTGAAGAGCCAAAGTAACGCCCCGAGTGATAGTCAGAGAGAAAGACAGAATCAAAGCACGCTGGCTATAATTAGTTTTCATCTGTGGTACATTATTTAATGCCCCGCCACTTAATTGCTTGTGTACTAATGGCCTATTTTATGTGAATCAAACTTTTTTCATAATTCATAATTACATTGATGTGAGCATGAAGGCCCATATATCTTTGCTGCATTTATTACAGAAATACATATGCATATTCAGCCTAGTCTGTGAGGCACGGTACATCTAATGTTTTCGGTAGTTTTGGAACAAATTGATTTCATTTTGTACATTTAAAAGCTTAATCATTTCCCTAGACATTGAAATCTATTTAACATTTAATCGACCAGGACTTCGCAAGATAAATACATGCAAATGGTCATTACCGGAAATTAGGTTAATCGAATTTCAAACTCTTATTTAATATTCTGCACGACAATGTTAAACTTTTTGTTTTGCCAAATCTATCAAACTATGAGGATCATTTTCTTGAGGGCATTGTTATAATGCTCTTATCAAAGGTCATCTAAGCTGTTTCTATCCAGTCTGGACATTGAACGCACTGACATGTAGTGAGGGGCACCTATTCTGTTACACTATCTCACAGTGTGTTTGTGGAAACTATCTATTGCATAGATCAACGGTGGGGAATCGCTATCTGTGTCCTGCTTGTTAGACGATCGGATATCCACTCCTGAAGCGGGCTGTTATTAGTTTATCTGCCGTGCGGGGTGTGTGGGGCCGTGCGGGGTGAGTGAGGCCGCTGAGGGCATCCCGGCCATTTTGTCTGCCTGTCAGAGGGCCCCGATGTGTCACTGCCAGAGGAAGAGGTCAAACGAAGTCAAAGCAGGTGCCAGGGTCACTCAGTTCGCCTGCACAACTTTTCCCCCACTCACAGAGCACGGAAACAAGGCTACGGTCAAACAACTGTTGATTTCAATCTAAATGTAGGACTTCTCCCTGCCCCCATTCACCATTTGATTAACTCCTTCACAAAGGAGACACAGTGAAGTCAGATTTAATCATGACGACACATTTGTCATTCCCTGTTACCCCACTGTGTTTAGTTTTATTTTAATCAAATCAATAGATTAATTCAATTCACATCCACACCAACAGGGGAAAAAAAACACACCGACACAATTTACAGAAACACACAGCATTTCATTAAAGCAGCCCTACCACCTCCATTTTAATGCGATTCAATTTTTATGATTACCGGTAAGTGGGGTCTGTCTGTTTTCTCTATCTCTCTCGTACTGTTTTTAATTACTTTCCTTATTATTGTGTGTTGTTGTTGGAGAAAACAAGGCAAAACTCATTCCACATCCCTAGATGAGGAGCCTGAATGACTAGCTCGGGGGGGGGGGGGGATTGCTGTGGGGACTTGATATTTACTTTAAAAGAGAGAAATTTAAACATTAACTTGTTGAATTAGTCTCTTCATTTCTGCTCATATTATTCAAACCATCACCCGGGAGACCAGAGGGGCCAAATAATGGATGACCAGCCCATACCACACACACAGACACACCTACTCTCTCTCCCCTCACCCTACCCAGAGACAGAGTGCTTTTTTTTATTTTAAAAGTGAATGACTGGCCCTGGCTGCTATAAAGGACCCTGCTTTTATATACTTGGAGGAGAGTATTTACAAGATAACCCGAGCCCAAGGACAGCGCAAGCTATTGGATACGAGTGTCTGACTCTCCAGTGTCCCGTTCGGTAAAATCGAAGCCAAAACATGCACCCACTCCGACAACACCTCTCAATGTCAACGGGCTTCTCTCTCCAGGGTCGCAGTGTGCATCAGAGACATGGGCCCCCCACTCTAGAGGGCCTTCAGAGACATGGGCCCTCTTCTCCTCTACAAAATTAACTGTTTTAATAAATATCTGAATTAGTTAGTGGAAATGTTTTCATCCGTTCTTTGTCTTCAAATTTATGAAGGCTATTCAGAATATTAATTATCTTTGAATATAATTATATATTTTTTGTCTGCTGAAAAGCAATTTCACAGCCTTATTGCAATTAGAGTAGGGATACAGGTAATATGCTTTCAATGTATCCTTTTCAATAACATTCTATGGCCTATTGTTGGTAAGTAGGGATGAAGCCCTGCTTAAAACTCTTTCTAGAGGCATATCTGTCGACACTTCTCTACTATACAGTGGGGTCCGGAATTATAGGGATGAGAAGAATCTCCCAAAATAAAGAAAAACCCTGGAATGAGTAGGTGTGTCCAAACTTTGGACATACCTACTCATTCAAGGGTTTTTCTTTATTTTTACTATTTTCTACATAGTAGAATAATAGTGAAGACATCAAAACTATGAAATAACAGAAAAGGAATCATGTAGTAACCAAAAAAGTTTTAAAATCAAAATATATTTTAGATTTGATATTCTTCAAAGAGAGAATGTCCCTTTGCCTTGACGACAGCTTTGCACACTTTTGGCATTCTCTCAAATAAGCTTTATGAGGTATCACCTGGAATGCATTTCAATTAACAGGTGGGCCTTGTTAAAAATGTATTTGTGGAATTTCTTTCCTTCTTAATGCATTTGAGCCAATCAGTTGTCCTGTGACAAGGTAGGAGGGGTATACAGAAGATAGCACTCTTTGGTAAAAGACCAAGTCCATATTATGGCAAGAACAGCTCAAATAAGCATCATTAGTTTAAGACATGAAGGTCAGTCAATATGGAACATTTCAAGAACTTTGAATGTTTCTTCAAGTGCAGTCGTAAAAACCATCAAGCGCTATGATGAAATTGGCTCTGATGACGACCGCCAGAGGAAAGGAAGATGGTGGTGCTTTGCTGGTGACACTGTCAGTGATTTATTTAGAATTCAAGGCACACTTAACCAGCATGGCCACCACAGCATTCTGCAGCGATACGCCATCCCATCTGGTTTGCGCTTAGTGGGACTATCATTGGTTTTTCAACAGGACAATGACCCAACACACCTCCAGGCTGTGTAAGGGCTATTTGACCAAGTAGGAGAGTGATGGAGTGCTGCATCAGATGACCTGGCCTCCACAATCACCCGACCTCAACCTAATTGAGATGGTTTGGGATGAGTTGGACCACAGAGTGAAGGAAACGCAGCCAACAAGTGCTCAGCATATGTGGGAACTCCATCAAGACTGTTGGAAAAGCATTCCTCATGAAACTGGTTGAGAGAATGCATACAATATACAGTAGCTCAGTATTTGTATGATTAATTTCAAACAGTATTTTTTCCTTATCAAGGGATTCAGTAATTCTGGACACTACTGTATATTCCCTATAGGACATTCTGACTAGGAACCCACCAACGAGGCTTCAATTAAAAACTGATAAATGAAAGACTTCAGCAAACGACAAAGCATCTCTTTCAATTTCATTTTCAGTGAGATCAAGGTCACAATATTTTGCTCAGAAAAAAAAAGCTTGTGAAATGGTCTACATTTCCTGAATGTTTTATCACTGTAAAGGTGGGGCGCCGTGCATGTGCCGTAGAAGTTAGATGCTTGTCTTCTAATAGCAAAAGATAGTTAAATAAGTTATTTGATCTAATATCACAGTTGCAAGATGTTTACTGTAGAAGTTAGTATTTATGGCAAGCACATGAATTAATACCGTTGATTAATATCAGTTAATATCAAGCAGGTTTTGATATTTGATTGGGAGGTTAGCGACATGTTATGTTTTGCTTTCAGTGTGGTTGAACTTATTTCGAATAGAACTGTACTACTCACATTGAAAAACAAGTGGCATTAACTATTCTATTCCTTGAATTGTGAACATGTATCAATGGAACACAGTGCATATCTAATCATAGAATCATTTATCAAGCACTAATTGTGGGGTTAAATTCCCGCCTGAACAGGATATACGATCGTCTAACAAGCGGGACACAGAGATTGGACAGAAGTCAGTCTGTGTACAAAATGTGTGTGTACGTGTGTGTACTTAGATTAGTAGAGTGTACGAGAGAGCCGGTCCCTAGCGCCACGTAGACTTCGCTCTTTGTTTGATCTGGATCATCATTGGTGGGGATTTCAATGGTAAACACTGTGCATCCGCTAGCTCGCCTGACACAGTTTTGCTTTTGGCCCATTGAGGGGGAATGGAGAGCGTCTGTTTCCATGGCCAGCCCTAGTGTGCCTCTAAAGGGAGGCCCACAAAGCCTGTCCATTAGCAGGAGTACACACCCCCTCGTCAGGGCCGGGGTCATGGTGGAGCCCCACACAACCCTGCCAAACACACATGCACACACACTCGCATATATGCACGCATGAGCACGCACGCACACACCTTCCTTCGCTCTTAAACATAATGAGCTATCCAACATACACACAGTGAGGGTTGAGCCCCAGACAATCTCAACCTGCACTCTCACTACAACCCCCCCCCCCCCCCACTTAAACACAAAACACTCACCCTTCCCACACACACACAACCTCTGCACTACTTTGACAAAATACGAAGGAGCACACACACACAGACACGCAAGAAAGCACACGCGCTCACACAGACACACACACACACCTCCCTAGTGCTTAAAGACATTGCCTTCAGAGACCCTCACAGCAACCCTCACTACACTTCAGTATAATGCCTTGACAGACAGACAGACAAACACACAGACAGAGACTCTCACACATGCACACACAACCTCGGCTCTACTTTGACACATTACGAGGGAGCACACACACACACGCGCTTGAAAGTACGCACACACGCGCACACACCTCCCTAGTGCTTAAAGACATTGCCTTCAGAGACCCTCACAGCAACCCTCACTACACTTCAGTATAATGCCTTGACAGACAGACAGACAGACAGACAGACAGACAGACAGACAGACAGACAGACAGACAGACAGACAGACAGACAGACAGACAGACAAACACACACACACACCTCCCTAGTGCTTAAAGACAATGCCTTCAGAGACCCTCACAGCAACCCTCACTACACTTCAGTATAATGCCTTGATACACACACACGCACACAGGCACACACAGAGCTCCAGGGTTGCCTCAGTACTAACAGTGAGACACCCAGGGCCCGCTGGGGCTCAGGTAAGATGGCGAGCTGACAGACAGTGAGCTCAGCGCCGCTCCCACACGTTACCACGTCTAACCCCAATAGGGCCCAGCTGCTACAATTAAAACACTACTTGCTTGCCTACCGCAGGCAGCTTCTCAATACTTTGCATCTCCCTGACGCACAAGCCACATACACATACACCTCTGAATACAAAAAACACACACACACAGAGGCTACACAAAATGACCTGTATGGAGTGTGTGAGTGAAGGTGTGTGTTTGTGTGTAAGCGGTGTCACCCTTACCATGGTTAAGCGCTCACAAGAGGACAGCCTCTTCAATATAGCTCTTATCTGTGTGTGTGGGCGTGTGTGTACTTTGCCAGGTCACCCATGACACAAGTCAGTATCCGACGTCCTGACAGGTTGCATCACTGCCTGGTATGGCAACTGCTCGGCCTCCGACCACAAGGCACAACAGAGGGTAGTGCGTACGGCCCAGTACATCACCGGGGCCAAGCTTCCTGCCATCCAGGACATCGATACCAGGCGGTGTCGGAGGAAGGCCCTAAAAATTGTCAAAGACTCCAGCCACCCTAGTCATGGACTGCTCTCTCTACTACTGCACGGCAAGCGGTATCGGAGCGCCAAGTCTAGGTCCAAAAGGCTTCTTAACAGGGTCTACCCACAAGCCATAAGACTCCTGAACAGCTAATCAAAGGGCTACCCAGACCCCTCTTTTACGCTGCTGCTACTCTCTGTTATTATCTATGCATAGTCACTTTAACTCTACCTACATGTACATATTACCTTAATTACCTCGACTAACCGGTGCCCCCGCACATTGACTCTGTACCGGTACCCCCTGTATATAGCCTCGCTATTGTTATTTTACTGCTGCTGTTTAATTTAATTTAACACTTTTTTTCTCCTTAAAACTTCTTAAAGCATTGTTGGCTATTAAGGACTTGTAAGTAAGCACTTCACTGTAAGGTCTACACCTGTTGTATTTGGTGCATGTGACAAATAAAATTTGATTTGATCCATGTCTGAGGACGTGGAAACCGGACACTTTTTTTGAATTTCACCTTTATTTAACCAGGTAGGCTAGTTGAGAACAAGGTCTCATTTACAACGCCGACCTGGCCAAGATAAAGCAACGCAGTGCAACAAACATACAGTCAATAACACAATCAATAACACAATAGAAAAAGTCTATATACAGTGTGTCCAAATGAGGTAAGATAAGGGTAAGATAAGGGCAATAAATAGGCCATAGTGGCAAAATAATTACAATTTAGCAATTAAACACTGGAGTGATAGATGTGCAGAAGATGAATGTGCAAGTATAGATACAAGTATGCAAAGGATAACATTTAAAAAAAAATAATAATAATATGGGGATGAGGTAGTTGGATGGGCTATTTACAGATGGGCTGTACAGGTGCAGTGATCTGTGAGCTGCTCTGACAGCTGGTGCTTAAAGCTAGTGTGCGGGAGATATGAGTCTCCAGCTTCAGTGATTTTTGCAATTCGTTCCAGTCATTGGCAGCAGAGAACTGGAAGGAAAGGCGGCCAAAGGAGGAAGTGGCTTTGAGGGTGACCAGTGGAATATACCTGCTGGAGCACGTGCTACGGGTGGGTGCTGCTATAGTGACCAGTGAGCTGAGATAAGGCAGGGCTTTACCTAGCAAAGACTTATAGATGACCTGTAGCCAGTGGGTTTGGCGACGAATATGAAGCGAGAGCCAGCTAACGAGAGCATACAGGTTGCAGTGGTGAGTAGTATATGGGGCTTTGGTGACAAAACGGATGGCACAGTGATAGACTGCATCCAATTTGCTGAGTAGAGTGTTGGAGGCTATTTTGTAAATGACATCGCCGAAGTCAAGGATCGGCAGGATAGTCAGTTTTTGGCAGCATCAGTTTTTGGCACTATGTTTGGCAGCATGAGTGAAGGATGCTTTGTTGAGAAATAAGAAGCCGATTCTAGACTTCAATTTGGATTGGAGATGCTTAATGTGAGTCTGGAATGAGAGTTTATAGTCTAACCAGACACCTAGGTATTTGTAGTTGTCCACATATTTTAAGTCAGAACCGTCCAGAGTAGTGATGCTGGACGGGTGGGCAGGTGCGTGCAGCGATCGGTTGAAGAGCATGCATTTAGTTTTACTTGCATTTAAGAACAGTTGGAGGCCATGGAAGGAGAGTTGTATGGCATTGAAGCTCGTCTGGAGGTTAGTTAACACAGTGTCCAAAGAAGGGCCAGATGTATACAGAATGGTGTCATCTGCGAAGAGGTGGATCAGAGAATCACCAGCAGCAAAGCGACATCATTGATGTATACAGAGAAAAGAATCGGCCCGAGAATTGAACCCTGTGGCACCCCCACAGAGACTGCCAGAGGTCAGGACAACAAGCCCTCCGATTTGACACACTAAACACTGTCTGAGCAGTAGTTGGTGAACCAGGCGAGGCAGTCATTTGAGAAACCAAGGCTGTTGAGTCTGCCGATAAGAATGTGGTGATTGATAGAGTCGAAAGCCTTGGCCAGGTCGATGAATACAGCGGCACAGTACTGTCTCTTATCGATGGCGGTTATGATATCGTTCAGGACCTTGAGCGTGGCTGAGGTGCACCCATGACCAGCTCAGAAACCAGATTGCATATCGGAGAAGGTATGGTGGTATTCGAAATGGTCGGTGATCTATTTGTTAACATGGCTTTCGAAGATTTTAGAAAGGCAGGGTAGGATAGATATAGGTCTGTAGTAGTTTGGGTCTAGTGTGTCTCCCCCTTTGAAGAGGGGGATGACCGCAGCAGCTTTCCAATCTTTGGGGATCTCAAATGATACGAAAGAGAGGTTGAAGAGGCTAGTAATAGGGGTTTCAACAATTTCTGCGGGTAATTTTAGAAAGAGAGGGTCCAGATTGTCAACCCTGGCTGATTCTAGCCCGGTCTGCAGTGAACCAACAGCCATATCTGTTCCTGGTTCTAAATTATTTGAATGGGGCATGCTTATTTAAGATGCTGAGGAAAGCACTTTTAAAGAATAACCAGGCATCCTCTACTGACGGAATGAGGTCAATATCCTTCCAGGATACCCGGGACATGTCGATTAGAAAGGCCTCCTCGCTGAAGTGTTTTAGGGAGCGTTTGACAGTGATGAGGGGTGGTCATTTGACCACAGACCCATTACGGACGCAGGCAATGAGGCAGTGATCGCTGAGATCCTGGTTGAAGACAGCAGAGGTGTATTTGGAGGACAGGTTGGTTAGGATGGTATCTATGAGGGTGCCCGTGTTTACGGATTTGGGGTTGTACCTGGTAGGTTCATTGATAATTTGTGTAGAAGTCTGTTGTAGCCCCCTCGTGCGGTTACGTCGGCAGACCAGTCGTGATGGATCAGCAGCTCCGTGTTGTAAAAGGGTCCAGCCCAATTGGGAAAATAGGTATAGCAGCCCGAGAAATTGGCCAATGGACCTCTTCAGCTAACAGTCCGATATGCTCTAGACAGCTAGCGGGCCGCGGCTAGCAGGCTAGCAGATGGGCATTCAGGGGACATCGCGACGGAGGAGCCTGTTGAAAAAACCCCACTTGGGGCAACAGTGAGTGCTGTTACCTTCAAGTAGGTTTCTGTTTTGCTAGGGCACTGTGGATGGGGATAGCGGTTGGTTGTAAGCATCTGCCTCTGATTCCAAAAGTTGCAAGCGATTTTGTTTTAAGCCTGTGTGTGTCCCTGGGCGCCGAAGACATGGATGTCGATTAAGGCAGCCCCCCGCACCTCTCAGATTCAGAGGGTTTGGTTTAATGCGGAAGACACATTTCAGTTGAATACATTCAGTTGGACAACTGACTAGGAATCCCCCTTTCCCTTTCATAAACCCTTACCTTAACCACTCTTAGTTCATGCCTGAACTTAATCTTGAACACTTCTAAATTTGGCGTTTGCAACAACTTTGAAATTTGACGTTTGAGAAGCATGAACGTCTAATTCTGACGTGGGACTGTGAGAGTTTGACTGTGTACTAGCCATGCGACACTGGCTGTGGTGGAGAGTAAGAATCAATGTGTGTTTGCATGAGAAGTGACTGGCTGGTATACCTGGTACATGGACCCAAAATATCGATGTTTTGTTCCCCGAGCCACTTTTGCCTTATGGTAAGGTGCTCCATCATGCTGGAAAAGGCATTGTTTGTCACCAAACTGTTCCTCGATGGTTGGGAGAAGTTGATCTCGGAGGATGAGTTGGTACCATTCTTTATTCATGGCTGTGTTCTTAGGCAAAATTGTGAGTGAGCCCACTCCCTTGGCTGAGAAGCAACCCCACGCATGAATGGTCTCAGGATGCTTTACTGTTGGCATGACACAGGACTGATGGTAGCGCTCACCTTGTCTTCTCCAGACAAGCTCTTTTCCGGACGCCCTAAACAATCGGAAAGGGGATTCATCAGAGAAAATGACTTTAGCCCAGTTCTCAGCAGTCCAATCCCTGTACCTTTTGCAGAATATCAGTCTGTCCCTGATGTTTTCCCTGGAGAGAAGTAGCTTCTTTGCTGCCCTTCTTGACACCAGGCCATCCTCCAAAATTCTTCGGCTCACTGTGCGTGCAGATGCACTCACACCTGCCTGCTGCCATTCCTGAGCAAGCTCTGTACTGGTGGTGCCCCGATCCCGCAGCTGAAACAATTTTAGGAGACGGTCCTGGCGCTTGCTGGATATTCTTGTGTGTCCTGAAGCCTTCTTCACAACAATTGAACCGCTCTCCTTGAAGTTCTTGATGATCCGTTAAATGGTTGATTTAGGTGCAATCTTACTGGCAGCAATATCCTTGCCTGTGAAGCCCTTTTTGTGCAAAGCAATGATGACGGCACGTGTTTCCTTACAGGTAACCATGTTTGACAGAGGAAGAACAATGATTCCAAGCACCACCCTCCTTTTGAAGCTTCCAGTCTGTTATTTGAACTCAATCAGCATGACAGAGTGATCTCCAGCCTTGTCCTCGTCAACACTCACACCTGTGTTAACGAGAGAATCACTGACATGATGTCAGCTGGTCCTTTTGTGGCAGGGCTGAAATGCAGTGGAAATGTTTTTTTTGGGGGATTCAGTTCATTTGCATGGCAAAGAGGGACTTTGCAATTAATTGCAATTTATCTGATCACTCTTCATAACATTCTGGAGTATATCCAAATTGCCATCATACAGCAGACTTTGTGAAAATGTATATTTGTGTCTTTCTCAAAACTTTTTGCCACGACTGTACTACAGACAGTACACACCTGCTAATGAATGAAGCCACACTTCACATGGGGGTGGAGAGGGGTAGCGTGACCTGACATTAGAGCTCTTATCTGGGGGGGGGGTTGGAGGAGATAGGCTGGAGTGTGCGGCGAGGGGTGGGGCGGCTCTGAAATAGATCACTTAAGGGGAACAAAGTGTAATTAATGGGTGTCCACAGATAAGAGGGCCCTGGCCCTATCTGGGAATGTGCTAATGGAGTTCACTCACACACTCAGCGAGAACAGTCTGTGTGGGGAAGACAAACAGGGCGACGGGTCAACACGGCCCTCTTCCATGACCAAGATCTGCGGTCATCGGGAGCAGCGGAAACCAACGGAACACAATGTTAACACGCTACACAGCAACCCGCCAAGTACGCTGGCTTCTACCCACGCACACACACACTCCCCCACCCTAGACCCAGACACATTCACACACACATCAAAACATGAGTGATGTTATGAAACTGAGCGTGGCGGCAGGTCTTCAAATGGAAGTGGACGTGGCTGTTTACTAGAGAGGAGGAGGTGGAGGAAGTGGAACGGTCCAGTTAGGGTCAACCCATGGTGACCAAGGGGGCTCAGACTGACAGAGACTTCACTCCAGCTTCCCGTCTGCGTGTGTCCCTGCGTCAGGGGACACCGCCTGGAGCCAGGGGGCCTGGAGGTGGAGGGGACCTGGGAGTGGGGTTATGGAGGGGGTAGAGGCGCCCACGTGTGCTGGGACAGTGATATGGCCCAGTGATGGACGGGCTTGTGTAAGGAGGATTTCCCCTGTTTGTTTCAGCCGCGTCTCATTCAGACAGCAGCAGTCTGGCTCCAAGAATTCTTTATGAATGTGTGTAATGTAATAGTGTGTGTGTGTGTGTGTGTGTGTGTGTGTGTGTGTGTGTGAGGGATTCACAAGTGGAGTAGGCTGGGCGTCTGGGGGTAGGCAATAGCTCTGTGTGTGCCACAGCGTCAAAGACCCGTGGGCCATCAGCTTGGTCTCACTGTCTGACGTGCCAAGGCCACAGTGACACATCACATGACCAGCTAACCTGAGTGAGATTGGTGGTTGAGATGCTCGGGTAGTGAATTCTGAACTACACTAAACTGAACATTTAATGAATACAGTCCTCATAGACATCGATCGGACCCCAACCTCGGTGTGTGTGTCTGTTTGAGCCCATGAGCACATCACAGATGTGTGTTTACGTTCAAGTTGTGTTTGTGGTGTCTGTGGGGTCATGTTGTTTGTGTGTGTGCGTGAGAGACCTGTGTGTGACCTGTGCTATGTACTCTACCGTGGTGAGGCGTAGCGGGCTAGCTATCCAGCGTCAGGGGGGCTGAGGGAGGGAGAGAAGATTGATCTATCAGAGCAGCATCAGAGAGCCCAGCCACAGCTCCACATAAAACCAAACCCTGTCCTCTGCTAGCTAGCACACTACCGCCACTTTGTCCTTGGCCTGTCTGGGTACCACTGGAGGCCAGCATGATTTGAGAGAACAAGAGCGAGAGAGAGAGAGAGGGCGAGAGAAAGGGGACAGGGGGAGCAGGGGAGAGGAAAAAAGGGTAGGACAGAGGGAGGGAGAGGTAGAGAAAGAGGCGCCCCTCAACGTCATCTGAAGAGATAACTCCCTCTCCAGAGCTTATTTTCTCCCGCTATCACTTTCCCAGGCAGCGCTACGACGTGTGTGTGTGCGCACGCGCGCGCGTGTGTGTGTTTGAGTGACAGAGAGTAAAATACTTGGGCATGCCATCTATCGTGTGTAGGAAAATAAGGGAAACATTTTACTACTCCTAATTAGAAGAGATATTCACTTTTGTTCATGTCTACCAAATACATCACTATACTTTCAACACAATACGTTTCCCCACAGCAATACTCCAACACCATCATCAAGTTTGCCCACGACACGACGGTGGTCGGCCTGATCACCGACAACAATGAGGAAGTCAGAGACCTAGCAGTGCGGTGCCAGGACAACACGACAACACGTCTTCCCCATCAGGAGGCTAAAAATATTTGGAATGGGCCCTCAGATCCTCAAAAAGTTCTACAACTGCAACATTGAGAGCATCTTGACCTGCTCCATCACTGCCTGGTATGGCAACTGCTTGGCATCCGACCGCAAGGCGCTACAGAGGGTAGTGCGTACGGCCCAGTACATCACTGGTGCCAAGCACCCTGCCATCCATGACCTCTACACCAGGCGGTGTCAGAGGAAGGCCCTCAAAATGGTCAAAGACTCCAGCCACCCAAGTCATAGACTGTTCTCTCTGTTACCGCACGGCAAGCGGTACCAATTCAACAAGCCTGGAAGAAACAGGACCCTGAACACCTTCTACCCCCAAGCCAAAAGACTGCTAAATAGTAAGTTCAAATAGTAAATAGCAACCTGGACTACCTGCATTGACCCTTTTTGTGCTAACTTTTTTGACTCATCAGATACGCTGCTGCTACTGTTGATTATCTGTCACTTTATTCCTTGTTACTGTATATGTCAATATCTACCACCATTATCTCGTACCCCTGCACATCGATTCAGCACTGTGTATGCAGCCGAGTTTTTGTTACTCATCGTGTATTTATTATTACGTGTTTTACTTTCCTATAATTTCTCTTTTCTTCTCTCTGCATTGTTGGGAAGGGTAAGTAAGCATTTCACTGTTAGTCTACACCTGTTGTTTACCAAGCATGTGACAAATAAAATGAGTTTTGATTTGATACATTTCTGGCCAGTGTTAGGAGTCAAACCAATCCAATCCAATTCAACAGAAACTACCAACAGGAACACTAGTCTTGTGATGTTTTAGTCTTGGGAAATGAACCAAAAGCCTGTAACGCTGTTGGAAGCAAACATACGTTGGACCATGGAAATAATATAAACCCAGAAATATTACAGAATACTGGGTTTAAAAAGTGTAAACGGTGAATATTATAGTGTCAGAAGCAGCTTGGACTCTCAGATGGAGGCTAGTGGAGAGATGCTCACCACCAAACACAAACAGCAGATTTTTCTTTTATGATTGAAAGTTAACTTTAGGAAAACAAAGTCCTGGGTCAACCGCGGGCCAGAACAACGTGGAAAACATGCAAACAAAAACATGCGCAACTAAAAAAGCAGCAAGCAGCCATCGGAATGCCTCTCCTTTGCAGCAAAAAGGAACCGTGGGAAGAGTTAACCTTTTGATAAGCAGCTTCTAGCCCCAGCTGTATGCATTTTTCATCGAATGTGAGTCAGAAAGAGAATAATTATATCTCTCCATCTCCCCCTCTCCTTTCTCTCTGAGGAGAAGTGCAGGGTTGTAGCCTGTCTGCTCCCCACACTAGCTCCCTGAAATGAAGAAGCACTGATGAGCACAGAAACACAAATGCTAATTCACAACACACATATACACACAACAGATGAATAGTGAAATACACGCAAGTATACAGGGATGTTGCTTATTACCCTGAACCACACCAACAAATGCAAACACAAACATGTACACACACACGAGTACCCGCCACACAGAGAAAGGTCATGAGTGTCCACCCCAGAGTGGCGCCCAGGCCAGAGTGACCTCTGAAGGAGGACACACTATCAGTATACATCCTGGGAAACCCACAGACTAGGACACCAACCCCAACAGGGCTTAAGACCTTATCTGACAGCATCAGCCGACACCATACCCCCACGCGCGCGCACACACACACACACACACACACACACACACACACACACACACACACACACACACACACACACACACACACACACACACACACACACACACACACACACACACACACACACACACACACACACACACACACACACACACACACACACACACACACACACACACACACACACACACTGGCCCTGACCCCTACAGCACTTTGCGATTAATCAAAATTGTATCAGGGATTTGAGGCGTGGGCTACAACAGGCACAGACAGGGGCATACGTGGAGGGAGGGGAGGTCAGAGGACATACCCTCACCCTCTCAATCCCCTCTCTATCGACTGCAAAGCAGAGAGAGACCCGAGCGGGCAAATGGTAAATAGAATAAAATGATCAATACCGTCTCACTTGTCAGGGGGGAGGGAGCGTTTCCAAAAAAATATGAAAAAGTTTTAACCCTGCAGCAGGTCCCATTGATCAGGCCATGTAAAACTGCCCCCTCCCTCCACCATCTCCCACCTTCTCACCCAGTCGCTCCTCTCTGTCGTGAAACATCAGTCCTGGATAACACTGCCTGGGAAGGACTGACTGCTCGTGTGAGTGCGCGTGTGGGGGAAAAAAGTGATTGAGGTGTGCGCGTGTCAGGGGATGTCCTGCTGAATGATCTTTCAGTTTTTCCATCAGCGTGCTGCATTTGATGCACTAGAAGGAGTGAGAGTCCACGGCAGGGGTCTTCACAACCTTTTCGAAAATGAGAGCTGCTTTTAACATGTCGCAAGCCACTATATATGTTTTTTAATAGCATTCAAATAGGCAGCGTCAGGGAGTCTTTATTTGGGGAGATGGGAAAAAACATGATCTTTTCATTCAAGACAGGGTAAATATATTGTTTCAGGTGACACGTTTTGTTTCGTTACTTTATCCCTCAACTTTATTTCTCTAACTTTATAGCAAGTCGAGCTAAGCTAGGTTGAAGATACCTTTGTAGCTAGCGACCTCCACCATATAACCATGAAAACAAAAGTAATTACCATCACAATAAACTTACACAGGAGGCAACAGTCATATAATATAAATGGCTTAACAGCCAACGTGCATTATTTAACATTATTAGTAAAATAGCACTCACTTTTAGGACTGGCTAATTGTTTAATTGTTGCTAGCAATCCCATAAAGCCATCAACAAAAAACACATATTTTCTTCTTCTGTGGTTTGGTAACTTTCTATCCCGGACTCTCTCAATCTTTCAAACTACGCGGCCATCCGTCTCGCGATGGACCCTCCAACCGCAAGGGGGCGTTGCGTTTCCACTCCGTTGTGGACGTCCCCACTTAAACGCATGACATCCGGCACAAAGTAACAGAGTGCTTATGGGTAATGTGACTGAAGCTTTAGGCCTCTTTCTGTCTACCCACAAGACGGTTATCATTAGTGTGATAGACAAACGTGCGCACCAAACCGACAGGCGTAATATTTCTGGAAATTAATTGGCAGATATTGTGTTACGTTTGGCTATGGCTCTATGTAGTCAGTTAGCGATGCTAATGATAACTGTCTTGTGGTTAGACAGTGGTAGGATAATGTCAATGTGGCTTTGATTGGATAGTAGGACGGAGCATTATGTATGTGCGTTTTGCTTGGCGAGCTAATCATAGGTGGGCTGCAAGCTACTGGTAGCTCGCAATCTACCTGTTGGAGAACCCTGGTCTACGGCATTATACAACACAGACTCTTTGCTGTGAGAGCGTCCCAGTCCCAGTCAAATCAGCCCAGCACATTATCACAATGTTAAGAGAAATTCATGACACATTACAGAAAACTGACTCTTTCAAAGTTAATCAAGGAGAATAGCAAAATTGGTGTGGAAGAGAGAACGAGAGAGAGAGCGAGAGTGGGGAAAAGAGTGAGTGAGAGGGAGAGGAGGAGGGAGGGGAGGAGAAAAACTACCCTCTGTCATAATTTAAGCGAGCCGCGGTCTCCCACTGCTCTGTTTACAATGTATAATTTATGCCTCCGAGTTCAAACACGGCTTTATCTGCACTCAGCTGCTAAGTGATATGATTTCACTTTTTATAGCTCGGCTATGCCCCCTCTCCACACAGAAACGGGCTGCTCGGATTCTGCACGCCTGCTGAACTGACTTTCAACTGTACAGCCCCCAAGGGCTAAAGTAGCATGTAAAAAAACCCTCCCTCGCCTCCCTAACCGACAAGTACCCCCACCCTCCCCCCCACACTCTCCCTCCCTCCTCCCCAATCCCGAAAGAAGAGATGGCTGCCTTGTATTTTACAACCGCTAAACTTTTTATTTTGCATTTACGTCCGCTGTGATGGTGGGGGGGCTGCGACGGCCCGTTTCACGCCCACGTATCTGACCCCCCATCAGGGCCACTCCGGTGACCCCCACGCTGCTGGTGCGTCAGTAATATAGCACTTACAGTAAGTTACCCCACACTTACAGCCCCACCCAGCCCACTGAACCTCCGCTCGTGCCCCTCATCGATCCCGTCAGTCAACTTAAGTGCACTGGCACGGTTAATGAAGGTGACATTTAAGATATGATCACACTCAGGGGGACTTCTGGACATTAGGGGGACGTTGGGTGTCCCACTGGTCAGACATCTGCCGTCCGTCCTAATGCGTCTCCGGGGCGATTGTCCCAGTGGCAGGTTTATATTTGGGGTTGGTAAGGGTCATCGGGTGTCAAGGACGACAGTCCTACGTGGTGAAGACAGTGAATGGTGAAGGGAGGTGAAGTTGACAGTGTAAATGCAGAG
Source organism: Salmo salar (assembly GCF_965601325.2). Lineage (NCBI taxonomy): Eukaryota > Metazoa > Chordata > Actinopteri > Salmoniformes > Salmonidae > Salmo > Salmo salar. The sequence goes on from NC_138310.1 coordinate 8,902,592, forward strand.
CCATTGACATTATACGGATGAGCTCTTCTCAGGCATCCTTCTTACCGATGACTCATTCTACAGTATGGACTACAGGAGTCTCGCCCTGTCTGCTTCAACCCCAATGGTTACAAATCCACCTCCCTGACCCTTCAAAACACACTCCTCTCCGCTTTCCCACCTTTTTATCGCACTTTCCCCTCCTCTTACCAATCCCCACTCTCCTCCTCCTCCTCCTCTCTTTTTACTCATTCTCTCCCATCTCCACACTCCTCCTCTCCTCCCCTCTCTCGGTGCTCTTGTCTCCGGCTATCTGCCTGCAGAATGTTTGCGCTAGCAGAAACTTCCCCATTCCTGCTCCAGGGGGAATAGTGTTCTCTCTCTCTTCCTCTCGTCTCTCAATCTCCTCTTGTGTGTTTTCCATCCTGTGAACGCTTCTCTTTTCCCCCCGGTGAACGAGTGAGCGCACTCAGTCTGCTCTCCCATCAGGGATGCACCGGTGTGATGTTACAACAGCACAATCCACAGGGATCATCCCTTTATCGTTCTATCCCACTCCCCCTTCCTCGCTCCCTCTCTTCTCCCCCCTCTATCCTGACTCCCTTTCCCCGGACTTTCTTCCTCTCTCGGTCTCATACCCACACAATCCATATGTGTCTCTCTCTCTCTAGCTAAATCTCTCTCTCGGTCTCATCCTCTCCCCGTTTATCTCTCTCTGTCCGTCTGTCTGTTTAGCTCCCTCTCTTTCTGAGGCCTTGGCCAGGGTATGGATGGGGCAAGAGAGAGAGAGAGAGAGAGAATCTATTTAAGGAGATATTTAGGTGAGTTGTGATTCAAACTGATGTCAGACTCCAGCTGGTGACAGAAGAGCTAAATGAAATGGACAGTCATTAGATTACCCTTGATCTGGTCTTCCTCTATCCCCTACCATTCCCAGCAGCCCCAAAACAAAAACACGACTCAGGAAATAAGACGGCCTCTATCAAACTCTGAATATAATTGAATGTCTTCCATACAATCATGTCAAAAAAATGTTGAATGTGGTTGTTGCGAGGAGACAAGGCGGAGACAGGGGGTTGGTGGAACATTAGATGTTGTCAGAACGTTTTTTTTTGGAACAGCACGCTTGACTCACTGATGTTTTAAAATATATAACATTCAGAATTTTTGTAATGATGTGATTTCAAAACCAAATTGCAACAACGCAAAAAGCATTTTCCAATGTTCTGGGAACATTTCCTGTTAGCTGGGTAAAGCTGCAATGCGAATCATGAGGTCAAATATGGGTGAAATACTCTTGACCTAATTTTTGCGGGTTTGGTACTTAGGGCTGCATGGCTATTGTAGTTGGCTATTGTAGTTGGCTATTGTAGTTGGCTACTGTAGTTTTCTGTAGTCTACTTCATTCTTCTCCTGTGTCTACTACTTCTATTATTTTATAGCTGTGTGTGTGTGTGTGTGTGTGTGTGGTGTGTGTGTGTGTGTGACAGCGAGAGATTATGATAACTCTAATTCAAATATATAAATAGTGTTTTTGGCTGAGTGTGACATACGCATCCGTCCCATTCCCACGAGGACATAGAGGAAGAGAGACAGAAAGGGGAGGGGGACTCAATGGCAGTGTGAAGCAGCAATGGCAATCGCGTGATGTTGCTCACAAAAGACCATTCTGACATGTCTATGTAACATGATCGTCTGGTAACTAAAGTACAGGTATAGGGCATACTGCATAAGCATAATGCATGCGCACGCACACACACGCGCACACACACGCACACACACACACACACACACACACACACACACACACACACACACACACACACACACACACACACACACACACACACACACACACACACACACACACACACACACACACACACACACACACACACACACACACACACACACACACACACACACACACACACACACACAGGATGATGACAGGATGAATGTTGTTTGGGTGGAACTCGACCCTGTCTGTGCCCCGGGGCCAGAGCCACACAGGTGTTCCTGGTCCACACCTGGCCCGGGCCGAGCTGGGTATGCTGGGCTTGGCTGTCACCCTCTGAGTAGCTGTCAGACAGCGGCAGGGCCAAAACTGACCCCGCTACACCGAGGTCACACCTGTGACATGGGAGGCCCAGTCTGTCGGTCTGACGACGTAAACACCCACACAGACAAGTCACGGGCTCTTAATCGCCACTTACTGTCACTCCCGTTTAATACGCTACTCAACGAGTCTCAACCTCCACAATACACAGAGCTGAGGCAACGTGGACGCAGTCCTGAATGAGAATTACCAGCCGTGGAGATAGTACAGCTTGTGGTTGGGTGTAAGTCTGTGTGTCTTTGCAGGGCGGTACAGAGAGCAGCTTTGCAAGGCACGCTCCCATGCACAATTATCAAAGCCAATCACACGGACACATGGGAGCCTGGATTCCTTCCTTGGCCGCCAGGTTGTGGGTGGGGGCTGGGGGGGAGAGGGAGAGAGAGGAAGGGGGAGAGAGAGCGCTGTCCGATCCTCACCCAGGCCTGTGCCACCAGGGGTAGCCCATACCGGAGTGCCCAGTGCCCCCCTGTGTCACATCCTGGGAAGACAGGCGGGCAAACGAGCAGGCGGGTAGTAGGCATGTTGGGATTGTCCTGCCCTCGACCCGTGAACGCTGGCACAACCCGTTCAGCTGGCAAAAAAAAAAAAAAGAGGCCCCGGCGAGAGAAACAGACACAGAGTCGGCATTACCGGCTAATCTCATTAAACAGGCAGCCCTGCCAAGAGCCGGGGTCAGCCAGAGTGCCACGTCACTCAGATCACCTTTGGCACTGCCCCTGACCTGCGGGCATCACTAGGACAGGGACTCTGGCGTGACTTCTGGGCAGTCTGGGGTGTGTAGCGTATCGCTTAGGCTAGCTAAGTCTGGTGGTGAATGTACTGTATGCACTCAGGGTGGATAAGGGACGTAGGATGGTGGGCTAGAGAGAGAGAGGGCCGTGATAGAGGGAGGGAGAACGAGAGAATGCGAGTGAGAGCGAGAGAGAAACTGCTAGAGAGGAAGAGGGGAGAGAGGGGTGAAAAAAGATCAGGCAAGCAGGAAGGATAAGCAGCTTCCTCCCACTGGGGATGGGTTTAATATATTTACAGAGGATTGTATCAGGGTGCCTGCAGTTAAAAGGGCCATCCCTATCCAACAGGGTCATCGACAGTGTGATGTGCCACTGAGAGGGGAAAAGTCTGTCATTGAGCTGGAAAACACACGAGCACACGCACAAACAAACAAATAAACACAATAGCGCAATGTGCTGGCACACCCATACGGTTTAGAAACAGAGACATTATTAGTCAGTAACAAACATGATAGACAATCTCATGAAGTTGACAGGAGACCCACCAGCAAGACTTTCCGCATGTTACCATCTTTAGAGAGCAGAAAGAAAATCACTGCACAATGCATTTACACCTACAATCTCTGTCTTTCAGGGTCACCTTGTGTGAATGAGCCCAATGGGAGAACAGGGTTGCATTCCCTAGGAACTAAACATAAGCAAACAGGCCGAAACAGGGAAGGACTAAGCTGAACTTGTCTAATAAGAAAGGTTTGTTTCCGGTTGCAAATGTTTTGCTACGCTGTGCACTAATGATTACACCCCAGCTCCTGTAGGTGTAGAGTTGGCTGTTCCAGAACCTTCTCCTCTGAGTTGAAAGCAGAGCTGATATGATGATGACACATTTAGCATTTGCTCTCTCTGCTCATATGACATGTCACGACAAGGGGTGGGTGGGGGGGGGGGGGGGGGGGATGGAGGGGAGAGTCAAGGTGGGCGTCGTAGCCGTCATCGCCACCCCAGCATCGTGCTGCTACAAGACCAGGTCAACTACATCAGTTAATATTACCCGGCCAGAAGTGCTCTATACAGACCACTGTCTTCTCACTGGCCCAACAGCATCTCAATCTGTGGGGTCAAAATGATCCAAAACTGCAATGAAATACATGTATTTACGCAGTAGATCATGTCCCCATAGTCAAATGAACTCACAAAATGGTTTTTGGAATAGGTGAAATCAACCAATCAAAAATAGATGTCTTTACATCAGCAGTTGCCTCAAGGTGCTTTACAGATATCTAGCCTAGAATCCCAAAGAGCAAGCAATGTAGAAGCACAGCGGCTAGGAAAAACTACTAGAAAGAGAAAGAAGATGCCTATAGAGCAGCTATTCCCAAACTGAAATACCCCAGACACGCAATGCCGTCAGGGGTACGCCAAATAATAATAATTATTGTTCGATTTTTTAAAAACAGTTTGGGTGAGGTTTTTCTCTCACCCGAGTAGCCTCATTTCACTGCCAAAAATAAAATTAAGCCATCTCGTGTTCAGTGAAATAACAACGCAATGTCAAATACAGGTAGCCTAGTCAAATAATTAACATCCAATCACATTAACCGGTACTCTCTCGAGGGAAACCTTCACTCTTGCGCAGACATTTAGAAATGAAACATGACAATTTGAAAAATAAGCGAGAGGAGTTTTTTGGGTGAGAATTAAGACAACTTTCAAGTAGTAAGACACATCTAAAAGTTGTGAGCTACCGAGTAGCTAGGATAGGCAAGCCCCAATCTATTGTGGAGGACTTAATTCTTCCTGATGCCGCGGATATGGCTGGGACAATGCTGGGGGAAAAGGACAACAAAAAACTATACAGACAATGCCTTCATCAAACAACATCGTTTCACAACACATCAATGACATGGCAGGAGATGTTTTGAAACAATTACTGCTTCGCATACAAGCCAGTGAATTATATGCCTTACAGCTGGATGAGTCAACAGACGTGGCGGGCCTGGCACAGCTCCTGGTATATGTCCGTTATGTTATGGGGGGTCAATTAAGGAAGACATCCTCTTCTGCAAACCACTGGAAACCAGGACAACATGAGAGGATACTTTTAAAGTACTGGACAGCTTTGTGACATGAAATGGACTTTGGCGGTCAAGATGTGATGGTATCTGTACTGATGGCGCAAAAGCCATGACAGGGAGACATAGTGGATTGGTAACGCGTGTGCAAGCAGTTGCTCCCGATGCCACTTGGGTACTCTGCAGCATCCACCGAGAGGCTCTTGCTGCCAAGGGAATGCCTGACAGCTTGTAAGACGTTTTGGACACTACAGTGAAAATGGTTAACTTTGTTAAAGCAAGGCCCCTGAACTCTCGTGTAATCGGCATTATGCAATGATATGGGCAGTGACCATGTAAAGCTTTTATAACATACAGAAGTGCGCTGGTTATCAAGGGGCAAAGTATTGACACATTTTGTTTTTTTAAATTGAGAGACAAGCTTAAAGTTTTCTTTACTGACCATAATTTTCACTTGTCTGACCGCTTTCATGATGACGAGTTTCTCACACAACTGGCCAATCTGGGTGATGTTTTTTCTCACCTGAATGATCTGAATCTAGGATTACAGGGACTCTCCGCAACTATATTCAATGTGCTGGACAAAATTGAGGCTATGATTAAGAAGTTGGAGCTCTTCTCTGTCTGCATTAACAAGGACAACACACAGGTCTTTCCATCATTGTATACGGACAATGTCAAATGTGATATAGTGAAGCACCTGAGTGAGTTGGGTGCGCAATTACGCAGGTACTTTCCCAAAACGGACGACACAAACAATTGGATTCGTTATCCCTTTCATGCCCTGCCTCCAGTCCACTTACATCTGAACAAGAGAGCCTCATTGAAATTGCAACAAGCGGTTCTGTGAAAATGGAATTTAATCAGAAGCTACTGCCAGATTTCTGGATAGGGCTGCGCTCAGAGGTTCTTGCCTTGGCAAATCGCGCTGTTAAGACACTGATGTCCTTTGCAACCACCTACCTATGTGACAGTGGAATCTCGGCCCTCACTAACATGAAAACTAAATACAGGCACAGACTGTGTGTGGGAAATAATTTAAGACTGAGACTCTCTCCAATACAACCCAACATTGAGTTATGTGCATCCTTTCAAGCACACCCTTCTCATTAACCTGTGGTGAGTTATTCACAATTGTTGATGAACAAATAAGGTTTTATATGTAAGATGGCTAAATAAAGAGTAAAATTATTGATTATTATTATATTATTATTTGTGCCCTGATCCTATAAGAGCTCTTTGTCACTTCCGACGAGCCGGGTTGTGACAAATACTGAGTCATTCTTATGTTTAATAAATGTATCCTATAGTGTGTGTGTGTGTGGCAGGCTTACAATGATGGCAAAAAAACAACATTTGAGAGTGCACTGACCCTGGTGCTAGAGGGGGTACGCAGCTGGAGGTTGAATTTTTGAAGGGGTACGGGACTACAAAAAGTTTGGGAACCACTGCTATAGAGGAACCAGGCTCAGAGGGGTGGGCAGTTATCTTCTGTCTGTAAAGGTTAAGAGTACATTTGGCAATTAAGTTAAATCCTACTTCTACTTGGTACTCTTCACACAGGTAGAAAGTGTGTGCAGTTTACGCTTAATCCTGTGTAAGCTAATGTATATAATTTACTATGCAAGAGACAAAATTCACAAATTCTACAGCACAACGGCAGAGTCATGTCTTAAGTATAAAACTAATAATGGCCGTATAATCCCTGCTTTCTGGGAAGGCTACAAAGTCTGGAAGTTGGGGGCGGAGCTAGAAAGTTGGCTGTCAGAAGTATTACAAAGTAAACATACTTTTTCAAGGCATGGCATATGGGGGTGTAGTGAGATGCCCGATGGGTTGGACGATTCTCTTCTCATCACTCATCTTGAAAAAAAACCTATACTAAAAATGTGGAAATCAATCAATCCGGCATCATTAACACAAAGGAAAAATCTAACGATTTATTATTTAAATACTGAAAGTGCGTGGGCTACGGAGAGAAAAATGCCGCAGCTTCAGGCCATTGGGCGAAATGTGAAGCCGGTGCTAGAGGTGGGGGTGTGTGCTAGTGGGTCTGGGCAGGTGTGAAGTCGTTGATGTTTGTATGATGTTGTCGTTTGTATGTGTATGTTTTGTATTGTTTATGAAAGACGTAAAAACGTAAAAACATAACAAAGTGTGTGCATGCAAACAGTATTGTATGACACCTTGAAACATTGCAATGGTTGGTTTAATTGAATTCTATATTGGGAGTCTGACACCAACTAAACCATCGTCTGTAAGATAGTGTCCCCTCCCTAACTCCACCCAGCAACCGCCTCCCCAGATGACCCCCCCCCCCCCCAACCCCAGAGAAGTGGTGCTAAGCTGGAGGGGCCAAGATAGTGAGACCTCCAGGGCCGCACTGTGACCGGCACACCCACCGCACAGCCTGTTAAGACCCCAATCTTCTTACTGCAAGTCCTGATACATAACAAAATAAGGCGGGTGGAGAAGGAGAAAGAAGGGGAGGGAGGGAGGGAGGCTGAAAAGAAACGAGGTCTTTCCAAGGCTAACGTCATTGGTGTGCTGGTGACGCACCGCCTTAAGTCTCTTGGCCGAGGCGGACAGCATTACTCATTAGCCAGTGCCAATAGACATGCTTAATGGTAGAAAAAAGATAAGTAAAGGCAAATTAACCCAATCGCCTTTCTGACTCAAGGGACACTGTAGCAACGCAGTCTGGCTTTCGGATGCTTAGTTTTGAAACAGGCTCTGGCTGGCAAACGGCTCGCAAATTATGGCTATTGTTCCAGACACTGAATGTCCTTTGACGTGTAAACTTTGCTCTGTAAAGCGAGCATCTGCTGAATATAGAATCCCATCTAGATATTCATACAGGAATAGCTGGAGCGCTATCCCAGTAAAGGTTGAGAGTTCACGGGGTATGTTCAGCCGGCTGGGCCCTGCCTGCGTAGCTGTGGGCCCGGGGCCAGTGCTGAGATTGTGATTAGCTCCTGCTGGTTACTCTGTGAAATGGGATCAGGCGGAGGAGGAGGAGGAGGAGGAGGGGTGCAACCCAAGGTGACACACTTCACGACTGGCCCAAAGTTTGCCGTGTGATTTAGACATTTTTATCAAGCTCCTGGAAGGATCCGGCCAAGACACGGCCCGAAGGACCAGGATTGGCTGAGGTGAGTGAGCAGGGGGAGTGGGGTGTGGTGGTGGTAGTGGTGGGGGGGCAGAGTCTCCCTGCCAGATGGATTGTGGGTAAACTCTGGGATCCCGTGCCAGAATCCAGGATTCTACAGATGAACCTTTCCATAAAGCCCTACCTTCCTGGTAGCTCTCCACAGCGCTGCTCTCTCTGTAGAAATTCTTTAGAATCAACACAGGAAAGTGTTTCTTTCTCCTCATAAGGGTGACAAACACAAAAGGAATATACTTCACATGGACAAGTCAGTGCCATAGGATTTGACGAGGACTCTCACTATTGGGAGTTTAGACACAGTAAGAACAGTACAATATCCCCTTGACATACACACTGGTAATCTGGTGTATGCGTCAATGTGTACGTGCGTGTTTATGTATGTGTGTGTGTGTGTGTACACGTGTAGCTCCAGGAACTCATTACCAGGAAACAAATCTATGCATGACATTGGTTTATACCAGCCTGTTTTATCATCGGCTGGGGACTTCACTTTATCTGAATAAGCAAAGAGAAAAACACATTCAGACACAAACATAAACGCATTCAAACCCTGCATACACACCCTTACGTATGTCTTTGGACAGTGAAGCTAAAACGTTTAATTTGCCTCTATACTCCAGCATTTAGGATTTGAGGCAACGGTACAGAATGTCACCTTTTATTTGAGGGTATTTTAATACATATCTGTTTACCATTTAGAAACGAATGCACTTTATGTATCTAATCCCACCCATTTCAATGTGTCATAAGTATTTGGACAAATTCGCTTACAGTGTATTACATTTTGTCAAAAGTTTAGTATTTGGTCCCATATCTTAGCGCGCAATGACTACATCAAGCTTGCGACTCTACAAACTTGTTAGATGCATTTGCAGTTTGTCTTGGTTGTGTTTTGAATTATGTTGTGCCCAATATAAATGAATGTTAAATAATGCATTGGGTAATTGAGTACATAATAATAGAATAGGTTTCTTAACACTTCAACATTAGTGTGGATGCTATCGCGAATACGGTAACCATAACTGAATGGTGAATAATGACGAGTGAGAAAGTTAGAGGCATAAAAATCATACCGTCCCAGAAATGCTAACCTCCCCTGTTATTGGTAAGGCTGATAGGGTAGCATCATTATTCATGATTCATTCATGATTATCCTTAATCATGGGAGCATATCCACATGAATGTAGTGTTCAGAAACATATTCTATTCTTATTTACAATTAAAGTGACTCCAGAATTACACGATACATTATTTACCATTCAATTAAATTACGGACAACCAATTCCGAAACACAACCAAAACAAACTGCAAATGCATCTAACAAGTTTGAAAAGTCACAAACTTGGTGGTGTCATTGTATGCTAGGAATATGGGACCAAATACTAAACCTTTGACAAACCTGAATACACTATAAGTGCATTTGTCCAAATACTTATGACAACTTAAAATGGGGGGACTACATAAAGTGCATTCATTTCTAAATGGTAAAACAGATTTTTATTGAAAATACCCTCAAATAAAAGGTGACATTCTGTACTGTCGCCTCATATAAAACATTTGATCTCAAATCCAAAATGCTGGAGTATAGAGACAAATGAAATGTTTTCGCTTCACTGTCCAAAGACATACGTGTATGATTAAGGCCAAATCACGCTATAACAAACATAACCTACACAAAAGAATGATTGAGAGAACATTTTCTGTAAGTGTGTGCGTTTGTATACCCATGCTTCTGTGCGTGGGGGTGTGTGTGTATGTATGTCCATGTGTTCACGCCAGCTTTCCGGCGAACCTGGCTCTTTTGGCATGGCTGATGAAGATATCAGAGTAAAGGCAGGAGCTGAATGTAGAGGAGGACTTTGTGGCACGAAGGCAGCACACTTTGAAGCTAGATCTGCACAGAACAGCCAAGGGAATTCTCTACCTCTACATCTCTCTCTACCTCTACACTCGCCACTTCTTTCCCTGCTCTTTCTCCGACAGACCTGAAAGAAAGTTGCTTTTCCAACCTTCACACAAAAGGGACTTTTTCATTTAGCCAACAAGCTCAAGAACTGGCAACCCAGCCCCCCGCCCCGAAGTGATCCATTTTGAATGTTTGTCGGAGAGACGATGGTGGTTGGGGCCCCCCTGGGAGGGCGAGGTGAGATGCTAGGGTTTCTGACTTCGTAAACAGACCTTGGTATAGAGACCTGGCTCAAAGCTAAACATCATTCACTCACGCTGCTTGCACACTGACACAGAATTAAATACAGCAATATGGATGCAAACAGTGAATACAAACACACAGGCATAATGTAGTACATTCATTTTTGTACACAGAATAGACACTTACAGATGTAGGATCTTAAATTGAGCCAGTTTTCTACAGCAGCAAAATAATCCTGCAGCAATGGACATTTTTGTAGGGGTTGATACACTTTTCGTTAAGGCAAATCAAGTCTGACATTTCAAAGTGGAAATGACAAACTTTAAGACTTTTTAAAACTCAAATACACTACATGTTTGCATTTCCTGCTGGGCAGGAAAATTCTCAGCTGCAAAAGAGTGATCAAATTAAGATCCTACATCTGTACGCCTTCCCGCCCACACCCACATACACACAATGGACAATAAGGTGGTTCCAACATGGCTCATGACATGGCAGGTGACATTAAACAAAAGGGACACCCTCTCATTCCAGGGAGCGCTAACTCGCCACTTCCTGCCACGCCGCGTTTTGTTTTCTCCCTTCATGTATTTTTCTGGCGCGGTGGTTGGGGCATGCATTGCCGAGAGCCCATTTCCTGCGCCGCGCCTGCCGTAATTGCGCCGCGAGACGGCCAGGCTGGCGGTGACATCGGTGGTGAAAACAAGCAGAAAATCTAACTGTTCCATATCAAGGAATATTTTGACTCCGGCTAATGTGACTTAAATACCTTGTTCCACAGTCGAGTAGGCTGGCACCTGCTGCATGGGAGCCAGCCAATTACAGGACACGTACTGTCTCTCATTTTCTGATTCAATTAGCATGCTTCAGAGCTTTCCAGTCTAATTGCAAACTACTTCACAGTTACCTCTCTGATTAATCGCTGCCCATCTGCAAGCCATCGCAAAACTTGGTGGAACAAATGTGTGTGTTTTAGAATGCAGCGAGCTCAGCGAATCAGAGACGGATGGGCGGGCGGCCGGGCCTGAGGCTTGGCGGCTGGTTGGTGGAGGAAGTGCTTCTCTGTCTCTCCACCCTCCTCCCCGACCGCGCTGTTGGTGCAAACTGCGGGCTTGGTTCAGCAGGGCGGTGGCGTTCTGACATCACTGAGGGGAGATTAAGAGGAGTGACGGTCCAGCACTAGCAACTGCGGTGTTAGACAACAGCTTTCACAGACATGGAGCTAGCTGGATAGGCAGAGAATAAGGGGAGGGGAGGGTGTGTTTCTATGTGCGGGGGTGTGTGGTGAGGAACAGCACTGAGGTCAAAGGTCAGGGTGTAGAGTTTCGACCTGCTCCTCCAGTGAGGGCCAAGGCCTGGGAGATCAAAGAGCAGGGCTACTTAGACAGTAACAGGCTCCTGAGTCCTGATAAACACGCTGCTATCTCTCTCTGTCTCCCAGGCCTGCCATAGCACAGCGCCCCTCACCTCTCCAACCTCCACCAATCAATAGCACACTGTTTGTCTCTGTTGCCAGTGTTTATGGAGACCTTTCCAGCATGCAGAGCGGAGCCGAGAGGAGGACACCTAATGTACTGGGGAGCATGAGGTTATCACAGCCGCGGACCTCGCTCGCAGTAGAGGGCTTCACTTTCACAGGCAGAGCACTGTGCCGAGATCACCTACAATTCCCCTCTCTGTTCTCCACCGTACCTCTATTGACAAATCGGAGACCAAGGTCACCCCAGTGTTTACATAGCCTTTAGCCCACATTACATCAGCCACCGCCACACTGTGCGAGGCCGCACCGCACCGCCAATGCCAGTAAATCACCTGGCAACTCTCCCTGCCGCCCACCCTCCTAGAGAGACAACAGAGGTGGTCTGGGACACAACAGCCATCAGGGTGGCTAACCTGTGTCCTCCACCTCCACAACTCAGCCCCCCCCCCCCCCGCTCCAAATCCATTCTCTGTTCTGTACAGGCCATGCAGCGCGCGGCACGCCAACACAACGGTAAGCATAATGCATATTGTTGCTTGGCTCCTGATAATGATGTATAACCCGGTGGCTGCAGAAGAATATAATACCGATATGTCAGGTCTCTTATTTGGCCACAATTTGCATGGTTCTAATAGCTTATCGACTGGCTCAAGGTTGAGCGGGGCCAGAGCAGGCCCACTGTAATGACTGAGTGCACGCCGCGGGTTTATTTCAAGCTCTCCCGGCTCAGTTGGCCCGGCCCTTTCGTCAATACCCAATCTTGATCCCTCTATGTCCCCCCCCCTCCTATGAAACCCCGCACCTATAATGTCACCCCACCCCCCGCCAACTCCCGTTTTTAAATGATTCCTGTATCATACGAACATTTCCCATGGAGATCAATACAGGTGCCATTCATTAGGCTCCCCAAAAACTGCTCGTCTGCAAACACACACTCATATTAGAAATATCGACCCCCCCCTGGGTTACCGACACTCTGATTGACTTGTCTTTCTCTGTGAGAAGCTCTAATAACCAAAACAAACTTTTGAAATTACAATTATGGATCTGTTTGAAGAATGAAAAAAAATAAAAAATTGAAAAACATGCTCTGAAACTGCCTATATTTGAGAACGTGGTTTAGAAAACACAAATATGACATTCATAAGAGAAATACACCGTGTTCTGTGTTATACATACAACATAAATACGGCTTTAAGTTCAATAGAAGTCGTTCTGACTGGAATCAGGTAGCTACTGCAAGGCGCTGCAGTCTTCGGGCATGTTAGTGACCATTAAAATAGTACCAATGTTACATCACAGGTAAACATGATGTGGTATAGTCCTGAGCAAAGCAGCCTAGTCGTAATCATGTTAGGTAAGTTGATTGCTATTCCTCTTCCCAGTCTACTCTCTTCTGATGCTGGTTGAAACCACGACTTACGATTAGCTGTGAAACAAGGCTGAACCACCTCTAGTATTTTTTACTTATCTAGTTTTTTACTTAACACTTTTATTTTTCTTAAAACTGCACTGTTGGTTAAGGGCTTGTAAGTAAGCATTTCCCTTTAAGGTCTACACCGGTTGAATTCAGCGCATGTGACAAATACAATTTCATTTGACTTGATTCAACGACAGGCTATTTAACATGTAAAACTCTTATTTAACTGTGTGTATAGTTGTGTATATACACTGACTGTACAAAACTTTAGGAACACCTTCCTAATATTGAGTTTCACCCTCTTTTGCCCTCAGAACAGCTGCAATTTGTCGGGGCGTGGACTCTACATGGTGTCGAAAGCATTCCACAGGGATGCTGGCCCATGTTGACTCCAATGCTTCCTACAGTTGTGTCAAGTTGGCTGGATGTTCATTGGGTGGTGGACCATTCTTGATACACACGGGAAACTGTTGAGCGTGAAAAACCCAGCAGCATTGCAGTTCTCGACACACTCAAACCGGTGCGCCTGGCACATACTACCATACCCCGTTCACATATTTTGCCTTTTCCATTCACAATCCATGTCTCAATTATCTCAAGGCTTAAAAATCCTTCTTTAACCTGTCTCCTCCCCTTCATCTACACTGATTGAAGTGGATTTAACAAGTGACATCAGTAGGGATCATAGCTTTCACCTGGATTCACCTGGTCAGTCTATGTCATGGAAAGAGCAGGTGTTCCTAATGTTTTGTACACTAAGTGTATGTTTCATTCATGTATCTAATGTGATGCGTTGATCACAGATCCACCCCTCTCTCCTGTTTAATGTGAACTGGGAGAAACAGCAGGGGCCAATTTAGCTAGCCCTGCTGGGTTACCCCCTGAACCAGGTTGTTCCACTGGATATTATAAGGTGAATGCACCAATTTGTAAGTCGCTCTGGATAAGAGCGTCTGCTAAATGACTAAAATGTAAATGTAAATGTGAACCGAAACAGACACTCACTCACGCGCACACACACAAACAGAAACTAGAGAATCTCCATCTTAACATATGTTTGATGGTGATTCTACAGAGCCACACACACACACCACACACACACACGTCCACAAATACTAAGCACCAGAGAAGAAGAGCCCTCTACCCTCCCTGTGAATCATGCTATTAACTCACCATAGGATGTCAGTTGGAATAACCACAGTGCTAGGCAGCCCGCGCAGCTAGGAGATGAAACTGATCAATTCCAGGCAGGAAGTGGTTAAAAAAATGATTATTACCTGACCTTTGACTATCTAACAAAACAATTCACACTATCTGTGACCTTACACTTCTTCAAATGGGAGAGTATTGATTGTCTGTGCTTTGCAGACTAACATCTTGGCCAGCATGTCTGGGACAGGCTACAAAGAGAGGAGAGACAGAGAGGAGAGAGCTACAGCCATAGCAATTAAAGAAAGATAGCGGGAGGTGGCTAACAGCATGCTCCTTCTAAAGACTGGCTGGCTGACTGGCTAACTGGCTGGGCCAAGACCTCCCTCCTCTCCTCCTCAGTATCAATCGCCACAGGATTCCTGCTGACATGGACCTGGGAGGTGAACGTGAGTGTGAGTGTGCGTGTAAATCACATAGTATTGTTAACTAAAAAACGACTGTAGTATGTCTGAGTGATGTAAAGCTCTTTGTACAGTTACCGTGAGTAACAGGGACTAACATGTTCTCTCTAGCTCTCCTCCTCTCACTCAGAACAGACTTCATAACAGCAGCAGCAGCGGAGGCGGGATCTGTCCTTCCATCCAAGCCACTTCACCGGGTTAGAGTCGAGGGCAATCGCGGTAGGAAAAAGGTGTGCGTCCCAAATGGCACCCTATTCCATATGTAGTGCAGTACAAAAGTAGTGCACCACGTAGGGCATGTGGTGTCATTTGGGACACAGGCAAAGTCTCAATGTCAGGAGAAGTCAGTGGGTTTGTCAAGAGGAACTCTTCACTCCCATCTCATTTTCCCTCTCTCACACGGCTAAAAGGCTTTGTTACTGTACCACTTAGAGGTCTCACTGAGTTGGAAGTAGAGGCCATTACAAGCTGTAATAGCCTAGGTGGATTTCTAAATGACCAATGAGAAAGTGTTTGGACTATTTCCGAAGCATTGTGCTACTGATTTGAAAGAAATACAACATTTCTTATTAAAGCACTACGTGTTGAAGTATTGAGTGCAAAATTACCAATATGTGGGTTTGTATATTTTCCACAACTAGATAATCACAGAGGAAAGTAAGATGACTAATGGCGCAATGACAAAGAGAGAGAGAAAAATGAAGCAATTAGTTTTTTCTCTTCTTCTTCAGAATTACAGGAAATTCATGACTTGAGTTGGTGAAACACAAAAACATCCATATGAAGAGGATGCTTTGTAGTGAAGCTGAGGGGGGAGAGGGGGAGAGGGAGAGGTATCTTAAGGAGAGTGGTCGGCCAGGCAGGGACTCATTTGGCTCTCGGTGTGTCCGTCTTTGACAAATCAATTCCCAAACGCTGCCTTATAAAGCTACTTCCAAAAAGGGGGAGAAGAAAAGAGAAATCAAAGGTTTGCTGGGAATGAGCTAGGAGTGGTCCTCAGTCGAGGGGTCACAGTGAAGCTGGGGCAGCCTTGCCTACTGTGGGCACTGAGCTGGAACTAAGTGTGGCGCTGAGGCGCCAGGGCCTGGAAACAAGCCAAGCCCCAACTGGCCACTCCCTCTCTTTCTTTCCCTCACTCAGCCTAACATTTTCATTAAGATAGGGAGGCCAGGGAGGGAGGGGGGGAGAGAGAGAGGGAGGGAGGGAGGGATCGAGAGCGAAAGAGAGAAGGGAGATGAACTCTGACAGCAATGTTACCCCAAATAATGCACTCAATCCTATTTCAACACCCCTAGAGAGGTGATGTAGGGAGGGTCGCGCCATAGGAGGGCGTGGTATGTGAGGGGGGTACGGACCACCTTCGACGGGGCGTGGAGGACAGACAAAGAGGCCTATGAGCTAGGCCAGATAGCTGTGAGTGAGCTGGGCGTCACTCTGCCTCCCTGCACACACACACACACACACACACACACACACACACACACACACACACACACACACACACACCACACACCATCTGCTGACACCAACACATGACAGAGCAAATAGGGGGATGATCTAAAAATAATAAAATCATGTTTCAGGAAAGGGCAGGGTGAGGGGCTTTAAGAGGGAGCTTAGCGGGTCACGGAGGTCAAACGTACAATGCAGCATTATAATGTATCTAGTTTGGGTGCTAGGTTTAGATGAATCCTCTGAAAACAAAGTGGAGGATGAAAGTCAATAGATGCGATGGGCTGAAGAATATGACAAAACAAGCAATTAAAAGAGTAGTTACCCGGACTGAGTTTTGGATTGATCTGTATAGCTGATAATATGGTAGGGCAGTGGTCACCAACTGGTCGATCATGACCAAGGCATTCCTAGTCGACCGCCAAACATTTCTATAAAAAGACAACAACAATAAAGCCTTGCATTGCTATACTGAATGTATTTGTCTCGCGGTGTTGACAGTAGGTGCACTCCATTTCATGTTTCTGAAGGTAGAGACCCTGCCTTTCCGGCGGGCCCAGAGAGCAAACCACATCACATTTTATTGGTCACATACACATGGTTAGCAGATGTTATTGCGAGTGTAACAAAATGCTTATGCTTCTAGATCTGACAGTGCAGCAGTATCTAACAGGTAATATCTAACAATTCCACAACAAAACCTAATATCTAACAATCTAGTAAAGGAATGAGAATATATAAGTATAAAATATATGGATGAGCAGTGACAGAGCGGCTAAGATGCAATAGATAGTAAAGAATAGATAGTGAAGGATACAGTATACAGTATATACATGGGGCGGCAGGTAGCTTAGTGGTTAGAGCATGGGCCAGTAACTGAAAGGTTGCTAGATTGAATCCCCGAGCTGACAAGGTAAAAATCTGTCGTTCTGCCCCTGAACAAAACCCACTGTTCCTAGGCCATCATTGTAAATAAGAATTTCTTCTTAACTGACTTGCCTACTTAAATAAAGGTTAAATAAAAATGAAATGAGTAATGCGAGATATGTAAACATTCTAGAAGTGGCAATATTAAAATGACTAGTGTTCCATTTATTAAAGTGGCCAATGATATCAAGTCTGTAGGTAGGCAGCCACATCTCTGTGCTAGTGGTGGCTGTTAAATCTAATGGCCTTGAGATAGATTGAAAAACAGCTTCTATCTGTCCCGGCTCTGATGCACCTGTACTGCCCTCACCTTCTGGATGGAAGCAGGGTGAACAGGTAGTGGCTCGGGTGTTGTTGTCTTTATTGTATTTATTTCACCTTTATTTCAACAGGTAGGCCAGTTGCGAACAAGTTCTCATTTACAACTGCGACCTGGCCAAGGTAAAGCAAAGCAGTACGACAAAAACAACAACACATAAACAAACGTACAGTCAATAACACTATACAAATATCTATGTACAGTGTGTGCAAATGTAGAAGAGTAGGGAGGTATGGCAATAAATAGTCCATAGAGGCAAAATAATTACAATTTAGCATTAACACTGGAGTGATAGATGTGCAGATGATGATGTGCAAGTAGAGATACTGGGGTGCAAAAGAGCAAGAAGATAAATAACAATATGGGGATGAGGTAGTTGGGTGTGCTATTTACAGATTGGCTATGTACAGGTACAGTGATCGGTAAGCTGCTCTGACAGCTGATGCTTAAAATTAGAGCAGGAGACATAAGACTCCACCTTCAGTGATTTTTGCAATTCATTCCTGTCATTGGCAGCAGAGAACTGGAAGGAAAGGCGGCCAAAGGAAGTGTTGGCTTTGGGGATGACCAGTGAAATATAACTGCTGGATCGCGTGCTACGGGTGGATGTTGCTATGGTGAACAGCGAGCTGAGATAAGGCGGGTGGCACTGTGATAGACTACATCCAATTTGCTGAGTAATAGCATTTCTAAGGTATTTGAATAACGCGCCACGGGATTCCACTGGCTGTTACGTAGGTGGGACGAAATCGTCCCACTGGCCCTAGAGAAGTTAACACAGTGTCCAAAGAAGGGCCAGAGGTATACAGAATGGTGTCGTCTGCGTAGAGGTGGATCAGAGAATCATCAGCAGCAAGAACGACATCATTGATGTATACAGAGAAAAGAGTCGGCCCGAGAATTGAACCCTGTGGCACCCCCATAGAGAATGCCAGAGGTCCGGACAACAGGCCCTCCGATTTGACACACTGAACTCTATCTGAGAAGTAGTTGGTGAACCAGGCGAGGCAGTCATTTGAGAAACTAAGGCTATTGAGTCAGCCGATAAGAATGTGGTGATTGCCAGAGTCGAAAGCCTTGGCCAGGTCGATTAAGACGGCTGCACTGTACTGTCTTTTATCGATGGTGGTTATGATATCGTTTAGGACCTTGAGAGTTGCTGAGGTGCACCCATGACCAGCTCGGAAACCAGATTGCATAGTGGAGAAGGTACGGTGGGATTCGAAATGGTCGGTGATCTGTTTGTTCACTTGGGTTTCGAAGATTTTAGAAAGGCAGGGCAAGATGGATATAGGTCTATAACAGTTTGGGTCTAGTGTCTCCTCCTTTGAAGAGGGGGATGACCGCGGCAGCTTTCCAATATTTGGGGATCTCAGACGATAAGAAAGAGAGGTTTAACAGGCTAGTAATAGGGGTTTCAACAATTTCGGCGGATAATTTTAGAATGAGGGTCCAGGTTGTTTCTGCAGAGGATGCTGAGCTGTTGGCCGGGGTAGGGGTAGCCAGGTGGAAAGCATGGCCAGCCGTAGAAAAATGCTTATTGAAATGATCGATTATCATAGATTTATCGGTGATGACAGTGTTTCCTAGCCTCAGTGCAGTGGGCAGCTGGGAGGAGGTGCTCTTATTCTCCATGGACTTTACAGTGTCCCAGAACTTTTTGGAATTAGTGCTACAGGATGCAAATTTCTGTTTGAAAAAGCTAGCCTTAGCTTCCCTAAATGACTGATTATATTGGTTCCTGACTTCCCTGAAAAGTTGCATATCGCAAGGGCTATTCGATGCTAATGCAGAACACCACAAGATGTTTTTGTGCTGGTCAAGGGCAGTCAAGTCTGGGGTGAACCAAGGGCTATATCTGTTCTTAGTTCTACATTTTTAGAATGGGGCATGCTTATTTAAGATGGTGAGGAAAGCACTTATAAAGAGCAACCAGGCATCCTCTACTGACGGGATGAGGTCAATATCCTTCCAGGATACCCGGGCCAGGTCGATTAGAAGTGTTTTAGGGAGCGTTTGACAGTGATGAGGGGTGGTCGTTCGACCGTGGACCCATTACGCACGCAGGCAATGAGGCAGTGATCGCAGAGATCCTGATTGAAGACAGCAGAGGTGTATTTGGAGGGCAAGTTCGTCAGGATGATATCTATGAGTTTAGCTCACCTAACAGTACAAACTCTGAAGATTGCCCCCAATCTATCAATTCACATATGATGTCCAAGGCACAGCTGGCGGCTGAAGGGGTCTATAACAAGTGGCAACGGTGAGAGACTTGTTTCTGGAAAGGTGGATTTTTAAAAGTAGAAGCTCGAATTGTTTGGGCACAGACCTGTATAGTATGACAGAACTCTGCAGGCTATCTCTGCAGTAGATTGCAACTCCGCCCCCTTTGGCAGGTCTATCTTGTTGGAAGATGTTATAGTTTGGGATGGAAATTTCTGGATTTTTGGTGGCCTTCCTAAGCCATGATTCAGACACGGCTAGGACATCTGGGTTGGCGGATTGTGCTAAAGCAGTGAGTAAAACAAACTTAGGGAGGAGGCTTCTAATGTTAACATGCATGAAACCAAGGCTTTTACGGTTACAGAAGTCAACAAATGAGAACACCTGGTGAATGGGAGTGGTGCTGGGGGCTGCAGGGCCTGAGTTAACCTCTACATCACCAGAGAAACAGAGGAGGAGTAGGATAAGGGTAAGGCTAATGGCTATAAGAACTGGTCGTCTAGAGCGTTTGGAACAGAGACGAAAAAGGAGCAGATTTCTGAGCGCAGAAGTACAGATTCAAGGCATAATGTACAGACAAGGGTACGGTAGGATGTGAGTAAAGTGGAGGTAAACCTAGGCATTGAGTGGCAATGAGAGAGGTTTTGTCTCTAGAGGCACCAGTTAAGCCAGGTGAGGTCACCGCATTTGTGGGGGGTGGAACAAAAGGGCATATCTAAGGCATATTGGGCAGGGCTGGGGGCTACAGTGAAATAAGACAATAATCACTAACCAAAACAGCAATAGACAAGGTATATTGACATTAGGGAGAGGCATGTGTAGCCGAGTGATCATAGGGTCCAATGAGTAGCACTAGATGAGTCGGGAGCCAATTCAGTAGTTGCTGCTATGCTAGGCGAGCTGGAAACACGGCGATTCAGACAGCTAGCGGACCAGGGATAGCAGATGGGCATCCGGCGACGTCGCAATGGAAGAGCCTGTTGGGTTAACCCTAACCCAACAGGCTACGTAACCACCTCGGATGGTTACGTAGTGAGGACTGCTAGCAGTGGCTAACTGACTACTAGCTAGTTAGCTGGCAAGCTTCTGATGGGGGTCCGGTCTAAAGTATAAAAATAGCAGATCTGTACCACATTGGGTGAGGCGGGTTGCAGGAGAGTATATTCAGTCCGTAGATGGAAAGTAAGATTAAAATATATACGAAATATATATGAAGAAAACAATATATACACGGGACAGGACAAGACAAAACCACACGTTCGACTGCTACGCCATCTTGGATTAAAGATGGTTATTGTCCTTGATTATCTTTTTTGCCTTCCTGTGACATTGGGTGTTGTAGGTGCTCTGGAGGGCAGGTAATTTGCCCCCGGTGATGCATTGTGCAGCTGCACTACCCTCTGGAGAGCCCTGCAGTTGTGGGCAGTGCAGTTGCCGTACCAGGCGGTGATACAGCCCAACAGGATGCTCTCAATTGTGCACCTGTAAAAGTTAGTGAGGGTTTTCAGTGACAAGCAACATTTCGGCGACTTTGTTAACTAGGGATTGAACATTAGCGAGTAATATACTCGGAAGTGGTGGGTGGTGTGCGAGCATCCAAAGCCTCACTAGAAGACCGATACGGCACCCTCTCCTCCTCCGACGGCGTTGTTTTGGGTTGGCCTCTGGAATCAGTTCAAATGCCCTCCGCTTTGGGAAAGTCGTCTTCCTGGTCATAGTGCTGGTTCTGCTGGTAAGTTGACGTCTCTCTGATATCCAATAGTTCTTCTCGGATGAATGTAATAACACTTAAGGTTTTCTGGGCTAAATATAAGAAATAATACATTAAAACAAATAAATACTGCACAGTTTCCTAAGTACTTGAAGCGAAGCTGCCATCTCTATCAGCGCCATCTATAGGGCTACCGCTGGCCAATCTGAGTGCACTATAGGCCTACCGCTGTGCACTATAGGCCTACCGCTGGCCAATCGGATGGCTCAGATTACCATGTCTGCAGTAACATAGCAGTCTTAAAAGAAAGATACAGCTAAGTTGATACTGTGACATTTCAAAACGTTTAAAACCATGACTAGAGAGAGACTGTCAACGAATACAGCAAAGAGCTGCTGTTTATATGAGTGAGTTCATGTTTAAGTTCTTACTCAGAACTGTCAACACTTTGTATTCAACACTTTTATAAGAAAAAAAATACATGTTCTTCCCATTTTCAATCGCGCTACAACCAGCACTGTAGCTGTAATGAATGAGTAGGAAAGTGTATCGACAAACCTACGTTGTTATTATTAGCGGTTTGGTTATTTTTTTAATATCAAAGAATATTTAACTTTCTCTGTTCATAGTGTCACGTTGGCATGAAGGATCGGGAGACAGGCGCAGGAATGCGTAATAATAAAAAAAAATTGGACCCAAATTACGGCGTGCCGTGTTAAAGGCACGGGGACGAAGACCAAACAAACACATTACAAAACACAGGGTTGAAACCCAAACAAAAGAGCGAGGATTACCTCGAATAAATACACACGTGCACAATGATTAACACACGGGACGAGACCCGTAATCATCTGCGCAATCCACACGGGCACGAAAGCCAAAACACACAGCACAGATACTCACACGCACCAACAGACATTGTAACAAGAATCGTCAAGACCATGGAAACAAAAGGGCACATATATACAAATACTTATCAGTGGGAATAAGGGACAGGTGTGCGTGATGAAAATTCCAGAGGGATCCGTGACAAATAGGAGTTACAACATGAATTTGTGCATTAGGCAGAAATAATGCGGGGCGACTCGAGTTTCCCCATCAGCTGGAAGACGGTGTCCATTTTTGGTCAGTGTCAGTGGAGAAAAGGGAGAGCAGAGGGAGGTTGAGAAGCGGACCCTCAGTCTGCAGCTCTCTCCCTCCGCTGAGACTGGCCATCAGATGCAGGCACCATCAGCCCAGTAAAATAAAAATACAATCATTTAAATGTATGCTCACTTAGCTGTGCCTCACAAGTAATACAACAACGGATGTATTACCGGTGTGATCATATAACCTACCTCAATTTGTTCTATATCATTTAAAAAAATGTCCCGAACAACAATGCATCGGCAGGGCAATTCAAGCAGAGCCAGTATGCGATGATAATGTATTGGGCCTATAGCTTACTGCACAAACCTCATTGCTACAGTACTGTTTTTAACAGGCTAATGCTTCATAGGCTTAAGTTTTTAAGTCATTTAAGTCAGAAAGTGATCTTGACTCAGAAAAGGTTGGTGACCACTGTGGTAGGGTATTATTTTTCCCACTTTGTTACCAATTACCGAATTAGAAATAAAGGAAAATGGCACAGTTCTTTTGTGTCCACTATCCAGTGGTCGAAAAAGTACCCAATTGTCATAAATGAGTAAAAGTAAAGATACCTTAATAGAAAAAGACTCAAGTAAAAGTGAAAGTCAGTAAAATACTACTTGAGTAAAAGCCTAAAAGTAGTTTGTTTCAAATATACTTAAGTATTAAAAGTAAAGGTAATTGCTCAAATATACTTAAGTATCAAAAGTAAAAGTATAAATTATTTCAAATTACTTATATTAAGTAAACCAGACGACACCATTTTTTTATACAGGTTTTATTTACTGATAGCCAGGGGCACACTCCAACACAAATTAAGCATTTGTGTTTAGTGAGTCCGCCAGATCAGAGGCAGTAGGGATGACCAGGGTTGTTCTCTTGATAAGTGCGTGAATTGGACCATTTTCCTGTCCTGCTAAGGATTAAACATGTAACTAGTACTGTTGAGTGTCATGAAAAATGTATGGAGTAAAAAGTACATTATTTTCTTTCGGAATGTAGTGAAGTAAAAGTAAAAAAATACAGTTACCACAAAAACGACTTAAGCATTTTTACTTAAGTACTTTACACCACTGCCACTATCCAGTACGAGTTTGGATAGGAATGCAGAATTACTCAATAAATATATTCTTATATAAACCAAGTATTCAGTCCAAAGAGTGAGACAAGTCATAAAGGTCATGCATGATTCAGTCAGTAAAGCCGTCAATTGTTTGACTTGTCCACAAACACCAACTGCCACCTACATTTACGAGAGAGAGAGAGAGAGAGATATTTTGCACTAGTTGCTTTTCAAAATAGACAATTTCACATCACTATTTTCTGGTGACTTGTGGAGTAAAGTATTATGAGATTACAATGGCATTATGCAATTCATGATTTTCATGAAGAAATTCTACTGCGTGATTAGTCAATTTGTACAGCAAAATAAGCTAATCGCACAAACCAAACCCCCTCCCAAACAAAAATGTCTCCGTCTCCACTATGCTGTGCCGTATTCTGCTGCCTTGCCTTCTGAAGGAGCACTTATTCCAGTGTGACAGACCCAGTAAGGTTGGAGCAGGAGACAGGCTGGGGCTGGAGACAGGCTGGGGCAGGAGACAGGCTGGGGCAGGAGACAGGCTGGGGCAGGAGACAGGCTGGGGCAGGAATGCTTAGCAGGGGTTTAAGCTGTTGGGTTACATCTGTGTCAGATGCCTGATGATGTGTGAGCCCGCGGGGTGGGCCGGTCCGGGGCAGGACAGGTCTCCCTCTCGGTCTCTGTGGCGACGCCTAATGCTAGCTCGTCCAGCCCAGACAGCAGGAACCGGCTTGACACGTGACCAGCCGCGACGCCTCGCGGTCAAAGGTCGGTGCAGATTTCAGCAAATCTGGGCAGGCACGGCATCAGCTTAAACTCAGGGGGAGAGATTGGCCTCTAACCTTAACCCGATAAGATCCTTGAAGTCTTTACCCTGACCTAGACTTGACTCTTTCATCTGCGATGTTAGCTATACTAATTACTGGCTGATAGCGACCTGGTGCCAAAAGCAATTCACTTCCACCTCTCCCGATGAGCTACAACAGTTGTTGCCAACCTCGCTTAGAGCTCAAGACGTGTTTTAAACAAACTCTGCCATACACCTAGCTCATGCTTTAACTATCAGTAATTGACTTGGTGTGTCGTGTTTTGCTATTTTAATTGTATTTATTTATTTCTATGTAACCTTTATTTAACTAGGCGAGTCAGTTAAGAACAAATTCTTATTTACAATGACGTCCTACCCCGGCCAAACCCGGACGACGCTGGGCCAATTGTGCGCCGCCCTATCGGACTCCCAATCACGGTCGGTTGTGATTCAGCCTGGAATCGAACCAGGGTCTGTAGTGACGTCTCTAGCACTGAGCAGTGCCTTAGACCGCTGAGCCACATGCCCTATCTGGCATGTTAGGGGAGGAGCAGAGTGTGGCGTATGCTACGTTTAAAAGCACAGCTAAAGCCAAATAAAGGAAGATTAAAATGGCTCCACGGATTCGGAATTATGGTTCCCAAGATTCCTCCCCTTTCCCGGGCACAACTGAGACAAATGGTCTCCATAGCAGCCGGGGTCCTGTTAATATCGGGGAGGGGGGGTGGGGGGGGGCTAGGCCTACGGTCAGGTGACTGAGGGGAAGGTTGCCATCCGAGTCAGAAGACTGCAGCCCAAATCTTCCCTCCCCTCCACTCTTCTCCCTCTACTGTAAATCTCTGGTACCTGATACACACGTACACTACTTGGCCTAAGGCCCTCGCCCCTGGCCTGGCCACACACATCTCATAAGGGAAGAGAGAGACAGCTCTGCTTGTGTGTGTGTGTATGTGTATGTGTGTGTGTGTGTGAGTGTGAGTGTGTGTGGACAGCCGCCCATGCGTGTTGATTAGATAGGAGGTGAGCCCATGGCAGGACAGGCGTGGTTTTCCGCTGGCTCAGTAGTTAGTAATGAGGGGGGCAGTCAGTGGGTCACTCAAATCAGACCAGTGGGAGTGGAGCATTCCTCACAGCTGGGACAGACAGGCACACCAGGACTCTCACTTCTCAACACAACCCACTATGACAGGTGACACAGAGAAGGCCCCTGGGAGAAACAAGGGCACACCTTGGACAGATAGAAGGGGTAAAAGAGATTTCCCACATACCTTCCTTCTGCTTCTAGTAAGTACTATGCAGATCCCATGGCCATTAGGACTTAGATTAAAAGTTTTAAGTTTCAACGTTTATTCGCCACGTGCACAGGATACAAACAGTACAGTGAAATTCTTAACTTGATAGATCTTTCCCAACAACGTAGTTATAGTAATATTAATAATAATATCGATAATAATAGAAAATAGAATAAAACCCACAAGAAGTAAGATAAAGTTGGAAGAAACCCGAAAACGCAAGTATATACAGGTCAGTGCCAGTACCTTATTCAATGTGCAGGAGTACTGGAGTGGTAGAGGTGGGTTTATACGTAAAACATGACTGGTGGTAGGATATACAGTTGAAGTCGGAAGTTTACATACACCTTAGCCTAATACATTTAAACTCAGTTTTTCACAATTCCTGACATTTAATCCTAGTAAAAATTCCCTGTCTTAGGTCAGTTAGGATCACCACTTTATTTTAAGACTGTGAAATGTCAGAATAATAGTGAAGAGAATGATTTATTTCAGCTTTTATTTCTTTCATCACATTCCCAGTGGGTCAGAAGTTAACATACACTCAATTAGTATTTGGTAGCATTGCCTTTAAATTGGTTAACTTGGGTCAAACGTTTCAGGTAGACTTCCACAAGCTTCCCACAATTAATTTTGGCCTATTCCTCCTGACAGAGCTGGTGTAACTGAGTCAGGTTTGTAGGCCTCCTTGCTCAAACACACCTTTTCAGTTCTGCCCACACATTTTCTATAGGATTGAAGTCAGGGCTTTTTGATGGCCACTCCAATACCTTGACTTTGTTGTCCTTAAGCCATTTTGCCACAACTTTGGAAGTATGCGTGGGGGTCATTGTCCATTTGGAAGACCCATTTGCGACCAAGTTTTAACTTCCTGACTGATGTCTTGAGATGTTGCTTCAATATATCCACATAATATTCCTCCCTCATGATGCCATCTATTTTGTGAAGTGCACCAGTCCCTCCTGCAGCAAAGCAACCCACAACAAGATGCTGCCCCCCCTGTGTTTCACGGTTGGGATGGTGTTCTTCGGCTTGCAAGCCTCCCCGTTTTTCATCCATACATAACGATGGTCATTATGGCCAAACAGTTCTATTTTTGTTTCATCAGACCTGAGGACATTTCTCCAAAAAGTACAATCTTTGTCCCCATGTGCAGTTGCAAACCGTAGTCTGGCTTTTTTAATGGAGGTTTTGGAGCAGTGGCTTCTTCCTTGAAGAGCAGCCTTTCAGGTTATGTCGATATAGGACTCGTTTTACTGTGGATATAGATGCTTTTGTACCTGTTTCCTCCAGCATCTTCACAAGATCCTTCGCTGTTGTTCTGGGATTGATTTGCACTTTTCGCACCAAAGTACTTTCATCTCTAGGAGACAGAACACGTCTCCTTCCTGAGCGGTATGACGGCTGTGTGGTCCCATGGTGTTCATACTTGCGTACTATTGTTTGTACAGATGAACGTGGTAGCTTCAGGTGTTTGGAAATTGCTCCCAAGGATGAACCAGACTTGTGGAGGTCTACAATTGTTTTCTGAGGTCTTGGCTGATTTCTTTTGATTTTCCCATGATGTCAAGCAAAGAGGCACTGAGTTTGAAGGTAGGCCTTGAAATACATCCACAGGTACACCTCCAATTGACTCAAATTATGTCAATTAGCCTATCAGAAGCTTCTAAAGCCATGACATCATTTTCAGGAATTTTCCAAGCTGTTTAAAGGCACAGTCAACTTAGTGTATGTAAACTTCTGACCCACTGGAATTGTCATACAGTGAATTATAAGTTAAATAATCTGTCTGTAAACAATTGTTGGAAAAGTATTTGTGTCATGCACAAAGTAGATTGCCAAAACTATAGTTTGTTAACAAGACATTTGTGGAGTGGTTGAAAAACAAGTTTTAATGACTCCAACCTAAGTGTATGTAAACTTCCGACTTCAACTGTACATGTAAACAGGGCTGAAAAGTGACTGGTATCAGCAATATATAAATACTTATGGCAATATACTAATGGTAATATACACCGAGTATACAAAACATTATTTTCATGACATAGAATGAACAGGTAAATCCAGGTGAAAGCTATGATCCCTTATTAATGTCACTTGTTAGATCCACTTCAATCAGTGTAGATGAAGGGGAGGAGATAGGTTAAAGAAGGACTCTTAAGACTTCAGACAATTGAGACATGGATTGTGTATGTGTGCCATTCAGAGGGTGAATGGGCAACACACAGAATGTAAGTACTTTAAAGCGGGGTATGGTAGTAGGTGCCAGGTGCACCGTTTTGTGTCAAGAACAGCAACACTGCTGGGTTTTTCACTCTCAACAGTTTCCCATGTGTATCAAGAATGGTCCACCAGCAAACTTGACAACTGTGGGAAGCATTGAAGTCAACATGGGCCAACATCCCTGTAGAATGCTTGACACCTTGTAGAGTCCATGCTCCGACGAAGTGAGGCTGTTCTGAGGGCAGAAGAGGGTGCAAGTCAATATTAGGAAGGTGTTCTTAGTGTTTTGTGCACTCATTGTATACTGAACAAAAATGTAAACGCAAATGCAAGAATTTCAAAGATTTTACTGATTTACAGATCATAGAAGGAAATCAGTCAATTTAAATAAATTCATTTTTGATTTGACATGACTGGTCAGGGGCAGAGTCATGGGTGGGCCTGGAAGGGCACAGGCCCACCCACTGAGGAGCAAGGCCCAACCAATCAGAAATACGTTTTTCCCCACAAAAGTGTTTTATTACAGACAGAAATACTCCTCAGAATCCACCCCTCCTCCTCAGACAACAATCCCGCAGGTGTGGAAGTCCTGGGCTGGCGTGGTTACACATGGTCTGCGGTTGTGAGGCTGGTTGGACTACTGCGAAATTCTCTAAAACTACATTGGAGGTGGCTTATGTTAGAGAAATTAACATTAAATACTCTGGCAAGAGCTCTAGTGGACATTCCTGCAGTCAGCATGCCAATTGCACCCTACTTCAAAACTTGAGACATCTGTGGTATTGTGTTGAGTGACAAAACTGCACATTTCAGAGAGTTCTTCTATTGTCCCCAGCACAAGGTGCACCTCTGTATTGATCATGCTGTTTAATCAGCTCCTTGATATGCCACACCTGTCAGGTGGATGGATTATCTTGGAAAACGAGATTTTATTTTATTTTATTTCACCTTTATTTAACCAGGTAGGCAAGTTGAGAACAAGTTCTCATTTACAACTGCGACCTGGCCAAGATAAAGCAAAGCAGTTCAACACATATAACAACACAGAGTTACACATGGAGTAAAACAAACATACAGTCAATAATACAGTAGAAAAATAAGTCTATATACAATGTGAGCAAATGAGGTGCGATAAGGGAGGTAAAGGCAATAAATAGGCCATGGTGGCGAAGTAAATACAATATAGCAATTAAAACACTGGAATGGTAGATTTGACAGTAGATGAGTGTGGAAAGTAGAAATACTGGGGTGCAAAGGAGCAAAATAAATAAATACAGTAGGGGAAGAGGTAGTTGTTTGGGCTATTTATAGATGGGCTATGTACAGGTGCAGTGATCTGTGAGCTGCTCTGACAGCTGGTGCTTAAAGCTAGTGAGGGAGATAAGTGTTTCCAGTTTTAGAGATTTATGCTCACTAACAGGAAGGTAAGCAAATTTGTGCACAAAAATTGAGCAAAATAAGCTTTTATTTTGTTGTATATACACAACTATACACACAGTTAAATGAAAGTTTTGCCTGTTAAATAGCCTGTCGTTGAATCTTCCTACTATAGGTGGTTCAGCCTTGTTTCACAGCTAATCAATCGTATGTCGTGGTTTCAACCAGCATCAGAAGAGAGTAGACTGGGAAGAGGAATAGCAATCAACTTACCTAACATGATTATGACTAGGCTGCTTTGCTCATGAACTTTTTTTTATTCTTCAAACAGATCCATAATAGTAATTTGGGGGGGGGGGGGGGGGGGGGGGGGTCACTATGACTCTTGTAAACAAGAGTCATAGTGACCAGTAGCAGGATACATAGATAGATACTAATGGTAATGGCAATCAATAATCAATGACCAGCAGCGTAATGATAGTCATGAATCTAATCAATAATCATTTAGCAGCAGCATAGGTGTGAGGGAGTGTGCACGTCTGGGTGTGTTGCGTCAGTAACAAGTGTGAGAGTAAGAGTGACAGTAATAAGCCTAAAGCTTCTTTATTAAATCATTAGTTAAAAATAAACAAGCAGGCGGATCCAGGACATTGGTGTTAATGGTATTAATGATGATCTAGGGTTGAGGGTCCAGGACATTGGTGTTAATGGTATTAATGATGATCTAGGGTTGAGGGTCCAGGACATTGGTGTTAATGGTATTAATGATGATCTAGGGTTGAGGGTCCAGGACATTGGTGTTAATGGTATTAATGATGATCTAGGGTTGAGGGTCCAGGACCTTTGTGTTAATGGTATTAATGATGATCTAGGGTTGAGGGTCCAGGACATTGGTGTTAATGGTATTAATGATGATCTAGGGTTGAGGGTCCAGGACCTTTGTGTTATTGGTATTAATGATGACCTGGGGTTGAGGGTCCAGGACATTGGTGTTAATGGTATTAATGATGATCTAGGGTTGAGGGTCCAGGACATTGGTGTTAATGGTATTAATGATGATCGAGTGTTGAGGGTCCAGAACATTGGTGTTAATGGTATTAATGATGATCGAGTGTTGAGGGTCCAGAACATTGGTGTTAATGGTTTTAATGATGATGTGGGGTTGAGGTTCCAGGACATTGGTGTTAATGATGATCTATGGGTAAGAGTCCAGGACATCGGTTTTAATAAAGATCTGCAGTGATGTTCCAGGACATTGGTGTTAATGGTGTTAATTACGATCAGGGGTGAGGGTCCAGGACATTGGTGTTAATGATGATCTATGGGTAAGAGTCCAGGACATCGGTTTTAATAAAGATCTGGGGTGAGGGTCCAGGACATTGGTGTTAATGATGATCTATGGGTAAGAGTCCAGGACATCGGTTTTAATAAAGATCTGGGGTGAGGGTCCAGGACATTGGTGTTAATTACGATCTAGGGGTGAGGGTCCAGGACATTGGTGTTAATGACGGTCTAGGGGTGAGGGTCAGGACATTGGTGTTAATGACGGTCTGTGGGTGGGTGATGGGGGGAGGGGTACCTGGTGTGGTACCTGTCCTGATTCCTCAGTATGTGGGGTAATACCAGGGATGCCCATGTGGAGGCCAGATGACTGCCGAGGGCCGTGCAGAGAGAGCGAGGGAAGAAAGTGGTGGAGGAGAGGAAGAGAGGGCGCAGATTAGAAGTAATAGCATCACAGAGGGATCAGTGCAGCCTATCTCATTACTCCCAGGCACAATGAGCACAGCACTCTCAAAGCAGTTTAGAATTACACCTTTCCAGGCCACAAACAAGCCCTGCGCTTATTACCCAGGCTACTCTTTGGTGCTTTAGCTGGAGGAAATCCTCCTCTAATTGCAATATTTCCCTAATACTCGAGCACGCTGGTATAACGGGCTGTTTGCCACCCCCCCTTGCTGGAGATACGTCTTAATAACATTTATATCTGTCACAGAAGTGTACGCTGGATGGTCCAAGGTCACCGCTGCACACTCACACAACTCTGCCGCACAAATCTCTGTCAACACTGTTTACATATTTATAGAAATAAGTAAGAAAAATTCAGACAAAAATATTGTAATTTGAGGCTGATTACGACTCAAGGACCTTCAAGGAGGCTTTTTTCCCTAATCATCTCTCTGCAATTATGTACATTCCTAATATATTCTCAGAGCTTGTTGTGTTTGTTCTCTTTTTATTTCCTCACAATCACATTAAATGTGCATTTCATTATAACCTAATTGTAGAAAAAGAAAACAAAGGAGAACGGGGGAAGAATGCCACAACATATCAAAATATGTGTTTTAACTAAACAGGAAAAGGTAAATGCTATCAGCAAAAATAACATAACGCAAACAAAACGCTGACACAACACAGTCTTTAATGCATTGATTAGTGATCTCTGGGTGTTTTGTACTGGTGCGTCTCTGCTCTGCTTTCACTGTAATTATCCAGCCTCCAGCAGACAGTCTTTCTAGTCTAGCCAGGCCTCTGTGCAAACAGCCTCTCCTCTCATCTCCCCCAGCCTTATCAAACCCTGTCACACTAAAGGGGCCCATTAGCAGCTAAACCTAATGAATTGGCTTCGTGAACAAACGTATAACCTGCGCGTCATGAAACAAAATGACAGAGAAGGGGAACAAGGCAACGAAAGAAAAAAGGAATTGAGGATAATATAAACAAACCAAGGTGTTTCTCCTGTGAAAGAGAGGCCTGTGGAGAGGGAGTCCATGGGGACAGTGCTGCTGTTTACCATGGCAGAGACCCTGACAGGAAAGGGAAAGAGATGCTAAACGTGTGTTCTGATGGAATGATAAAACCATCAGACCCCCCCCCCCCCCACAAAGAACCAGTCACTCACAGAGAATGGGGCTAACCAAGGCTAAACAGGGCTAACGATAGCTAACTGGACTATATCCAGCAACACCCAACACAGGGGCAGATATCTTGCTAGAAACCCTCACAGCCCCCTGGTTCATCCTCCTCCCCCATTTACAGTGATGTGAGGAGACGCTGATGCTACCGGTAAAGGGACGGCATCAATGTCTGAAGGCATTAGTGGGAGCTGGCGCTGATCACATGGTTGGTCGTGTAAACAATCGGCTTGCCCGCCTTCCACAGATTAACCCTCTGCCGGCCAACACACGTGTTCACACACCGCTCACACGTTCGTCTGTTAACCCCCTTTAACGTGAGGGGGACTGAGGACCTCATGGGACCTCATGACCACGCATCTTCCCTCCCGCTGTCTAAGCTCACACCCATTCACTTGTTGTGAGTGACCAGCAGCGTATCTCGACTAGCGTAGATGTGGAGTCGTTCGTTTCAGTCGGTACATCAACAACTACACCACGGCCACCAAACGAAGAGACAAGGTGGTTAAGACAGATTAGATAACACCATAACACAACATTCCATCGACCCCCCCCCCCCTCTAATCACACGCGCAATTCAAGTTGTGCGACACCTCTAGGTTAAAGGCGTGAGGCTAAAGCCCATCTACTCTACGGGATGTGCTACGGGCCAATAAGATCCATGTCGCAGGGCACTAATCTCCTCTTGGCCTGTAAGCGCCTAGACTGGGCGTTGACGTGAGATGTATGCACGCATGACTAAGTAGCTTTGGATAAGAGCGCCTGCTAAATGGCATATACCGTTATACAATTACAGATGAGAGAGAAGGACATCCACATGGTGAGTTAAGAGGCTTGACCTGGCAGCCCACTATAGGCAGAGGGAATCTGGCCATGGTGCATACTGTACGTGTGCTGTGCTCACCCTTCTGACCTGCATGGTGGGCTCAACTAGGGGGGAGACCTAGAGTTCAACCAGGGGACAACTTACACCCGGACACATGCCTTACTGAATACCGTGCTGTTTTCACACAGTGAAATACCCTTGGAGAACATTCGAGAAGACAGCGGGAAGAAACACATCCACACCGACAACACCTATAGCTTTGGCAAGACGAAAGCAGCGTAGACTCCGTGTAAGAGAGTGGATTGCATTCTGCTCGCCTGTAGCAAAGCCCCCACGTCCAAATACCCGTAAATAAAGCAGCAGGAGGTATGGAGGGGAAATGACGAACAAATAAAAAGGAGGGGGTTGCCTTGGAGATTGAAGCACTGTGATTGGCTGAGGGACTGGGTAGCAGAAGGACAAATGGACAAATCTCAGAAGCTAATAACAGCGAGTACGGCACAGCCCTCATGGGCAAATCTGGCACTAAGATGATAATGAGATTATAAAATCCACTATATTGCAGCAAATTGTATAAGTGTTTCATTGAACCTTGTTGAACCTTGATTTATGCACAGCCAGGCTCTTTTCCTTTTTCTCCCCTTGAGATGACGGGCGGAGTGTGTGAGGAGGGAAGCGGCGGAAAAGAAGGAAAGCGCTCCTGGGTACAGTTTACCTAGTGCAAGGGTGAAACAGGGAGCCAATACCATACACTGGGCTTCTGTAACATGTTACGTCTGCTTAGCATTCATATGAAGCCATCATTACTCTGTTACTGCTTCCGCCAGCTCTAAATATCTCATCACTACCCAGTTCATGCACACACAGGCTACACTCACACATGCATAAATATCATAGAAATAGACCAACAATGTCAGATCTATGCAGGACTATGATCAACCTCTAATGACGACATATGAAACGGATGTGATAGGAGATCGCATCTTGGGAGAACTTGGTTTGTGTCTGCTATCACCTAGTTATCTTTCAAGATCTTTATTCAGTAAATGACAAAAGTATGAAAGTCAAATGTAATATGTTTTCAACAAAACGACTATTAGTATGGAGAAAATAGCAATATCTGTCCAACCTGGTTAGAATATCTAGAGAAAAGAAAGGTTTCAAAAGGCTTCATACGTGGATTCACCCAATACTCACCATACTTCCTAACCAATATTCACACTAATATAATAACAATAATACTATTTTATGCATGCCATGTTGTATATGCCATGGGTGTCCCCTGTGGGCATCAAAGCCACAAAACCCCTGGCATTGCAAGCGTCATGCTCTACCAACTGAGCCACACAGGACCACAATACACCCAAAAAGGTGAGTAAGAGCGGAACGCAGGTAGAGTTGACGGGTAACGCTAACACACATATTGCGTAAAAGTTGCATTTAAATGCATCACCCTCCAACATTCACAAACCAATAGATAGATGAGCTCTGCTACTCTTGGAGAAAAAAAAATAAAAACTTTACCTGACCTTCTGTGTTGCTTAGCAACCAGTTGCCATAACACTTCTAATAAATAAAAAAAAATGCCGGAGCGAGATACAGGCAAGGGATGTTATAAGAGAAAGGGCTCGGAGATAAGATGAGAGCAACAGGAACACAAAAGACGACATAAAGGCTGGGTGAGGCGGTTTTCAACGCGACACCTGGGGGGGGCTGCAACGTTTTCACTCTTTTACCAAGTCAGCCTGACCAGCTTATTATCAATTCGACAGAGCCACGAGAGACCACTACTGGGACCAGTAGACTAGACTGGTCTCCTCAAGTATTCCACCCAATACTCCCAGCCATGCTACTCTCAACGGAATCACACAGTTGAGCTGTCATTCTCTGCCATGCTATACACACTTAGAACCACATACTGTGCATACAGTCGATATAGACATACAGTCAACCTATTGATTTTGGGATGCAACAATGAGCTTGGAATGTTACCATTAAACTACTATTGATGCTGTATTCCTCTCACTGAGGAAACCGACAGACCTCTCCAAGGCCATGGTAGAATCATGTCTATCGACTGGTAGCACTTGGTGTCCAACATGTTCTACCTCTGATCTGACTTCAGACACACGTCAGAGACAGAGAACACCAAGATCAAATTCGACAGACACACACAGTCCTTTCAAAGTGATCAAAGTGACCCGGTCTTTGGTAGAAAGCAACCTCCCGTCTATCGTCCCTGCTCCGTTGGCAGAGAAGCCAGTCTCGTCTTTTGAGGTAGAGAAACAGGGCAGGAGAGAGAGATGAGGAATGGGGTGTCTACCAGAGCGTGGCCACTGACCTGACATTTCAAAACAATCACAAGCAATTGTCTACCAGACAGGTGTGGAGGGTATGACAGTGCACTTAATCTGTCTGGCATAGGTCCCTCCTAAAGAATTAGCTTCCTCTCCATGTTCCCTTCGGTATCAAGGCGGTTCTTTTTTTGATATTGTCACCCTAACTTTACGTTCAGGGGCCTACAACCCTGTGTCAGCCTATTCATTCAGGGTCAAAGGAGTTAATATGCAATTGAACCGCAAAATGCAGCGGAATCGCAAGACCTTTGAGTTGTGTAGTTTTCATTTTCTGGCGGTATGGAAATGTAGGTTTTTCTATTTCTCTCTGCGTCATGCCACGATGACGCTTTAACCTGCACCCCCTCACAATGTCTCCAAAACAGGCGTCAAAAGAATCCATACAGTACAAAAAGGATTGAAAACCGCATTGTTGGGAAGGGCTTGCAAGTTAAGCACTTCACTGTACTTGTGCATGTGACAAATGAAACTTGAAAAAAGGGAAACAAAGACAACGACTAAGTAAGATCTCCTGTACAGCTCCAACTGTCTTACCGAAGCTCTTCCCCTCCACACCAGCCTCTCTAATTTTCACTCGGCGCCATAAATATGACCCCGTCAGAGGCACAACAAACTCAGAGACAGAGCAAAAGGGGGGAAGGAATAGAACTATTTTCCTCTCTCTCCAGCGCTCTGATCCTGTCTGCATGGTGTACTTGGGGTTCATTACATAAGGCTGCCAAGTGGGTCAGGGCCCGCCAGTCTGCGCCGGAGCACACAGATCAAACACGTTAAGGCCCCATCTCCATTTTAAAGAGGAATAACAAATGAAGGCCATGTCTTCTGATCCTGAGAGAGAGAGAGAGAGAGAGAGAGAGAGAGAGGTAGCCTTGCTCCTGTAAGTCGCTCTGGATAGGAGTGTCTGCTAAATGACAATGAGAGAAATGGAGAGAGCAAAGGAACCCCCCCCTGCAAAATTACAAGTGTCTACATGAAACTATATGAAACTTTTATTCCCTCCACCATGGGAGCAAGTGGGAGGGTGGAGTATTTGAGCCTAGACATGAGAGTAAGAAAAATTCAATACATGACACAAGCAGCACAATGATTTGTGTCAATATGTGTAGTGGTGGCGTGTGTTAGTACAGAGGAAGAGGAACATGAAAGGCTGTGCAGAATGTGGAGAGATAAAAGGCTGGTTAGGCCTGGGAGGAGATGCTGATTACAGCAGCCAGTGTCTCCCCTGAACATAGACATAGCATCTCATTCATGCCTAAGAATCCCTTATATACTCAGCTGCCAGCTACTGCACTATATTTTTCAATCTATTGTAATAATCCACCAATAGACAGTATCTACCATTCCACAAATAAAAAGTAGCTTCCTCAAACACCATAATATTCCTCCGACACAGTCACCTCTGTCTGTAGTCGTATCTAAAAAAAACATCAATTTTTATGCTGGTCTCAGAGAGGAGGACACTGCCAGGTCAGCGTTTTCCACAAGCGTGTCAGCTGAAAGAGCTTGGCACCTGTAAAATCCAGACGATAGCTAGCCCCGGCGATGAGCCCCGTGACGGGATCAGGATCAGGGTTAGAGTTCACCTCGGGTTCACCAACGTTTACCCTAGCTATTTCCTGCGACGCTAGCGCTAGGCTACGCTAACGTCCGCAAAGTCAAACAAGCTAGAAAGACGCCCTTCCTCTCTCCATTTGATCTTTCGACAAGCCAGCAGACATTCCCCCCCTCCCTAAAAAAAAAAAAAGAAAGTCAAGCTGAGAAAACAGAGGAGGTGAGGCGGGCTGCGTTTCCTCTGACAGTTTTAACTCAGCAGACAAACATCCATCAGACGGACGGACGTGGACCTGTAGGTGGAGTGTAGAGGTGGTGACAAGAAGAGGTGTTTCACGATCAGCAGTACATGCCGGATCAGGGCGAGGGTTTACACTGCAGTTCAACCTAACCAGCATGCAACATGGCCACCGCAACCCACGCACACACACACACACACACACACACACACACACACACACACACACACACACACACACACACACACACACACACACACACACACACACACACACACACACACACACACACACACACACACACACACACACACACACACACACAGCTGACCCACAATGCACGTCATCCGTTTCTTTACACAGACTGGCTTTTAGGAAAGCTTGAGTTCAGGTAAAACGGACCAGACTTCGCTCTCATTTCTCTATTTTACACTCTTGGTTCTAGCAATCAATGCATACAGTCTCGCTACTTAATTGAAAAACAAAACATCAAATAAAAAAACTGCTTTTAAAAAGAAAGATATACAACTCCTTCAGTACGTCAAAAAGGAGCATCTTCTTCTTGATGAACACAATGAGGGTTAATTACGGGCCTGTGTTCAGAACCTTGTAACGGACCAGGACACGTAATTAAAGTTCAGGTACACATTAACGTACTTTTGTTAGCCATTAATCAGTGTTTACGCTGGGCCTTTGTAATTCATAATCAGGTTCAACAATGAGTAATCGCTAAGGAGTAGGTACATAATAGAGAGGAGGGAGAGCACACTGATCGTTTCCACTCTCCCAACCTCTGTAGGAGAGAGAGGGAGGTAGAATGGATAGTAGGCCTGTAGGGTGATTCCACGCCAGCAGGAGAGGAAAAATATTTTTGGTATCTCAGATTTTTCTGGCAATTCTGACATAGGAATTCCATTGGGAGGAAGCGTGTTGTTTTTTTATAATTGTATCTCAAACCGTTTTTGAGAAAATCATGATGAAAGTGGCCATTTGAGACCTAGAATAGTACGCAAGTATAAACACCATGGGACCACGCAGCCGTCATACCGCTCAGGAAGGAGATGCGTTCGTTCTCCTAGAGATGAACGTACTTTGGTGTGAAAAGTGCAAATCAATCCCAGAACAACAGCAAAGGATCTTGTGAAGATGCTGGAGGAAACAGGTACAAAAGTATCTATATCCACAGTAAAACGAGTCTAATATCGACATAACCTGACAGGCCGCTCAGCAAGGAAGAAGCCACTGCTCCAAAACTGCCATAAAAAAAGCCAGACTACGGTTTGCAACTGCACATGGAGACAAAGATTGTACTTTTTGGAGAAATGTCCTCTGGTCTGATGAAACAAAAATAGAACTGTTTGGCCATAATGACCATCGTTATGTTTGGAGGAAAAAGGGGGAAGCTTGCAAGCCGAAGAACACCATCCCAACCGTGAAGCACGGGGGTGGCAGCATCATGTTGTGGGGGTGCTTTGCTGCAGGAGGGACTGGTGCACTTCACAAAATAGATGGTATCATGAGGATGGAAAATTATGTGGATATATTGAAACAACATCTCAAGACATCAGTCAGGAAGTTAAAGCTTGGTTGCAAATGGGTCTTCCAAATGGACAATGACCACAAGCATAATTCCAAAGTTGTGGCAAAATGGCTTAAGGACAACAAAGTCAAGGTATTAGAGTGGCCATCACAAAGCCCTGACCTTAATCCTATAGAAAATGTGTGGGCAGAACTGAAAAAGCGTGTGCGAGCAAGGAGGCCTACAAACCTGACTCAGTTACACCAGCTCTGTCAGGAGGAATGGGCCAAAATTCACCCAAGTTATTGTGGGAAGCTTGTGGAAGGCTACCCGAAACATTTGACCCAAGTTAAACAATTTAAAGGCAGTGCTACCAAATACTAATTGAGTGTATGTAAACTTCTGGCCCACTGGGAATGTGATGGAAGAAATAAAAGCTGAAATAAATCATTCTCTCTACTATTATTCTGACATTTCACTTTCTTAAAATAAAGTGGTGATCCTAACTAATTTTTACTAGGATTAAAATGTCAGGAATTGTGAAAAACTGAGTTTAAATGTATTAGGCTAAGGTGTATGTAAACTTCCGACTTTAATTGTATATAAGACCCTATGATCCATGAATCGTACATGATACAGACATCTTGGTGTCATTATAGTCCTTATAGTGTGCTCGAACATATGTAGTATGTCTAGATTCTGAAATACAAATTGACAAATTCATTTGTTCAACATGGAACATAAGGTCTAAAAAAGCTTTTCAAACAAGTTTGTATGTGAGAATTACCAGTACTATCTGAGATACCAACAATATTTTACTCTCCCACTGGCGTGGAATTGCCCTATAGCAGACCTGGTGGAATTGGTCGGACTGCTGTGTTTACAATTCTATCGACCCACTCACACAGGCAGAACCAGACGTACACTCCCCTATCTAAACAGTGAGAAAGTTAGAGGCATAAACTTTTTACTACTTTAATACACGAGTGAATTTGTCCAAATACTTATGACACCTCCAAATGGGGGGACGAGCTACACAAAGTGCTTTCATCTCTAAATGGTTAATGTATGTATGAATGTACTGTCTCCTCATATGAAACATTTGATCTCAAATCCAAAACGCTCGAGTATATAAAAGTTTTAGCTTCACTGTCCAAATAAATACGCAGGGGAGTGTATGGCCAGGCAGCAGCTACACACATTTCTCCTAGAGCCACACAAGCCACACAAGTCACCTTGCGATTGTCACTGTTGTGTGCCTCTAAGCCCGACTCTCGAGTGGGCCTGCCCATCCCTGCCATTCTTTCTCTCTCTCCTGGCTATCTGCACTGTGACTGCAGCCCAGCCTTGGTGTGTCAGACCCTGGGAAGGCCCCAGCCCCAGCCCCCCCTCCCCAACCCCGGCCATCCTCCAAATCCTGTCCCCCCCCAGCACAGCACACAGGGAGGCTTTCCAGCAGGAGATTTGTTCCACTTTATCTGCATATTTAGGCAGTGTTCAGCGTGCTCCTAACTGATAAAATTCTGCCAATCTCTCAGGCCGCTGCCAGCGCCGGAGCAGTGACCTTCTAGGGGAAGATTCCTTTGAAAGAGGGAATGAAAATGAAAAAGAGAGGGGTGGGAGAAAAGCTAGCCAGGCGAGCAGGGAAACGGTCCAGGTTTTATCACGTTAAAAACAATAAACAGAGATGTTAGCGGACCCCCCCCCCCCCCCCCCACGTTACAAAACTACCCCTCCATCCCTCCTTCCCTCCCTCCAGCCCATAAGTGGGGCATTGCCATGCTGGTACCAGTGTTGTTTTCACAGATGATTAGCAGCAATAGCCAGACAGGCCTGTCTCCACGTCACCATGTCCATCTGCCAAACACCAACCAGCATGGATAACCCCTACGCTATAACCACTACCGCACAGGGAGAGAGGGAGTGAGATAGCTGGTCGGAGGGAGGGAGGGAGGGAAAGAATGGGAAACTCGTCCTTCAGTGCCGCCACTGACTCCATCCTCACTGCCGACTGCCACTCAAACCCCACATCTGACGGACAGCCAATGGCATGCTTTGGTTTGCCTTCAGACGTCTGAGTGTCTGTCTGATCAGGCGCCATTTTCCATAGCCGTCCAGTAGCCTAAAGCTCGCCTGACTTCAGACTAGTGCAGTTAGCTCTTGGTGTGGTGGGAGTGTGTGCGCGTCTCCGACGTACAAGGACAGACACGGATGGGAGGGAGGGAGGGAGGGACAGAGGGATGAATTGAGAAGCGTTCTCCGCAGAAATTCTGGGTCATGGTACTTTTGTCATCCTTCCCTCAACCTTTGTCACCTCTGGCCGCTCTCTCGTGAGTGGCGGCGCAGTGGCGGTGCCGCCAAGGACACAAAGACAACCAAATCAACCTTTGACATGAGACCAGAGTCCAGACTCCAAAGACTTGCTGAGCTGGACACGACTTATCGTCCACTTTCTCTCACTATCGCCGATGTAAAAGTCATTAAGACCAATGGTCAATCAAATGTGCCTGGGATAAGACGAGCCTGATAACTGCCCCATATAGCAGCAGAACCTGACGGTGTAAAGTTTATGCAGTAGCATAGGCACGTTCAGGGTTTGTGACTTACCAAAGAGGAAAACACTTTTGAACAGTGCCTATTTAAGTCCTCTGAGTAAGTAACAGTGGCTTTGTAGGAGTACATAGCATTATAATGTATATAGCCGGTGGTAACTCGTGGGATAGACACCGGATGGAATGCAGTTTGAACCAAATTAGCATTCAGGATTAGACCCACCCGTGGTATAAATGAGTATAAACAACCTGATCGACATATAGACTGTTAATATATTACATGGTAACTTAGCTAGTGATGCGTGGTGTTAACATAGAGCAGACATTTCTTGGAGACGAGTCACCAGTTTATTCACAGGCCACCCACTGTCCTCTCCACCGTGTGTAACCATGATGTTTTGACCCCGGCAGATCAGATAACGACGGGAGGCATGGCTCCATGGAAAACCATGTATGTCGACCTATACATCGATCATGACGCCATCAGACAAGCGAGGAGAGGGTAGTCACAATAAGCCCACATGACCACCGTTAGGGTAGTCGTCGAGTGACATGAATGTACATGCACACTCACACTCACTCACTCACTCAAACGTTCCATTTAAAGTAAGGGCAGTTGTCGAGGCCCCATCAGCATGGTCCATCTTTATCATCGTGTTTCGGGATTACGGATTACAGGCCTAATCCTGAATTAAGGGCAAATTCTCTGGCTGTGACATCATCACTACAAACCATCCACAGAGAGGCCAGAGAGAAATGGAGCAAAACACCACATGAAAAGATTAAAGCGAGAGAGAGAAAATGAGAGCGAGAGAGAGATGAAAGGTGTAAGGAGTGTTGAATCCACAGTCACACACGCTACCTGCAGAGACGCGAGGACAGTCTGATAGCATGGGCTCCACCGGTGTGTCCAGGGGCTCGGGGCTTGACACCCAGTTACGGCAATGCTGTGGGGGAGGGGGGGAGACAGGAACAAGCAATTAAACGCCCTGTGACACATTGCTCAGACAGATTTTATATTGTTTGTGGTGGTGTGTTGGGGGGGGGGGGGGTGTCTACGCAGCCTGGTGACCCATAACCCCTCAAGCCCACCCACAACCCCCCCTCCCCTCAGCCGCCAGTCCACAGTCTTACACTTGGAGTCTTACCCTGTCTTGACCTTTCCTCAGGTGAAATGCTGCTTTTTACAGTACAGTACATATCAAGCCTACACCACAATGTGCTTGACATACCACTTCAAAAAAAGTGTGTATGTGTGTCTGTGTGTGTGTGGTGCGTGCATGTGTGTTTGATGAATCCGTGTGTGGCTTTTGTCCGGTCTGTTGATGGTGCAGTGTGGTATGTAGGGTTTGATGGGACGCTGTCGTGGGCTTGGAGGAGGGAGGCAGAGAGGGGGGGGGGATGAAGAGCAGGAATGCATGGAGAAGACGTTCCTGAGATAAGATAAAAGTTAAACAGAAGAAACAGAAATGTAAAAGAGATTAGGCTGTGTGCAGCTGGCCTCTTTCTGAATCACTGCTTATCTACACTTGTTTACTTTCGCCCCAACCCTCCTGACAGCCGTTACAGTGCTATGTGTGAGGGAGTGTGTGTTTGTGTGTTTGGTGGGGTGGGTGGGGGGGGGGGTCTCACCTACAGAGCTCTGCAGCTCGCCCCCACCTCATCCTTGAATCCCGTCTATGGCCACCCCTACCCTCCTCACCCAACCCCAGCGACCCCACTCTCCCAAGGCCCTGATTCTGCCTGACAGAGGGGCTGGCTGGGAGGCCAGCACCCCCACACATCCCTACCCTGTCTGGAGGCATGATAGAACCCCGGGTCACATCACACCTCCGCTGGCCTGTCACAAGCCACCCCCCACCCAGGGGTCACCCACCTGCGTCATCTGGACACTCCCGGGGGTGTAAGAGCGAGAAAGAGAGCGAGAGAGAGAGAGACAGTGAGTATGTGTGTGAGAGACAGAGTGAGAAAGAAAGAGACCGTGTGTGCATGCGTACTTCTGCAAGATTGAGACGAATGTGGTGAAGAGGCCACCCCACTCGGTCGGCCCTTCGTTTTCTCTCCGTTGTCTTCGACACATCCGGGGCAGGCCCCTTTC
This sequence comes from Salmo salar, assembly GCF_965601325.2. Lineage (NCBI taxonomy): Eukaryota > Metazoa > Chordata > Actinopteri > Salmoniformes > Salmonidae > Salmo > Salmo salar. The sequence continues at coordinate 8,945,916 of NC_138310.1, forward strand.
AGATTGATATACTACCGTACGCATCTTCTGCAGCTGCAGCCTACAACACTCTATTTTCAGCTTTTTCTCTATGACAACAACTTCAGCGACTTTAGGAGAGGATTCACACACACACACACACACACACACACACACACACACACACACACACACACACACACACACACACACACACACACACACACACACACACACACACACACACACACACACACACACACACACACACGATGATCTCATTTGTGGTGCTGTGAGGTATGGAGGTAAAATCATGTGTGAGAGAGTTATTTTGAACAACTCAATGTAAATTCAATGGAGGGTCTGTCAGTTCGAGGAACTTCCGTAACGCACAAGTAGTCCGAATCAATCCACCTTATTCATGTCTGCGGGAGAATTATTAACAAATACACAAATGTACCTGATGAGGAAGTATGGAGAGAAAAGGATGTAGCTATAAGTGTCAGCACACATCCACGTTCCAACCTATCAAACAAACACAACTAAACAAGGGAATGTTAGCAAATCCTCCATGTCACAGCATTGGAGTTCTTCTCCTTCCCTTCATCCTGTCAATCGAGTGTGCTAGGAGTGAGCAGTGTGGGGAAGATAGAAGGGCTGTGTGTGTGTGTGTGTGTGTGTGTGTGCCATCTTGGAAAACAGGCGTGCATTGTTGTATTTTTAGATGCCGAGCTTTGCCCTAGTTGTGCTCTTTGGAGGGAGTGCAGGCAGGCAGGCAGGCAGGCAGGCAGGCAGGCAGGCAGGGAGGCAGGGAGGCAGGGAGGCGGGCAGGGAGGCAGGCAGGGAGGCAGGCAGGCAGGGAGGCAGGGAGGCAGGGAGGCAGGCAGGGAGGCAGGCAGGCAGGCAGGCAGGCAGGCAGGCAGGCAGGCAGGCAGGCAGGCAGGCAGGCAGGCACGCAGGCAGGCAGCTAGGGCTCCCTGACTGGTACATCAAGTGTCTCATTGTATCTCCCTAATTCATTCCGTCTGGAAGAAGAAGACGTCAGCTGTGCTGCGCTGTGAGCGAGGGGAGCCATTTCAAAGACAGCCCTCCCGCTCCCCGCCAATGGAGGAGCAGGGGCCGGCGTTTCAATAGGTTTGCCAAGGCAAACCCCAGCGTTGAGGGAGCAGCGAGAGCAACTGTCAGAGAAAGGCTAACCCGCTGCATGGGATTAGAGGATGGGAAGTTGACAAAAGGAAGGCACATCGGAATCTCTCTCAGACATGATTATTCTCATTGCTTCAAGCCGGGGCGCCGATCAATGGCACCGCTGAACTGAGTGAGACGCCACGAACATAAACAGGTCACCCTGGTGTGTGTGTGTGTGTGTGTGTGTGTGTGTGTGCGCGCGGGTGTATGTTTGTGCCCCGCTCCAGGTAGGGTTTGAAAGGGGGAATACGTGTCAAATGAAAGACGATACGAGCCAGAGTCAACATCCAGAGCAAGCAGCATGTAATATAGTCAGTGGCAGATGGAACCTCGCAGGGATACAACAACACTGATTTACATCCTGTAAGTTAATGTGTGAGAGAAACGTGCTCAACTTTCTCTCTCTGTGTGGCTGTACTGTGTGTGTTTGCATTTTAAAAGGAACGGAACAGGGAAGAAGCTGGCACGCGCGCCCACACGCGCGCGCGCACACGCACGCTGCAGCGTTTTACAAATGAACTCATTCAGTCCCGTCTTCATTATTCATCTGAAACATCTGGATCCCGAGTCCCAGAGTCCCACAATCCCTTTGGGGCCGTGCGGCGGAAGCCGGTGGCGGCTGGGGCTTAGCGGGATGCTAACAGCGCTCGTAATGGTGCACTATAATGCTTTGAGAGAGTAAACGGCAGACAGGTGTCCCGGCGAAAATAGATCCTACCTGTGCGACACTCCTCAGCCTCCCTATCAGGCCTATAATAAGCCACCTGCTCTGGGCCACAGCCTGCAGTAAAACCTGCCTCCCATCTCGCTTACTGACTAGGCCGCTTTACCAGGACAAACACGTGTTGCTGCTGTGTGTGTGTGTGTGTGTGTGTGTGTGTGTGTGTGTGTATGCGTACGTGTGTGTGTCTACCTAACACTGCTGCTCCAGCATCTAAGACATGGCTAACAGTGCTGAGACCAGTAGCCTACAATACGGCTGGAGGAAGAGCTGACAATATCAAAGCCCGTAGGTTCCCCGCCCACCTTAACGCATGCACAAACACACACAACTGATCCTGGATCAACATGACCACGCGTTGTCCGCCACGTCCATTCTACCACCTTCCCCTCCCGACTCCGTAACCCATCACGCAGACGGACACTTCAAAACGTCTCAGGCCCCCCCAATCGCCCCTACTCTGACATCACTTTAGTGCCTGTGACCCTCCCTTTCTCTTTTGCTCTACCTCCCTCCCTGTGGGCCAGCTCCCACTACTGTGTGTGTAATCTCAGTGGATTACGACAGTTTATTCATGGCTGTGCTTTGCGTGCGTACGTGGCCACCACAGTGACAGGAGTCACCTTGGGCTGTGACAGGCTGCCAGGGGGACACCATCCACCTCTCTCTCTGTCCTGTTCTCTCTGTTCCCCATCTATCTCTGTCCAGCGCTACATCTCCCTACCTCTCCCTGCATTCCCCTTCCCAACTGTCCTTCCTAGAAAGATGTCCTCTTGTTTTTCTCTATTTGAGCTTTCCCTCCCTCCCTCCCTCCCTCCCTCCCTCCCTCCCTCCCTCCCTCCCTCCCTCCCTCCCTCCCTCCCTCCCTCCCTCCCTGCCCCCTTTTCTCTCCGCCTCTGTGGGCACACTATAATTGAAGGCTTCTATCGAGCGCTCTCTCTACCTCTCTCTGCTGTGTGACGTCATCTGCCCGTCGTCTGACCCATTAGCTCTATGTCGCCTGTCCCAGCACGCGCTGATCTCTAAATCCCTCTCTCTGCTCCTCTCTCCCTTCCCCTCATCCCTAACCCCATGACCCCCAGGGGGAGGGAATTACCACTGTCCGACAGGAGCGGAGCGCCACGCCGCCAGGGGTGCTGCTCTAACACGCACACACACACCAACACACACACACACAATTGCTGGGAGGGCAGCCCAGACGGCGCTACACTGGGGGGAGCTGCCACTGAACCTGAATAATGCTCCAGATATAAATATAGAGGACGTGTGTGTGTGTGTGTGTGTGTCTGTGTGTGTGTGCGAGAGCGAGAGATAGAGATATGTTTGGGATCTTGCTGTATTGTAAGGTCACCTGATTGAGGTATAGCCACCACAGAGGCCCTGCAGGGTGTGTGTGTCTGTGTGTGTGTGTGTGTGCGCGATCATGCCGAGTCGAACACCAGGAGAGAGAGGAGAAAAACACGGAGGAGCGGCACTTCCAACAGAAACACAAAGAGACTGTGGCCTGGCTCTCAGTGACTGACTACTGTAGATGGAAGGGCCACAGCCTCTTCTTTAATTACTAGGAGCAATTACACTTAGGACTGAATCAAAACCCCACACTGACCTTTGTTGTTAAACCAGCAGCTTCCCAGACACCACTCGGGCAGCATGCGGTCTGTCTGAGAGAGCGGCCATGTGTGCGCGCGTCTCAGCCTGCAAGCCCAACTGATTCAGTAGTTACATGCTAGTCCACCTGCCCTTTCTAAGCGGAAGCCCTTTGTTTAAGCAGGCCCACGTGTTTACCTGTCAGAGTTCTGGAAGGAGCGGTAAGGGTTAACGAAAAGAGAGTGAATTCTCTCCTCTCTCTCCTACATGGGGGCTAGAGCTAGAAAGTTATGAGAGATTTATTGTTCTGGGTAATCATCGCAAATAGAAACCACTTAAAGGTCCAATTATGCGCCGTCTCTGCCATTCCTCCAAATGAATCAGAAAGAGGAAATCTAGCAAGAAGGACAACTCAACCTTGAAGACCGAAACTTCCGACCAACACTCAACTAAGGGACACATACGCACCAAAACACACACACACACATACACACAGAAAAAAAGACAGGAAGAAAGACAGAATATTAAGAAGAAGAAAAAAGAGGATTCAGAAAAAGGTAACATATGCGATGAACTGGCCAGTGTGATGGTGAGGTGTGTGTGTGTGTGTGTGTGTGTGTGTGTGTGTGTGTGTGTGTGTGTGTGTGTGGGTGCGTAAGTGCGTGCGCGGGGGTGTGACATTTGCATCTTTGGCTCCCCTGTAGTTCTGGCGGTGGCTGTGTCTCTCATCTGTATGTGCATACTGAGTGAGCCCAGGTGCTGTCTACGGCGCAGAGGTCACGCCAGAAAGGGCGAGAGCGAAAATGAAGCGACCCACGCAAACACAGACACAGACAGACTGGAGAAGGCCAACCGTCTGGCTTATTCATTGACATCCGTCCTGCACAAAGAAGAAAGACCAGGAGGGTGGGGGTGGGGGCTGGAGAGATTCAGGGAAAACAAGCAAACTATTGGCTTGTAGCTGGACATGTGACGTGACAGTAGCCTGTGCTCTGGTTTGCTCTCTCCTAGCAAATCATTATTATGTATTTGGTTGTAGGAAATAGGGAATCTAAGAATAATGGAAGGATTGAGGCTACACATTGCCTCTTGTTTTCACTGTGGTCCAGCCACTGAAAGTGAGGGTGCATTAGGTAGATTTCCCATTGGTGTGTGTGTGTCATCTCACCTGCTGCAGCCACTCCTGGATGCTCTTGCTGGCGTCCTGGTGCCAGATGTTGTGGATTGAGTCGGTCATCGCCACGGCACACACCCTGTTCTTCACCTGAGCCTCTCTCTGAATCAACTGAGAGGGAGAGAGAGAGAGGGAAGGAGAAGGAAAGAGAGACAGGGAGAAAGAGAGATAATGAGAGAAGGGGAGAGAGAGAGGGAGAGAGAAGGAAAGAGAGACAATGGAGAGAGAGAGAGAGAGAGAGAGAGAGAGAGAGAGAGAGAGAGAGGAGAGAGAGAGAGAGAGAGAGAGAGAGAGAGAGAGAGAGAGAGAGAGAGATTAACACTTCAGAGAAGCGAGCTTCAAGCACCTTGGTGCTGCCCACCCTGTCGATGTACCTGGCAGTGTTGGAACAGTAGTGTATCAATAGTAACAGTATCAATGACTCTTTGGCTGAGTTTAGTTTTGTGAGGATGGAGACTTTGCATTTGCTGACCAAATTACGCTAGATTTTACTAACAGAGATTACGGTCCTAGTAGTGGAACACAGGCCCAATTCATTATTAGTGACCTGCTCAGAAGTGATTGTAGGTGGTACCAGTACACAGACGTGGGTCCGTATCCACAATCCTCTGTGTCCTTGTCACATACATGTGAAAGTCCCCCACCCCCCCACCCCACAAAAAAATCCTGTCCCATTCTAATATCACAGTCGTCCGCACTCGCCGACCTATTCCCTCCTGAATGTCAGCTTCGGAAGGAAAATGTCTCACAAAGGGCTCGTTATATACCACGGCATACTACAATAGCCCCTCCACCCACAGGAGTAGTAGTAGCCACACACAACCACCTTCAACAGGTTCCCTTAAGATCAAGCCGGGAAGAATAGAGAACAGGGCTGGTAACAATAGGTTAACAATCGCTTTAACCGGGTGTATTTAGTCCAGCTGCCTACAGCTGCGGCTGGCTGTACATCAAAGTGACTGTGGGCTGTATTTGAATAAATCCTGGTAGGCCAGTGGAATTAAAGTGAGAGTGTATAGAGACAGCACGTTTACACACACACACACACACACACACACGGAGCACGAACACTCACGCACACATACACAGATAGGAGCATGCACTTGCAGAAGCAGATACACATTCTCACATTTAAGCTAGTTCACACATACACACAGACGACATACACACACACACACGTGCACACACACAAAAAGCTTGCAAATCTTTCCTCTGGCAGAACAGGGCCCGAGGGAGCAGCAAAGTCAACCTTTTAAAACTGGAGGTGTCAGTCAAGGGCCATTTGTTCTAGTGCTAGCCAAAAGGGCTAATCCCTGAGTATAGGGTTCTCCAAGAGGCCAGGAGACTGGGGACAGTGCCGTGCCCATGGAAAACACGAAGCACATGACTTTACCAACACAGTCAAAACACCGGGCTCCACAGAACTGCCTGTGACTCTACACTTTTCCAGAGAGAGAGAAAGAGAGAGAAAGAGAGAGAGAGAGAGAGAGAGAGAGAGAGCATACCTCTGACTCTGTATTCGTGCTCATATTTCTTCAACTCTTAAAGCAGACATATTCAAATAAAGTGTGTATAGGGTTGCGAAGCTACCCTATAACCAGAATCTTCTGTCATTTTGGTAATTTATATTTGAATAACTTTTAAAAAGTGAATTTCTTATATCTGTGTCTATTTTGTCCATGAGTTTCTAGTAGATAGACCGTATGGTTCAAGAGAAAATTGCCAAATGAATGAAAAAAAATCATCTAATCAACAAAGGCATTATTTTCAATGAACTCTCCCACCCATTTACTTTTTTCACAACTGCCACCAGTTTGGTGCCAAAATATTTAAGACAACTTGCCCTTTGCCAGCCAGGTCACCCGTGACACACGTCAGTATTGGTGGAAACCGGCCACTGGGTGCAACAGTGAACACTGTTAGGTTCCCTACTTGAAGGTAACAGCGCAAGTTCGAATCTAGCGGTAGAAAGTTGTTTCCGATATTTTTGTTTTAAGCCTATCCCAAACCTTAACTTAACCATTTGGAGTTAAGGCCTTAAAGACTTTGAAATTTGACGTTTGGAACAACTTATACATTTGATGTTTGCGAAGCATGGATGAACGTCAAATTCTGAAGTGAGACTGTGAGAACTGGTAGCCCTTTGCAACTCTAAGTAGCACATCTACAATGATATGAATGGGAAATCCCACTGCATCTAAATCAACACCCAACCTGTGCATTTAGGTGTCGTTCTTAGCTGAGAGAAGTGGCTAGAAGACACACCATAGTCAGCTTAACAACAGCCCAATAATACAGTTTATCACCTCCTTATGTGCGAGAGAGAACCAGAGGTTGTCTGATGCCTACGCATTTTGAGAGAGAGAGAGAGAGAGAGAGAGAGAGAGAGAAAGAGAGAGAGAAAGAGAGAGAGAGAAAGAGAGAGAGAAAGAGAGAGAGAGAGAGAGAAAGAGAGAGAGAGAAAGAGAGAGAGAGAGAAAGAGAGAGAGAGAAAGAAAGAAAGAGAGAGAGAAAGAGAGAGACACTGGCCAGACAGGGAGATCTATCAGACTCTTCAACTCTCTCATGTTCACACGGTACTTCAAGAGAAAAAAACTGTAAAACAACAGTAGAAATGGTAAAAACAAGTCCTATGCTATACATGCTGGGGCTAAGTGCTTAGTTAGACTGGTGGTTAAGGGCTAACCAAGCCTCAGGAGTGTGGTTAGCAACATACTATTGTCATACACATAGAGATAGGGCTTAGGGTATATCTAGCCTAAACGGTGAGCAAGGAAGCTGTTCAATGCTTGGGTGGGCTAGCCTATGGCCCATAGCTAGGCTAGCAGTTACAGTGCCTAGTGGAAGTCCACACACCCTTGCCGTCTTCACATTTAACTGTCTAAAAATGATGTCCACAAATGAATTACATTTCATTTTTTTCTTAGCCATGTATAAAACCTACTTCACATTTCAAAGTGAAAGAAAGATTACGAAAGGAAATCAAATGAATGAAATATATTTAAAAAAACGACGATGTCTTGAGTGCGTATCCCTACAGACCCCAGAGTTAATACTGGGTGGAAGTACATTTGGCAGCCATTACTGTTGTTAAACATTTTGAATAAGATTCTACTAAATTGCACAACTCTTAGGGCAACATATCCATTGTTTTTGTCAAAACGGCTCAAGCTCAGTAAATTTAGTTGGGAGTCACTAGATCAAATCCAATTTTATTGGTCACAGGCGCCAAATACAACAGGTGTAGTAACACAATAGAAATACTAACGAGGCTATATACAAGGAGTACCAGTACCAAGTCAATGTGCAGGGAAGGAGGTAGTTGAGGTAATTGAGGTAATACAGTTTGAACATGTGGGCAGGGGTAAAAGTGACTAAACAATCAGGATATATAATATACAGAGTAGCAGCAGCCTATGTGATGTGTGTAAGTGTGTCACTGTGAGTGTGTGTGTGTGTGTGTGTGTGTGTGTGTGTGTGTGTGTGTGTGTGTGTGTGTGTGTGTGTGTTGGATTGTCAGTGTAGATAGATAATCTTTCGCCAATTGGATGGAAACCTATCACGCAAATATTCTAAAATTCCACCAGTGGTGCGCTTCCACCAAACTGACAAAAATCAGTGCTTGATGACGTAGTGAACACAAAATGTACTTTTTCGCATAAAGGGATGCTTTGGGTTTTGGCAATGAATCCCTTTGTCTACTTCCCCAGAGTCAGACGACCTTGTGGATACAAAAAATGTATGTCTCTGTGTCGAGCATGGAGGAAGTTAGAGGTAGTTTTGCAAGCCAATGCTAACTAGCCAATGCTAACTAGCGTTAGCGCAATGACAGGAAGTCTATGGGTATCTACAGTTAAATGTGTTTCCGTCGCATTTTCAACTCCACCGATAGTTTTGTCACCAAAACCGTCACCTTAAATAGCAAACGTGCCTACTCTGGTCGAGGCACGTGCGCTCTAGCCAACAGCTGGCAGATCCAGCGCAGGTAGACTGCGCGGGTAGGCTGGTCTACATCAGATTGTTATGGATAAGAGAGAGAACAAATATTTGTGAATAACGGCAGCCAAGCATCGACCATCATGTCACCAGAATAAGACCCTAGATATTTATCGAAAGGAGCATCAAACTCATCACCTTGCACATTCACCACCCTGTGAAGTTCACCGTAACTTATGTCATCTGTAGCCTAATAAACTGCATGGATTTCCGGAGTCGTAGTGGGAGGACCACACACCAGTTTACTCTGAAATGATATCAATATTTCCACCTCCATTTCTCGCATAATTCATTTTACCGACACGATAAGATCCCACCATGTCGAACAAACAAATGATCTGTCGCCGTTTATAAAATTGTTTCCACCACAGCTGTCGTGTTTTTTTTATACGGTATGACTTGCCTCGCATGAAAACTGTGGCTGTAACCGTGGTTATTGATGGACAGCAATATTTTCAATATCTGATTTTCAAGCAGATTTAAGTGAGGACTAAGGCTGAACCATTCAGGAACACTCTACACCTCTTGGCATTACAATGTGTGTATCCCAGGGTTACGCATTCAGAAGACTGAGGCAGAAATTCTATCTGGGCTTTGCTCCTTTCATATTTCTTTTGATCCTGAAAATTCCCCAGTTCCTGCAGGTGACAAGCATACCCATAACATGATACTGCCATCACAATACTTGAAAATGCCTTGAGCAGACTTCCAGCTCTTCTTCCATGCAGAGAGGAGAGGATTCAGGACAGCTGTTTTCTTCAGTCCTTGACAGTACGAGAAACATGTGGAAATACTTGTTGCACTAAACCAACAGACAGATGTTGAGACATTCACTATCTCACTCATGCCCTTTCCATTCACACCACAGCATCTGGATGCAACCAGACGGGGTGGGGAACAGGAGAATGGGGGAAGGGGGGGTAAAGAGAGAGAGAAGGAGAGGACCCACAGAAGGTGGATGTGGACGGCTAACAAAGACTGCAGCTGTGCTGTTACGTGTATTAAGACAGGAAGTGGCAACATTTGCCGACCGTGTAAGACGAAGGCCATGACTGCATCCCAAAACACACAGACAAGGCAAGTAGGGTCAAAAGGCAAGAGCACATCAACAACCCACCCTTCTCCTTTCCACTAGAAGAACTCCCTCACATACTTACCAATACTCCCCGTGACTTGAATTCGTCACAGCAATGTCATATTATACACAGACGAAGAGGCTAAAAGGCCTTGAAAAACGGTCAAATTCTGACCAACTTGGCCAACAGATGTCCACTAAATCCAGTTTCTGACAATCTCCACGACCGTTTCTGACAATCCGTTCCTCCATCCGCCCCAACCTCCTTCTCGCCCCCACTCCCTGACCTCTCACATGCCCTCTACAGTAAAATACAGCGTTTAACGTTTTAAGCTGCTTCCCATCACAAAGCCAGCTAATTGCAGGACTTTTGCAGCACCAAATCGTATTTTCGCCCGTGAACTTGAGCGGGACAGAAACAAGGAGAAGAAGAAGAAGGGAGAAATAAAAGCAACGTATTAATCATGTTTATTTATCAGGATGAGAGGCGTCGGATGTCGGGTTGAAATAACAGACGAGGCTGCATTTAACCGCACGCAAAGCCATCTCTCGCCGAGATAAATACTCTCCCATTCCACTCTCTCCTTCTCCACGATGCTAGCACCGGCGCTACAGCCTCCATCTAAACACCGCCAATAATAAAGACAATTATTTAGGGCTTTGATAATTACGTGTCAAAGGCAGAGAAAACCCAGTGGATAATTGGGTGAAAACTGAATGGTAATCCACAATGGACTTCCCCGGGGGGGGGGGCTGGGGCAGACAGGGCTGGGGAAGGATATGAGCGATATCGAGAGAAGGGGAAATAAACGAGGCCTTTTAAAAGGAGAGCCGCTCACAACCAAATCATCAAGCTAGCGAACGGCTACAATTACCAGGGAGAGCGGATGGAGTCTTGGAGGGCCGAGCGAGACAGAGGAGAGAGAGAGAGAGAGAGAGAAGCACCCTGGGTCTGTGGAGATGGTTGTGTTGTTTGCCACCCGATCGAGGGCCTAATGCGCTCAAACTGCTGCCAACAGTGGGGGATAATCTAGGACTACTCACGAAGCGCTGGAGTGCTGCTTAAATATTTGATTGATTAACTGTCCAACTGCTGCCAGTGAGGGAGAGGATTGCACAAACACACAAACTTACAAAGAGAAACGCGCACGCAAACACTCATTCAATCACACACACACACACACGACCACAGCCTGTAGGCTTTTGCGAAGTCGCTGCTGGCCAAACAAACATAAACCCTGACTTGTGTTGTGACAACCCCAGGCAGATTTTACATAAATCAATGAGGGTAGCTGGAGACATTAGAGCCATAATCAAACACTGGCAACTTGATAATCCCAGTCTGGATTAGACAGGACAGAACACTGAAGCACTGTAGAGGTGACAGCTAGAACAGTTAGAGGACTGGCTGGGAGCTGGTAGTTTTGGTCGGTTTCCTCTACTGACAGCCTGTGAGGTGAAACAGAAAGCTGTCCAGAGCCGCAATGTGCTGACCTCCCTGAACTGGCCTGACCTCAACCGTGTGTGTGTGTGTGTGTGTGTGGGGCCCGGGTACAAGGGGGGTGATGGCGGTCCTATGACTGGGTCGGGGGGGGGGGACCGGGTCAGCCCTGGGGCCTCCTGGTTGTCACCCCTGGCCTGGCTGTGAAAACACAGGCAGATGGCCCCAGGCTCTGACACCCTCTACAGGAAGAGACAACTTGAGGGCTTTCCCCTGCTTTGATGGCCCTGGGCCCTGGGCCCCCAGGTCCACTCAGGTCCTCTCAGCTCACTGACATCCTTTGTCTTCACGGCAGGAAGGAAGCCCTCTCCAACAAGAGGCCACAGGGCCACGGGGAGCAAGTGGGAGTGTGTGTGTGTATGTGTGGGTGCGAGCGTGCATCTGTACGTGCAGCCGTGCAAAGGTCAAAAAAGCACTAGGGTCACATGCATTTAGGGCCATTACTCGCCTGGCCCTCCATTTAGTGAACCCTGGCGTTGGCGTGATTTAAGAGAGCTGAAGAGGAGAGTGACCGACCGTCAGACCGACCGACTGGGAGAGTGCCGCAATAACTTCCTCCTCCATTTCCTCAGGCAGAACAGGCCGCCACGTGCAGGGGTTGAGGGAGGGTTGGTGGAGACTGGGGGCGAGGGGAGCGGGGTCCAGGGGCAAGGGGTGTATCGCAGGCGTTGGTGAGTGACAGTGCCGGACATGGAGCGGGTGGGGGGGGGGGGACGACTCTCCACACACACGTCAGCGGGGGCCGGCAGGAAAGGGAAGCCCAGTAAATATTTACTGACACAGCAGTTCCCCAAAATGGCGACCGCCTCTTGGAAACAAAAGGCAGAGGATAAGGAGCAGCATGACAGGAAACGCAGCGGTCGCGGGCACATCGCCCTGCATGTGCCCGCGGAAAACAAGAGGAAAAAAAGGAGGGGAGGACGGAGGAGGGAGGGAGAGGGGTAGATAGGATGGGAAGGGAGGGTTATGTTCTGCTCATGGGCAGGGACTGTTCGTACACAATGGTGCGCTAGTGCAAGGAAACCCCTGATCAGTGGAAACAATGGTATCTTTTGCTTACAAGCCGCTTTGTAGCTCTCAGTGTGCTCGCGTACCTGTGTGTACACTCGTTTGGTGTGTGAGTGTGTGTGAGCGTGTGTGTAGACTCGTTTGGTGTGTGTGTGTGTGTCAGGTAAAGTGCATCCACGCTGAGAAAACGTAGCAAAGACAATCTGAGCAGCTGGTCATGGCTGTTTGCTCCTAATGACACACACCCTTGGTGGAGGAGAGGCAGCTGTGTGTGTGTTTGTGCGTTTGAGTGGGGGCACGTGTGTGTCTAAAACGCACACTTTCAATCTGCCGTCACTATCCCTCTTCATCGCTGTAGAAATCCGGCTAAATAAATACCTCTTCTATAATTCCTAAATAATAATAGTAGTTGCTCTTCCATCTCTATATTGACGTATTAGGTAATAGTTCCACAAAGTTCTTAACAGAACGCACTCAATTGACTCAACTGAAATTCCTGTTGGATTGACAGACCTGTGATTAAAGAGACTAAGCACATTTCATGTATTACTTAGAACCCAAACAACAACACAGGACATTTTCAGGGATTTTCAGGTCTCCTTATTTATCAGCCCGCATTCAATGAACGTCCTATTAACATCTGCACAGGTATGATAACAACTTCATCAGCAGATGTTCCACTGTCGTGAAGCGGATCTATTATTGTACAATAACCACGTTCGAAAAAACAAAACGCCTAGCGACGTAGCACAGAGAATTATGTTCCCATTTTGTAGAGTTTCTTAGTAATATATAACATTATCAACTTAACTCTTCGATTTATGTATGTGTTTAGGAACATCAATTAACCCTCTAACACTCATGGGAATTGGCCTACATGGAAAAGGCTAAATTGAAATGTTTCTTATAGAAGAAGTATGAAAAGCATAAGCGTGGTAGCAATTGAAAGGGAACAGTTTAGGAGATTATGGGGAAATGATTAGTCCAAAATTGAGGACACAACAGCTCACCTGACAAGACTGAATACAAACTTTACACTTGATTTGATGTGCATTTGACATTTAGTCGACTTTTCAGCCGCGTTTGTTGATCACGAAATCTGAAAACACTCTGGATACATTCAGAACCATGATAAAACTATCCCTGGAAAATGTGGGATAGGTGCAACATAAGACAACAACAAAAAAATAAGGGTTTGAGTGAGAGGACTAAGTTATTTTAATAAACTATTATGGACTCAAAGAAGAGTCTTCAACTATAAGGTGCTATTTTGTGCTCTCCTAGCTGTGCCGTTGAGGAACTAAAGCAAGTACACTTGTAGATGTTTTTTTGTTGTTTACTCAAACCCCCAAAACTGACCATTATAAATCGCAATCTGGGTCAGGTGGGCGTCATATGAAAGCTTGTTCTATTCCCAACATGACTAGCTACGTTCAAAAAATGGGATCTTACAGTGTTAGGCTTTCACAGGGTAATTCAGAGAAAAATATCGTAATTTTGGTGCGCATAGAAAGGAGTCATGAGTGCATTTAGGTGCGTGTTTCGGGGCAAATGTTCTTCACAATAAACAAACATAGGCTCATTCTGTTCAGAACGACCCAGGGTGTGACGCCATGTCATCTTCCAACTGTACATCAAACGTGGGGATCATAAACACTGATACTGTGTATGACATGAGTTTTATGATATGGAAATGTGAAGTGCACATTTGCACTCACCGGGGTTTGGCTTGCTTATATGACATCAAAGCGGTATCTATTATAATCCTCAACGTTTCATCTTTCACAATACATCGAGACGTCTTCATTTACAGCATTTCCCTCACTCAGGCAACAAAACATTAGCAAAATGTACCCAAATAGCGAGAGGGATGGGGGCAGGTTCTTGTTGCGCGCAGTGCTCAAGTTCAGGACAGCTGTCAGTCAAAACCCCTACAGAGCTGTGAAAGCGGAGGCCCTGAGCTCTGACGTCATGTATAGCATGATACTGTACGGCCACTGAGTTCCAATTTAGGTGCAGTTCCGTTCCAAAATCGGCCATTTTAAACCCGTATACGGGTACAAGTGTAAAGGCCTTCAGAATTCCTCCTAACATGAATTTCTAATTATGAGGCATTTTTTTAACAAAGTGAAATTACAGCCCGGGTGTAGCTAATTAAAGTCTAACTTTAATTAGGATATATCTTACTTAAGAAAAGTGATTCCGAGCCAAGGTACAATGACAACATCTTCATCACTCCCAAATTGACTGGCTGGGAGTAAGAATAGCCTCCTGTTCTGAAGAGTGAAATGAAAAGTTATTTTAACACGCTGTGGATATTGACGAGGCCTCACTGTCTCTCTCTCTAACTCTGTGTCTCCCCACCCTACGGCAGTGCAGTAAAATAGAAACCTAACCTCAATATTTTCTCTCACAGCGCTGGGACTTGCTGGCCCATTAAATTATCCTTCCCATGTGTCATCTTGCACATTTCCTCCATGAAATGTTCGTATAATTAAACTTTCTTAATGATTTATAAGATACAATAATAGCCGTAAGTATTTCAGAGCAGGTTAAACTGACACCCTTTAAGTGCACGCGGGGGATGACCCTGTTTTAACATCGTTTCGGATGGTTGACTCCCGGCTGGAGAGCAGGATGGATGGATGAAGGGAGAGAAGGAGGGAGGGGGCCGGGGAGAGAGAGGTAGGTACCTTGATGTCATAACTCAGGGTAATAGTGACATGTAGGAGAACCCAGGGCCTCTTGAACCCAGGGAGGGAAATAGGGTCACCCTCACACACACACACACACAGTTAGACAGACAGACACGGCCAAGTCTGTTACCAGTGACGCACACACAAGCACGCACGCACACAGATGTTTGCTCTCTGCTGCCTCTCTCACGGCGAGGCTGATATGATTGCCACTTAGGAAATCAGTGTGTTTTCATACCACACAACTCTGCCAAAGCTAATGTGTTAAATATCCACAACGCGGCAATGCTGCTGCAGCCATGTCCGTCTCCACTCACACACTGTGCTGCACCCTTCACAAGAGAGAGCTGCAGCATGTTGTGACTGAAATAAACACTATCACTGTCAACTGTCAGTACCACAAGTGTCCCAAACTATAAGCTCATGAGTTTATAAACTGTTTTAATAAACTATATTTCACCTCAGACAGTGTCGCTCCTAACCAGTGAGGAGTTCGGTTACTTTCGGTTACTGGCCTAATGCTCTTAACCGCCTAAGGGTAAGGTAAGTGTGTGTTTGTGTGACACCCCCCTAAAGGGCTCTCTGCGTTGGACTCTCAGGGGAGGGGTTCTGTTGAAACTTTCAGGGGCACTCGACCCATTTCTGAGACATGGCTCAAATGGAGAGGGAAAAAAAGAAGAGGGAAAAAAATGAAAAAGAGGAGAATAAAAAAAGTGCTAACGATTGTGACAAAAGACTTCTTCCTCCCTTCAGTTATCAGCCGTTCCTTCAGACACGCTCGCCTCCTCAGCCCAGGGGCAGGGAGTCCGCAGCCCCCCCCAAAAGTGACTCGGTGAACCCCCTGTCCTCCAAGGAGGGATAGTGAGCTGGAGAGAGCCAACTGAAATTAATTAAAATATATAACAATCTGAAATTAACTTCCCATAGCCACCAGCCATCTTTTAACTGGCGTGAGAGACTGAGTGGTGAGACATGGAGGGAGGGAGAGAGAGAGGGTGAGAGTTAATAGAGAGAGAATAGAGAGAGAGAGAGCGAGCGAGAGATAAAGAATAGAGAGAGATAGAGAATAGAGAGAGATATATAGAGAGAGAATGTTACAAATATGCTGTAAGACTGCTAGAAGTACAATTGTCCCACAAAGTAAAACTTCTCAATTGTCCCATCCTAAAGAAAGTTTAGTCCACCACCCCTATATTGCTATATTGCCAATCTAAGAGAAAAAAAGTTGTTACTATTATTAAGAGGAAAGCATACAAATCGGCAAAACCAAAAAACCTCAAATATATACAGTTTTGGTCCGAAATTAAATTTAAATTATTGGCACCTTTTCAATACCTTGCAAGGATAACGGCACTGAGCTTTTATCTAAACTGTTTAATGAGACTGGAGAAGACATTGGGAAGGGTCTTAGACCATTCCTCCATTCAGAATCTTTCCAGATCCTTGATATGCTTTGTCTGCTCTTATGGACTACCCTCTTCAATTCAAACCACAGGTTTTCAATGGGGTTCAAGTCTGGAGACTGAGATGGCCAACGCAAAATGTTGATTTCACGGTCAGTTAACCATTTCTTTGTGGATTTTGATGTGTGCTTTTGTCTTGCTGGAAGATCCACTTGCGGCCAAGATTTAGAGGCAACCAAGTTTTGGGCTAAAATGTCCTGGTACTGGGTAAAGTTAACGATGCCGTTGATCTTAACAAGGGCCCCAGGACCCAGGAGCAAAATAGCCCCATAACATCAAAAATACACTCCCGTATTTGACAGCAGGTATGGGGTTCTTTTCTGCTTATGCATTCTCATTTCAATGCCAAACCCACTACTCCTGGTGTGCGTGGCCAGACAGTTCTATTCCACATGACCACAAGATCATCCAGCAAGACAATGACCCCAAGCACACATCAAAATCCAGAAAGAAACGCTTAATTCGTTTTCCAATCTCAAAACATCTCAGAAAAATGTTCAGTGCCGTTATCCTCGTAAGGTGATGTATGGAAAGGTATTGAAAACAGGGGTGCCAATAATTTTGACCCTTTTCTTTTTGAAAAAACAAACAAAAAAAACATGACTTTTTAAACAGAAATCGCTTTCCTGAGTATAAAATAACAATTTGAGCATACAATATGGCTCAGTATTTGTGAAAATTATTTGATATGGTCTTTTTCGCTCATCTTTATCAAGGGTGCCAATATTTTCGGAACCCACTATTTCATTGGTATCAAGTACGATAACATACTGGGTAAAAATAGTTGGTATTTTTAGACGTATACATTACTTTCCCTGTCTGAACATTTTGAATAGAACATAGAAATAGTGCCTTGATCTAAATGAAAGTCAAACAGCTAAGTTTTAAATGAAAGAAGAGGAGGTTCTCACGCTACCTGTTTCAAGGGGAAATTAACTGGATCCAGGAGCCATTATCAAAATGAATGAAAAACTGGACTATGAAATGATTTTGACCATATTATTTATCATTTATTTATTACATTTTCCTTTTTAATCAAAGTTCATATAGTAAAATGTGCAAGGCGAGATCAGAAAAGTAACATTATTCCCTCTTCTAAACGTTGAAATAATAATAACGATAATAATTAAAATACGTTGCTTTGCCACAACAAAATACTTGAAATTGATGAACACAAATGCAACTTTTGTTCTCGTTTATTCGCACTTAATTCAAATCGGATTGCTAAAACTATTATCTCATGATACAGAAACACAATTGCTTCAATGTAAAGCTTTGATGTCATGCAGACAGTTACTAAGACACACCCGAAAGACTGCCACATATAGCCTTGGATATAAAACACCAAATCTTCACCACCTATTTTAGTAATGATACTAAGATATATCTCAAGAGAGTGCAACAAATAGTATAACTAGTTGTTCTACTTTTAAAAGCACCGCTGTTGTTGATTACAATAAAAGCTATAAGAAAGAGGAGTGGGGGGGGGGGCATTCTGACCCAAACTATATCCATCTTATCAAAAATGCAATTAAATCAAAGTGCTCTGGCCTGAAGCTAGGACGAGCCGCGTCAATCCTGTTCCAAATGCCAGAGAAGATTACAGTAGTAGGGGTTTGTGGATTTCACAAACCCTTTTTTTTATTAGTGAGTCAATTATTTCTCATTACCGAAGATGCTATTTGGGAAAAGGACCTTGTCACTCAATCACGTAAAGAAGAAGTTCTCTAAAGAACGAGGGATAAACCATTAAACGGGGAGGGGGGGGGGGGGGGGGGGGACACCAGTGACCCTTCCCCCCCAAAAAAACTCCACTTCCAGTCAAATTACCTTTTTAACTATTAAAGCTCTGTCAGCTCTTTGTAACATTATGGTAATTAGGGGCTTCACCGG
Source organism: Salmo salar (assembly GCF_965601325.2). Lineage (NCBI taxonomy): Eukaryota > Metazoa > Chordata > Actinopteri > Salmoniformes > Salmonidae > Salmo > Salmo salar. The sequence continues at coordinate 8,964,176 of NC_138310.1, forward strand.
TGGAGGACGTTTGAAAAGAAAATACTTTATTTATTAGTTTGTCTCTCCGAGGAAGACAGTCAAACAGTGCTGAAGGTAAGTTTGAATGTGGTGATTATCTTGTCATTTCCAGGATGCGTGTGTGTGTTTACTCTTTTCAGAACAGTGACGTGAGAGACTGCTTCGTGGCAGTTTGTGCAGTACTTCTTTGTTCCGTGCTGGGTTTGACACATCTGCACAATATACTCAGCCACCTCCATACAGCGCCTGGACCATGTGTCCCAATTAACCCAATCAGGAATATTTTCTGATTTCTCCACCCCCTAAAAGAACTCCACCAAAATCAATAATTCACTGATACCATCTGCCACAAAAACAGCCATATCCCAAAAATGTACAAATTAGATAATCAAATCCATACAGTAATTATATATAGTATATGCATTCATATCCACCACACAGCCAGATCAGGTGGGGTATTTCTCAATAGATTGTGATAAACTAGCTAAGTGAACACAAAGGCCTGTACTCTCTGTGCTCTTCGGGAGTGCTCCTCTCTGGGCTCGGCTAGCTGCCCTGCCCTGACCCAGGTTCCAGGCGGTAACGCTAGCCTCGGGCCTAACGGGCCTCTCTCTTTCTCTGCTAATGACCTGGCCAGCTCTGTGTGCACGGCGACCACCAAACAGACACCCAGTGTCACCCACAGTGTCACCCAGGGGACAGAGATGGACACCTGGGGATGGAGAGGGGAATGAGAGCCTGTCACTGAGAGTGGCCTCTGAGGGCTGAAGGTGAACCTAAGTGTCTGTGGACTGGCTGTCCCCCTGTCCTCTTCTTTCCTTCCTCTCCTCTCCGCTGGTCCAGCCACTTTCATTAACCTCAGAGCCAGGGTTCAGCGTCAGACCAGACACAGAATGCACCTGTACACCATCTAGCCAGGGTTCAGCGTCAGACCAGACACAGAATGCACCTGTACACCACTTCTAGCTGCCGCACCACAGACCTAACGGCAATTGTATTATTAGTGAATTCTGATCTACGGCAAACACGAGAGAACCGCCCTTAACCACACACACACACACACACACACACACACACCACACAGTTATCCAGACCTGCAATGGGGAGAGAGAGGTAACAAAGGACAGGCAGTGCCCCCTAGTGTTTTCATCAAAGAGAAATGAGACCAAATCAAGTTTCCATCTCCCTGAACATAGAAAAAGAGAGAGGGAAGGAGGGATGGGTGGAGAGCGAGAGAGGAGTGAAGAGGTTTGAGTCACAGGGGATGTGGCATCACATCTGATAGGCTTGTGGGGGGGGGGGGGGGGTAGAGTAAGTGTTGAGGGTGGTGAGGAACGGGTGGGGGGGGGGTATTAGAAGATTTTTGACACAGCCAAGATGTTTTTAATGTTCCAGGCAGGCAGGCAGCTTGAGAGAGAGAGAGAGAGAGGAGAGAGAGCGAGAATGTGGGCAGGCGAGGCAGAGAGGGAGTAGCAGGCCATGCATGAAAGCCGATGTCAGCGAGTCCAGAGGAATGGTGGAGTGTGAAGGCGTCTAATAGGAAGAACTGAATACAGAAGGCACAGAGACACAGGCTGAATAACTAAAGCCAGCGTGGCCTGACCACTGATTCAATCTCACACGCACACACACACACACACACACACATTAATAACTGCCACAAGCCAGGAGGAATGGACATTTACACAGGCCCCACACAATCACATATGCAAGACAAGCCAAACACACAGAAATGCACCTGCAAAGACACAAGCACACGCGAAAGTACACACTAACACACAGGTATGTGCTCACACACAGGGTGCCATACACGTGCAATTAAAGACACACGTCAAATCATCTCTAGGTGCACACAGTCTTGAGCCTGCTATCATATAGTCATAAACCCACACGAACACAGAGGCACGTAGCGACGCTCACGCTATAAAGAGAGGAAGAAGAGGGCAAAAGGTCCAGGTCGGTCCGATTCTCTTTCTCTGTGTATCTCACCACCCCCTCACTTCACACTCCTCTATTACACACACATTGTGGCTTGGTTACGTGTTTGCGTCCGTGTTTTTTTTTCTTCCCTTCCCTGGGACGGACAGTGCCGTGCGTAGCCTCAGATTCCCACCGTGAAACAAGGCCCGCACCTCGGTGAGTTCCGCATTCAGCTCCGAGCTAGCTATGACATCAAAGGCTGTTCCAGGCCAGGAGGCAAAGACGCAGAGGTTCTCTCTCCCTCTCTCTTTAATTTCTTCCTTCCCTCTCGGCTGCTTCTCAACCCCATCATATTTCACAGCACATAAAACCTTAAAATGGCACATAAAACAGTTCATCTCTTTTCAGTGTCCGCTTTCCGGACTTAAAAATTAAATATGTTTTACCGCAGGTACATAACTTAAACATACCCCCGCAAAAGAAATGTCGTAAAGAATTCAAACACGGCTCCTGATGTATTGGGTGGTGCGGCATCGCATATAATACCTCCACAACAACAACAACATAGCACAATTTGAACACACTGCCAGACGGACTTGTGGACAGCTTCCTTGTATGATATTCTGTCTTTACCTTGACAGTATCATCCCCTGTGAGCGCATGTGAAAAGTGTGCACGTTGCCTCTACCAAGAAACATACAGGGGAAAAGTCAACCTGGAATTTCAAAAGTTCAGGCTCTACAATAAACGTAGAATGCACAGAGGCATGGAGAGAGACGGCGAGAGAAAGGCAGGCGGAGAGGCGAGGGAGGGAGGGGAAGAGGGAGGTAGAGAAGAGAGAGAGAGACATTGGGAGAGGGCTGCAGAGTCAACCCTGAGTCACAGACATTTGTACCGGGATCTGCCCCTCCTCCCCCCGAAATCTTTTTTTCAACCACTTATTTTGTCTGTTCTACTTTTTACTATTTTACTGTGTTACTATTTCAGCCAGCTGTGAGTCACGGGTAAAATCTCTCGTATCGCTCACATTTAGATATCGTCGAGCAATACCTGCAAGACCGGGCCAGGCCAATTTCCTTCCATTTACTTTTTCAATGGTGTGTATTTAAATGGCAGTGTAGCTATTCCGGTTCAGTGAAATTGGTAGTATTCCCAATAGAAAATGCTAGGATAAAGGCGAGACGTTAGACAGGCTATTTGTCTGAGCGATCTGTTGTCTCTGCTCATTCTCACCCCTCCATCTTCTCTCTGCAGTCTACCTTTCCACTGTCCTAAGTACCTAAAAGACAACACAGATCGCTAACTACATACTGTTACACTCACAGTCCAGATGGAAGGAAATGAGGACTAGTCGGAGGGAAAAGGGCAGAGAGTAAGAGGGGAGAGCGAGAGAGAGAGAGAGAGAGAGAGCGAGAGAGAGAGAGAAAGAGGAGGTCGGGCTCAGGCAGTGTGGTAGAGGGAGAGTTCACCTCTGAGGCGGAGCGAGGGAGAGAGAGAGAGACAAAGCGACGGGCTCAGCTAGGAAAGCAGAACAAAGAAAGATGCAGCATGGGAGTCTAGCCACTGCCGACGCCGCCACCACTGCTGCTACACACACACAGACCACGCCAGCCTGACCACCCTGAGCAGTGTGTGTGTGTGTGTGTGTGTTGCCCTCTGACACCTTGCAGGTACACATAAAAAGAGAGCATAGAAAGACTTTGGCTCTGTCTACGCCACCAGCGGTGAGTTCAACCTGAGAAGAGACGGAGAGAAAAGGAGGGAGAGGTGGAGAGAGAGGTGGGGAGACAGAAAAAAAAAACATGGCAAAGACAGGAGATTCCGGGTAAAAGAAAAAAAAAAAAGTATTTCTCTCATCCACCACATTGTTAAAAAGCGAGGGTTGAAATAGAGGGTGAGGATGATGGAGGGAAGGAGGGGGCTGGAAGGGAGGTGAGGGGAGGGGTGGAAGCTGTTCGATTTTAGCTGGAAGCTGATAATACTCTGGGACCCAGGTACTGTATGTATGGTGGGGCTCAAATGGAGGAAGAGTGAGTGTGTGTGTGTGCGCGTGCGCGCGTGCCAATGAATATGTGTATATTTTGTGCATTAAGTATATTGGCTTGAACACACCATTATATGAGAAGATGAAGGAGGGAGAGGGTGAAGAGGTAACTGGAAGGAGAAGGAGGGAGAGGCAAGGCAGTTAACCCACTGTTCCTAGGCCGTCATTGAAAATAAGAATTTGTTCTTAACTGACTTGCCTAGTTAAATAAAGGTAAAATAAAAAACAAAAAGAGGATGGAGGATGGAGTGAAAGAGAAATTGACTCTGCTAACTGTCAGAGGGAGAAGAGTAAGGAGTGTGACAATTTATCAAGATATTGCTGGTAAAGTTTTCACTCTCCTCTCCTCCTCTCTTTCCCCGGCAGGTCTATGATGTTGGATGTGAACTCTGTGTAACACTGTCTCCGGGAAAAAACAAAATGATCAATGCGAGGAGGCACCGGGCTCTCACGGACAGGCCAATCAATGCTAAAAAAGAACCTTGCCCAGGGCCTTATGCAAATATAAGCACGTCCCGTAACCTCGGGAGCGAACATGCGCAGTAGATCAATGGGCCCGGGTAAAACCTTACAGCTATATCATCCACAGCCAGTAAATATGTAATGATGAATCCCTTAAGATTCAAGTGAACTCTTAAACTGGGTTGGTTTCCTTCACCGGCCTGAAAAAGAAGGCAGGCGAGAAAAGAAACGAAGGGGAAAAAAATGGCCTTACACAACCAGGCTAGGATGGATAGATTTTTCTCTCCTTTTCACTTGGCGAGAAACGGAATAAAAGAGGACACCACAAAAAAAATGTGAAAGAGGAAAATTATGAATAGTCACTTTAACAATACGTGTTGGAGACATAATGATTTTCAATTATATTGCCATGGTAACATCTGTGTGTGTGTGTTTGTGGGGAGGAAGAGCGGTGTGCGTCGCCGAGGCGACCCGGTGAAACCCTGAACCCTCCGACACAAGACAGCGTGATGGGAAAGAGGAAAATAAAATTAAAAAAAGAGGAGAAAAACAACTTAAAAAATGCTCATTATTCTCTTTAGGACATGTGACAACATACATTACACAGTAGATGTAAAAGTCTACTCTACTGCAGATGTGTTTATTGTATTTTGATACAGCCCCCTGGCTAGAAATGATCTATATGCTATATTTGGTTATCTATATATCTGTTATGTATCTACACTGTATTATTTCAGAGATAATGAATACATTCAATAATAGAAACATATGGTACAACCACAAAAACGCGCGCGCGCACGCACGCACACTTCGCTCAGCCGCGAAGTGGTAGGCCACACAAGCTCACAGAACGGGACCGACGAGTGCTGAAGTGAGTAGAGCGTAAAAATTGTCTGTCCTTGGTTGCAACACTCGCTACTGAGTTCCAAACTACCTCTGAAAAATACGTCAGCACAAGAACTGTTCGTCGGGATCTTCATGAAATGGGTTTCCATGGCTGAGCAGCCGCACAAAAGCCTAAGATCACCAAGCGCAATGCCAAGCATTGGCAGGAGTGGTGTAAAGCTTGCCGCCATTGGACTCTGGACCAGTGGAAGCTAGTTCTCTGGAGTGATGAATCACGCTTCACCACCTGGTTAGTTCGACGGACGAATCTGGGTTTGGCGGATGCCAGGAGAACGCTACCTGCCCCAATGCATAATGCCAACTGTAAAGTTTGGTGGAGTAGGAATAATGGTATAGGGCTGTTTTTCATGTTTCGGGCTAGGCCCCTTAGTTTCAGTGAAGGGAAATCTTAACGCTACAGCATACAATGACATTCTAGACGATTCTGTGTTTCCAACTTTGTGGCAACAGTTTGGGGAAGGCCCTTTCCTGTTTCAGCACGACAATACCCCTGTGCACAAAGCGAGGTCCATACAGAAATGGTTTGTCGAGATCGGTGTGGAAAAACTTGACTGGCCTGCAAAGCCCTGAACCCCATTCAACACCATTGGGATGAATGGGAACGTCGACTCTTGAGCCAGGCCTAATCACCCAACATCAGTGCCCAACTTCACTAATGCTCTTGTGGCTGAATGGAAGCAAGTCCCCGCAGCAATGCTCCAACATCTAGTGGAAAGCCTTCCCAGAAGAGCGGAGGCTGTTATAGCAGCAAAGGGGGGACCAACTTTTTAGATTTTGGAATGATATGTTCGACGTGTCAACATACTTTGTACTGTACCTTCAAAAAAAAGGTAGGGGCATAGTTCAGAAAACCAGTCCCCATTTGCCTCGTGCACCGTGTCACATCTCCTTCACATAGAGTTGATCAGGCTGTTGATTGTGGCCTGTGGAATGTTGTCCCACTCCTCTTCACTGTAAAATGTACGCACACAATTTGAGAGATATACGCTTTTTACCCATATGGAACATTTCTGGGATCTTTTATTTCAGCTCATGAAACATGGGACCGGCACTTTACATGTTGCGTTTATATTCTTTGCTCAATGTAGAATGTAAGGGACATGAACTATAGAAATAAGAGCGATAGAGAGACAGAAGTAGGACACTACATACTGTACCCTATTGGGTTGAGGACACGACACGGTGGATAACAGACCCAGCTGAGGTTAGAGAGGAGATATGTGGCTGATTCATCTGGTCTGCTCTTAGGAGAGGGTCAGTCTGTCTAGACAGTCCTTATGTATAACCCTTTTCAGCAGCAAAGAGATATCAGATAGTAGGCACGCGCATCTTAAGACAACCAACTTAACAATCGCCCGCGAATCGAGCTGCGCTCAGGCGTCAGCACAGAGAGATACACTTCACAAACTCGTCAAAAATTGTAATCTAATAACCAAAAATGATTGCGGGAATAAACAAAACGACAAAAAGTGAACATAACGGCAGACTATCGAGGGGAAATGATCACAAAGGCTATTGTGTGAGCATCTCTTTCAGACGGATAAGCAGCCGTCATTTCAGAGACCGTCGTCTTGCTACGTCTTGTCACAACGCAGGGGCAGTGGTGCTTTGAAATGGATGGCCAATGAAAGCCATTTGTACATAATCACGCTGGGTGTCTGATAGAAGGTTTCAGTGGGGGTACAATGTGTTGTGTGGAAGAAAGGCCTTGGTCTATCAATCTAGCAAGCCACTCCAGGTATTGAGGTTTCTTTCAGAAACAAACAAATCAATTCAAATAAAATCAGGTTTGTAGCCAGGACATTTAAACAGTCCAATTTAGCCTAAGAGGGGAGGGAGACTCTCTGAGACTATTCATCAAGAGATAGAAATTAGATGTCTGTATTTCAGCTCTATAATACAGCAGACACAAAGCATGCATAGGGAATTATAGAATAATAATATAGTTGACACACACACACACACACACACACACACACACACACACACACACAGGGCTGCGTGTCTTCAGCTGAGGGGCTGCTGTCTTGCTGTCAGGCACTTTTATCATGGTGGTCCTTTTGTTTCACATCAAACAAAAACGGGGCGCTTTGCATACAGCTCCACTAATTTCGGCTAGTGTCCCCCTCCATTTATCATTGCCTCTCACTCTCTCCTCCCTAATGTGCCACTGATAGCACACCTCAACACGCACGCCTGACTCAACACTGCCGCTCTGCTCTGGACGATACAGACCGGCTTCTCCAGGCTAGCGCTACGGCTGACACACAGGCAGAGAGACAGAGACAGACAGAGACAGAGAGACAGAGAGAGAGAGAGAGAGAGAGAGAGAGAGAGAGAGAGAGAGAGAGAGAGAGAGAGAGAGAGAGAGAGAGGCAACGAGAGAGAAATAGAGCGAGAGAGAGAGACTCCCACTGCACCCCGCCAGCTACGTAAAACCTTGAGACAGGAAGAAAAAAAAGCCTACTACACTAAACTAGTCAGACTTTCAGAGGAAAGGGTGTGAATACACTACCGGACGGGGATATGGGAGGTTTTATGTCTGGATGTCTTGGCATTGGGATGATTTTCTTAAATGAGTTGATTTGACCGTGGTGAATACAGGACACTGAGAAACAGCAGAATCTGGCTCTTGGTGTTGGAGATCGGGGCGAGAGCTAGAAATAAGTTGGAGGTTGTGTTTGGGTTTTGAGGAAAGCAGTAGGGTTTGACAGTGATGGCAGGGGGCTGGGAGAGAGAGAGAGAGAGAGAGAGAGAGAGAAAGAAAGAGAGGGATTTTTACATTTACATTTTAGTTATTTAGCAGACAGTCTTATCCAGAGTGACTTACAGTAGTGAGCGCATACATTTCTTCATATTGTGTAGGCTATAGGAACATATTCGTAACTTGTCCAGTGGCGCGCCACAGGAGAGCTAGCCGGTTGGCATGATGTTGCCACTACACCATGTGTTCAGACTGAGGTCTGGTGCCGGGGGGGGGGGGGCAGAGAGGAGCTGAGCAGAACTGGCCTCAGGGTCACTATGGGCCAGCAGTACAGCGGCTGGAGAGAGGCAGGAGGAAGAGAAAGAGGAGGAGGACAGACTGAGGCAGAAGCCACTGAAGTCCCAGAGAACTTGACACCAGAGCCGAAAGAATGAGAGTTCTCTGAAAAGCTCCAGGGATAGACCCAAATCCTGACCCGATACGCACATTAACATCAATGCAAGAGAACGATCTCTTGGTGTTTGTCAAGTCCGGCATCCGGCCAAAGTCACGCTTGTCTCTCCACCAAAACGGTGATGGGACATGGTCTGGAAATAGCTCTCCCACCGCAGCCACCATCATCATCTAACTCCTAGCATCTCATCCACCCACTGAGAGTCCATAGGGAATGCATGTCCTCCAACCTTTTCTCCACAACCCGTCCTTCTCAGCCCTCATCAAACAACACGACATCTGCTCACATCTGAGACTACCTACGTACGGAAACAGAGAGGGAAGAGATACAGTAAAAGAAAAAGATCCATATTCCCCGCAGAGAAAAATACACACAGAACCGATATACTGTAAATACAGCACACCACATACACAGGCACAAACACGTGTGTGTGTGTGTGTGTGTGTGTGTGTGTGTGTGTGTGTGTGTGTGTGTGTGTGTGTGTGAATAGACCTACACATTCTGTATGTTCTGTGGTGAGGTGGAGATGGTGGGACAGTTGGTTGGCACCCACACATTTGCGTATTGGGAGACAGATGCATTCTTACATAAGCCCTTATATAACACGGCTCCATCTTGTCCAATAACCATGCTCCTTTTCACTGCGGGAGCGGGAAGGTTACAGCGGGTTAGACACCCCCCACCCCCCCTGCGCGCCGCGCCTCCCCCTCCGCACCCCTGGCAACAGAGGAAGATGAAAAGGGGAGCGCAGGCAGACAGGCAACTAGGAGGGTAGGGAGGCAGGAAGGCAAGCAGGCAGGCAGGGAGACAGGCAGACAGATAGACTGAAAGACAGACAGGCATGCTGGCAGGGCACACAATGGCTGTTATTGGTATGTGTGTGTGTGTGTGTGTGTGTGTGTGTGTGTGTGTGTGTGTGTGTGTGTGTGTGTGTGTGTGTGTATGCGTGCATGCGTGTGTGTGTGTGTGTGTGTGTATGCACAAAGGATAGCTGGTCCCTGACATCCTATCGGTGCCTTTTGAATGGGCTTGGCTGGTACTGGTAGGAAATGGACGTCAGGGGTATACATATCATCTAGGCGCTCTACACTGGGACCTACAGGTCACTGCCAAAATAATGGAAACACTTGAGTAAACGACGGATAAAAAGTATATTGAAAGCAGATTATTCCACACATGTGTGGTTCCTGAGTTAATTAAGCAATTAAAATCCCGTCATGGTTAGGGTCAGATCTACAATTCTGAGCAGGCCTTGATTTTGGCTACCATGGCAATGACCCCATAGGATGAAAATGCCCCCATCCACAGGGCACGAGTGGTCCCAATGGTTTGAGATGCATGAAAACGATGCAAACCATATACCATGGTTGTCTCAGTCAACAGATCTCAACACAATTGAACACTTATAGGAGATTGTGGAGCAGTGCCTGAGACAGTGTTTTCCACCACCATCAACAAAACACCAAATGATGGAATTTCTCATGGAAGAATAGCTGTCGCATCCCTCCAATGGAGTCCCAGACACTTATAGAATCTATGCCAAGGTGCATTGAAGCTGTTCTGGCTCGTGGCGGCCCATCGCCCTATAAAGACACTTTATGCTGGTGATCCATTATTTTAGCAGTTACCTGTAAATGACCAGTCAGTCAAACACATGATCTAGTTGCTTTGATTATCAGAACGCTTTCACAGAGAGGACGAGGAAAAATCTTTGGCTTCAATGAACAAGTGTTGGATCACGTCCAACTACGTCGACAATTTTAATTGGCTAACTCTTTCACGTGCAAGTTAATCAACAATTTGAATTGCCTGATGTGGATTTCGAGATGGAGAAAACAGTTTAACTTAAACTTTTTATAATGTTCGCAAGTATAGCTCGTTTGTTTACAATTACATCGTTTACAAACATTGGAGTAACATTTTTTTATATTTTGGGTTCTGATGGGGGTACAACAGTTGAACTAAGCTCATGAGGCATTAATAAGTTATATTCTTCAAGAACCTATGAGTGTGTCATCAATTTAAAATCCAAAAATGTATTCACCAATCACAGACTGGAGCTTTAAAGCCAAGCACAAGTCCTACAGACAGAGAGAGAGCGAGAGAGAAGGAGAGAGAGAGGACAGGAGAGGAAAAAAAAGAGCGAGGGAGAGTTGTGAGAAAGAAGGACCGGGAGAAGGAAAGAAAACGGAGAGAGAGATGGGGTTGGGTTTGATAGAGCAAAAGAGACGCAGAGAGGATAGAGAGAGAGAAAGAGAGGAGGGACGGAGAAGGCTACTATTCACTCCAACGTAGGGATTAACATGGGTAACCAGGATCCTGAGACTGTCCCGGGAGCACTCTTCACAAGACCCGGGAAATTACATTTCCCCCCAATGTCGCCACTAATGCAAATACACAAAATACCTCAGATTAGCAAAAAACAAAATAGCACATTATCCAAACAGGTTGTCGCATGGAAGCCTTTAATCTCACATACTTACTTCACACAAAGTGAATCAAAGCACACGCATAATTGACACTGCCAGACTGCATACGCGACCCGAACCCTACAGGAAACCCTACAGTATAGCCTATAAAATAACGTGTGCCTCTTTGAGTTGTCATTGTGACTCTTCAGACAGTCACAAATTTGATAGGTCTATGCACAATTCACTACATAGGCATCTCTGTCACAGACATGAAGTCTGTTAAGTTTTGGCATGGGTCCTCAGATCCTCAAAAGGTTCTACAGCTGCTCCATCCTGACTGGTAGCATCACTGCCTGGTATGGCAACTGCTCGGCCTCCGACCGCAAGCCAATACAGAGGGTAGTGCGAGCGGCACAGTACATCACTGGGGCCAAGCTTTCTGCCATCCAGGACCTCTATACCAGGCGGTGTCAGAGGAAGGCCCTAAAAATTGTTAAAGACTCCAGCCACTCTAGTCATAGACTGTTCTCTCTGCTACCACACAGCAAGCGGTACCGGAGCGCCAAGTCTAGGTCCAAGAGGCTTCTAAACAGATTCTACCCCCAAGTTATAAGACTCCTAAACATCTAGTCAAATGGCTACCCAGACTACTCGCATTGCCCCATCCCCTCTCCACACCACTGCCACTCTCTGTTGTCATCTATGCAGTCACTTTAATTAACTCTAGCTACAGTTGAAGTTGGAAGTTTACATACACTTAGGTTGGAGTCATTAAAACTAGTTTTCCAACCACTCCACAAATTTCTTGTCAACAAACTATAGTTTTGGCAAGTCAGTTAGGACATCTACTTTGTGCATGACACAAGTAATTTTTCCAACAATTGTTTACAGACAGATTATTTCATTTATAATTCACTGTATCACAATTCCAGTGGGTCAGAAGTTTACATACACTAAGTTGACTGTGCCTATAAACAGCTTGGAAAATTCCAGAAACTGATGTCATGGCTTTAGAAGCTTCTGATAGGCTAATTGACATCCTCTGAGTCAATTGAAGGTGTACCTGTGGATGTATTTCAAGGCCGACCTTCAAACTCAGTGCCTATTTGCTTGACATCATGGGAAAATCAAAAGAAATTAGCCACGACCTCAGAAAACAAATTGTTGACCTCCACAAGTCTGGTTCATCCTTGGGAGCAATTTCCAAACACCTGAAGGTACCACATTCATCTGTACAAACAATAGTACGCAAGTATGAAGACCATGGGACCACGCAGCCGTCATACCGCTCAGGAAGGAGACGTGTTCTGTCTCCTAGAGATGAAAGTACTTTGGTGCGAAAAGTGCAAATCAATGCCAGAAAAACAGCAAAGGACCTTGTGAAGATGCTGGAGGAAACAGGTACAAAAGTATCTATATCCACAGTAAAACGAGTCCTATATCGACATAACCTGAAAGGCCGCTCAGCAAGGAAGAAGCCACTTTTTGAAGAAATGTCCTGGTCTGATGAAACAAAAATAGAACTGTTTGGCCATAATGACCGTTGTTATGTTTAGAGGAAAAAAGGGGGAGGCTTGCAAGCCGAAGAACACCATACCAACCGTGAAGCACAGGGGTGGCAGCATCATGTTGTGGGGGTGCTTTGCTGCAGGAAGGACTGGTACACTCCACAAAATAGATGGCAAGGAAAACTATGTGGATATATTGAAGCAACATCTCAAGACATCAGTCGGGAAGTTAAAGCTTGGTTGTAAATGGGTCTTCCAAATGGACAATGACCCCAAGCATACTTCCAAAGTTGTGGCAAAATGGCTTAAGGACAACAAAGTCAAGGTATTGAAGTGGCCATCCCAAAGCCCTGACCTCAATCCTATAGAAAAGTTGTGGGCAGAACTGAAAAAGCGTGTGTGAGCAAGGAGGCCTACAAACCTGACTCAGTTACACCAGTTCTGTCAGGAGAAATAGGCCAAAATTCACCCAACTTATTGTGGGAAGCTTGTGGAAGGCTACCCGAAATGTTTGACCCAAGTTAAACAATTTAAAGGCAATGCTACCAAATGCTAATTGAGTGTATGTAAACTTATGACCCACTGGGAATGTGATGAAAGAAAGAAAATATGAAATAAATCATTCTCTCTACTATTATTCTGACATTTCACATTCTTCAAATAAAGTGGTGATCCTAACTGACCTAAAACAGGGAATTTTTACAAGGATTAAATGGCAGGAATTGGAAAACAGGAAGTGGAAAACTGAGTTTAAATGTATTTGGCTAAGGTGTATGTAAACTTCCGACTTCAACTGTACATGTACATACTACCTCAACTAACCGGTGCCCCCCCACACATTGACTCTGCACCAGTACCCCCCTGTATATACTGTTATTTTTTACTGCTGCTCTTTAAATACTTGTTACTTTTATCTCTTATTCTTATACATATATTTTTTTAAACTGCATTGTCAGTTAAGAACTGTTAAGTAAGCATTTCACTGTAAGGTCTACAACTGTTGTACTCGGCGCATGTGACTAATACAATTTGATTTGATAACAGTGCAGAGAGGCATGGGGGAAAATGCTGTCTTCTCCTGTCCTAGAGTCTATGCTATTGTCCTATTTAGTCCCAATCCCACTGAAACCCCAAATCCTGACTCGCATGAAAATTCCTAACTTTATTCTCTAATCCATAGGTTGCATTATATCAAAGCACGTCTCGCCTATGCATGTCATAATATGGCTATAACATTTCCCCCGCTTCTCTGCGCTGTCTCGTATTGCTGCCCATATGTGCGCTTCGGTAGAGAATGTGTGCTCAACAAAAGGTATGAGAGTAGAAATTTATATTTTTAAAACAGATAAAGATACCTTGATATTTAAACTATTTGCACTCTTCGTCACCCCGTTATTCATGAACTGATCTGCTATCTGTATAATCATCAACTAAATTTAGCTGAATAGGACATATTTGGTCATTTGTTGAAGGAGGTTATCTAGCAAGATTAACAACAAAGGTCATTTAGACTTTTTTTCATTTGACTGCCGTCACAACGTTTGTTTATGTCCTGAGCACACTCTGTATCGAGACTGCTGAAATGCGCTGAATTAATTGAGGAACATGATAACGCTTGGAATTCATGAACGGCCTGTTGGTCAATTCACAACAATGCCACTGGCGATCAAAGATAGTCACTAAATCTCAGTTTCACTTGCTCTGACATCTTTACATAGTGCCGCAGCCAAGCCGACAAGGTGGGGCTGCGACAATCTTATTTGGGGAGAACCCTGGCTATATTGACAATATCTTGGTTTTAAATGCTTTAACTGGCCACATATTTCTGTATTTCCCGGAACTCTCGGGATAAATATGAATTATTCCCGGTATTAAAACTTGGTAGATTCCGACATAAAGCCATCCTCCTCCCTGCAGCAATCTTCTCCCATTCAAAGGCATTTAGCTACTCTTTGATGTAACTATAATTAGTCTATACACACTATGAAGTGTTTTAAAATAAATCAAATTGCAATGAAACAGTTGAGCGCTCCAAACTGGGGGGGGGGGGGGGGGGGGCTACATGGTAGCGAGCAGGGGAGGGCAGAGCAGAGCAGGAGAAATTAATCGCAGATCGTTTGATGTGCTTGATCAGAAACGTGTTTATTAACTGCAAAAGGGAGCAATAATTAACCCAGAGACAGCTTGTTTTCTCTGGGTCTGCTTGTGTGTCAAATGGTTCATCCCGCAAGGCTCACATCCCCCCCCCCCCCCCCCCCCCCAGGCCACTTTCTCCTCAATTAGGTGGTTGAATGTGTCTGTGTGATGTGAGTGCTTGTGTGTATATATCCCTGTTTCCGTGTGTGGGGTGTGCATGTCTCCGCACATTAAAGTGTTTATGTGAATGTTTGAATTACAGTTGTGGGTTAGTTAATTTACAGGATATTGTGGAAAAAGGTCCAGCAACACAAAAACCTGATCATTGCTCCCTATGAAGCTAGATCCCAGTGGGGAAGAGCAGGGGATATGGCTGTACTCCCCAGCCCATACATTAACATTTTACTAGATGCTCTTATCCATGGCGACGTACAGTAGCAATTAAGGGTTAAGTGCCTTGCTCAAGGCCGCATCAACAGATTTTTCAAGTAGTCAGCTCTAGGATTCAAACCAGCAATCTTTTATTTACCAGCGCTCTTAACCGCTACCTGCTTACCAATGTCAGTGCAGGTGGAGTGGGGCTATCGGGGGATAGCTTGGCGAGGGAGGGAGGGCTGTCTGGCCTGGGGGTCTTGGTGGGATAGCTGACCCTTAGCTCCGAGGCTAGCTGGCCCCTATGCCCCCTAGGGGTCAGGAGTCATGACTAGTCCAGAGAGGGTGAGGGTTGGGGTGCGGGAAAGAGGAGTGAGGGAGCTATGACACCTTTGTCACAGGCCACAGGCACAAGGTAGAGACCCAGGTGATAGGGAAAAATCACACATATTTAAACACGAGAGAGAGAGAGACAGACAAAGAGACAGAAACAGAGACAGAGACAGACAGAGACAGACACACACTCTGGCCAGACAGGGAGATCTATCAGACTATCAGAGTGAGTGAGTGAGTGAGTGAGTGAGTGAGTGAGTGAGTGAGTGAGTGAGTGAGTGAGTGAGTGAGTGAGTGAGTGAGTGAGTGAGTGCACCATCCTTGGCAGACACAGAGCCGGGGGAGGATGGCTGTCACGGACAAAACACCGCATGAATATTTAGCAGGCAAATTAAAATGACAAAATACAAAACAAAAATAGAGTAGGTTTACAGGAGAAACAATATATATTCCTGGAATTACCAGTGGGACAAGTACCCCCCCCCCCCCCTTCTCCTCACCTCCCCTCCGCTCCCCTCCCCCTCTGCAAAAGCAGAGGAAAGAGATGCTTTAAATAACGTGGGTTCATGGAGAGTCTACCAGTAAATCCAACAGATCAAAGAGCTATGATCACCACCAGGCTCCTGCACCAGCTGTCAGAGAGAAAGAGAGCGCTGTGTGAGCCTAGCGCACTTACCACCTAGCCTAGCTATCTGAGCACTGCAGAGAGGGACAGAAGGAGAGAGAGCCCTGTGAGCCTAGCACCTAGCCTAGCCTAGCTATCTGAGCACTGCAGAGAGGGACAGAAGGAGAGAGAGCCCTGTGAGCCTAGCACCTAGCCTAGCTATCTGAGCACTGCAGAGAGGGACAGAAGGAGAGAGAGCCCTGTGAGCCTAGCACCTAGCCTAGCCTAGCTATCTGAGCACTGCAGAGAGGGACAGAAGGAGAGAGAGCCCTGTGAGCCTAGCACCTAGCCTAGCCTAGCTATCTGAGCACTGCAGAGAGGGACAGAAGGAGAGAGAGCCCTGTGAGCCTAGCACCTAGCCTAGCCTAGCTATCTGAGCACTGCAGAGAGGGACAGAAGGAGAGAGAGCCCTGTGAGCCTAGCACCTAGCCTAGAGCCCACCGTTCAGGCTGCCAATAATAAACACTGAGAGACCCAACACTGAGAGGTACATATAAGCTCAACACTATAAAAATATAGGCTAGACTTAATTATAGACTCTCAACACTAGAAAGACACACAGATGCAACAGAGACCCCCCCCCCCCCACCACCTTCTCTCTCCTCTCCCACAACTTGCAGTTTTGCATGCTCCGCAGCGTGGTTTAATAGAACCCTTGTTTATTTTTCTAGTTCTCTCTCCGTTTTCTCCCTCTCGTTCTCTCGCTCCGTCTTGTTGTGCGGAGGAGAGGAAGTGGATTGCGCCCTAGGACAGGGATGAACTGGCTTGTTTATAGAAGCAGCACTTTCTCAAAGAAACTAAACGTTATTTATTTTTAATCATCCCACCGCATTTCACACGCTACCACATCGGCTGACTGTCCCAGAGGTAGTATGCCGGGGGAGGGATTGGGGGGGGGGCAGAGGAAAGAAAGCAACAACTCACCAGCTCCACCAGCGACAGGCCTCCGTAGCTGTGCGCCACGACAAAGACGTTCCTGGCGGCGGCTTTGGACACAAAGTGGTCCCACGCGTAGAGCACGTGTTCCTCGGGGGAGCCGTTTTCCTGGAACACAAGGACGGAACTTCACGTTACACCCCCAAAAAAACAAAAAGAAAAGACACAACGACAAAAAAAACACATCGGAGAGAGTTATAACGGCGTCAGCGAGAGAGATTGAAGAAGGGTTGAGAAAGACAGTGTCAGTGTGCTATACACAGTGAAAAGAAGCGGGAGAAAGATCCGAGTTAAAAAGTAAACTAACTCTGAGAGACGTAAATAGAGAACAAGGGAGAGTGAAACTCAGGGAGAGAAAGTTCTGTCACAGTTAGCATGTAGGCCTCCAGGAAAAAAATGAAAAAGCGCTGCGCGTGTTTTATAAACACTGACTGCTCGGTGGATCAATAAGTCTTGCATATTGCAAATGCCCTAAATGTAAAACTCGATAGGTCGCATGACGTAACGTTTAAATCTTAATTTGTGCCTGGATCGATGGAGCATCTATACGGCAGTAAAGGCGTAATGGGCAAACACAGGGGAAGGTCAGGGGAGGGAACAACAGAGAGGACGCACACACACCTACACCCACACATAGTACACACCATGGATATGTCTGACCATAAAGTACACCCACGTGGGTTGTATTTTAATGGAGCATCACTAAGTGCAATTGTTTGTGTCATTCTCCATCCACCCTCAGCAGGCTAGATAATCGATTCCCAAATAAATACCCTTTCTGTCAATCGGTGAAGCCACTCCAAAGCCATTTCAGAGCAAAAACAGTCTGGTTAAGCTGCCTGCATGGTATTTACTCACAGGGGTAAAAAGTAACAAAGCTTCATGCCCACTTAGACTAAATGTCTGGAGAGACTGTTGGATACTATGCTGTGACTGAGGGATCTAGTGGTTTATCCGAGGCAATGGCTGTTTCATAGACGTCAGGGAAAGATGCTCTGTTATTTCACTGATGACACAGCCTTACACCCACTCACACCCAAGCTTTGAATATTAAAAACAGACAAAAGTACACTTTTCAATCTCGTTGTTGTTAGGGTGTTGTTATTTTGCTGGGGGCGACTGTGTGTGCACGTAAGTGTGTGCGTGTGGAGGTACAGTAAATGAACCCATCAGCTTGTTTATGTTTGCTGGCATAATGAGATGGGGAGGGAGGGCGGCTGGGTTCAGATACAGACTCTACGGAGGGTGATGCAACAGCGGGTAATGCTGCGCCCTGCCCCACCCTGATCAACTGCGGGTGGAGGAGGAGGGGGGGGGGGGGGGCAGAGTTGGCTGCCTGAAGGCCTGTGACATCAAAGTCCTTTGAAGCCCTCCTCTCCTTCTCTGTGTCACCCTTCATCTACAGGGCTCTGTTTCATAATCACTTCCTCCCCCACCCTCCCTCCAACTATACCACCTGTTCTCCCTCTCTTCACCTGACCCTACTGTGAGCTGGTCGCGTGGACTTACACACATACCTTCTGAATATCCCTCCTGTCTAAACCATGTGTTATTCGTCTTAATATTCAGTGTCAATAACGGAGTCGAAGGAAGGAGCAAAATAGATGGACAAAAGCACCAGGGTCTTTAAATGGCTAGGCGCTGTGCTGTGTGTGAAGGAGTGCTCTGTGAGGTCCAGTTTCCGCCTGCTTCACATTCGATTTGGTTTGTTTAGAGCTCTAGCAGCGGCGCGGTACCGCTGTGACCGCAGCGGCGTGGTGGCCATGGCAACCAGGTAGCGTCTCCCCTTATCGCCCGAGCGCAGAGCCCCGACACCTGGCCCCATCGCGCCACACGGCTCCGCACGCCCACCCACCTCCCCTGATTGACTATCTGGCCCGATAGCACGTTGCATTATCTAAACACTCATTTGCATATTGATGTAATTATTTTCCGGGGTTAATTAGCTCCTGCGAAGCGGGCCGCCCTCAGAGACTAGCTTCCTGTCACACGCCTGCCCGTTTAGTTTATATTTTTTATTTCACTTATTTTCCATTTCCCCCCAGGTCCTCCGATGTGTGTGTGCCAGGTCGTATAGATTCCCCACTGATCACCTGTTGCCAGCATCTTCAAGTGATGAATGTCACTGGCGTTTTGGAGTGTGCGTGCGTGCGCGGATTGATTGTGGCACTGTTGACGGTGGCCAACAATACATAGAGTCCCTCTAGAATGTACAATATGGAGGACCCTCTCAGACTTCCAGTGAGCTGTCCAACTGTTACCATACCAATTAAACACTCCAGGACTGAAGAACTAAAAACACACTATGGATATGGGGCGGCAGGTAGCCTAGTGGTTGGAGCGTTGGGCCAGTAACCGAAAGGTTGCTTGATCGAATCCACGAGCTGACAAGGTAAAAATCCGTCGTTCTGCCCCTGAACAAAGCAGTTAACCCACTGTTCCTAGGCCGTCATTGTAAATAATAATTTGTTCTTAACTGACTTGCCTAGTTAAATAAAGGTAAAAAAATAATACAAAATAATTCAACTGTGATCAACACAGGGCAATTAATTAATGCAAATCAAAGATAAGCAACAGGAATGTAAAGATATATGCATATAGGCCTTTTTTTTTTTAAATGGCCTATATGCATGTATGCATATATCTGTACATTCCTGTTGCTTATCTTTGATTTGAATTCATTCATTGCCCTGTGTTGATCATGTCTCGTTTTGCACCACACGCCAAAGCCTTTCAAAACACCCGATCTGTTCAGCTAGAGTGGACCTGTATCTCAATTTCCCTCGCATGGCTCTGGATTAGTAAAAAGGAAAGTAGAAAGAGGTAAAAGGAGTGATGGAGTGGATAGCGGAAGAGAGGAGGAGAGGCAGAGAGATGTGGTGTAGTGTTGAGTGATTGTCTCAGCGCTAGCTAACTGGGCAGGTTGACAGCTCCTCTCTCTCTCTGCTCTGTGCTGGTGTCAGTAATCAGTGAGGAACACTGGGCTGATACACTAGTCTTGAAAACCCAGACACACAGTTTGCCTTGTGTTTAGTGTCACTCAAACTTAGTCCTACCCTAACCAGTCTGGAAACAGACAGCTCGCACGGTATCCAGCTAATTAATACAAACGCACACAACGCCGAGAGCTCCACACATTGTACTGTGTGACAGTGAAAGGTTTGTGAGATAACACTCAGGGAGGTAGCACGCAGTGAGGGACTGTAAGCAGGTGATTATGGATAATAGATAAGTGTACAGTGCTTCAGAAAGTATTCACAGCCCTTGATTTTTTCCAGATTTTGTTGTGTTACAGCCTGAATTTTAAATGTATTAAATTCAGATTTTGTGTCACGAATCTACACACAATACCCCATAATGTCAAAGTGGAATTATGTTTTTAGAAATATTGACAAGTTATAAAAAAAGCTGAAATGTCCTGGTCTAATACGTATTCAATCCTTTTGTTATGGCAAGCCTAAATAAGTTCAAGCCTAAATAAGTTCAAGCCTAAATAAGTTCAAGCCTAAATAAGTTCAAGCCTAAATAAGTTCAAACCTAAATAAGTTCAAACCTAAATAAGTTCAAACCTAAATAAGTTCAAGCCTAAATAAGTTCAAGCCTAAATAAGTTCAAGCCTAAATAAGTTCAAGCCTAAATAAGTTCAAGCCTAAATAAGTTCAAGCCTAAATAAGTTCAAACCTAAATAAGTTCAAGCCTAAATAAGTTCAAGCCTAAATAAGTTCAAACCTAAATAAGTTCAAACCTAAATAAGTTCAGCTGCTCATGCATTGGGCATGCTCGGCTAAGCACGCTCGGTTGTGAAGTGGTGTGCTAGGTTTGTAACAAAAGCAGGCTTTTTTTTTAAACTTCTAAACTAGATGCTTAATATCAATAGTAGCCACACCACTTGAACTTTTTAGTTTGTAAAACAATCAACAAACATGCCTCTAACTCAAAGCAACACTGGATACCACACATGCCTGTCCACGATACGGGCGTTTGAACTCAAGTTGGAATCCAGAGAGAAATTGAGGGAACGGGGCTCAGCGCAACCAGCTAAGTGACCTATATGGTCACTTGACAGCGCTTCAGATTCTCCCCCATCCCCGCCACCTAACCAGGAACTACTTGCTTCCATTGACGCAAAACTAAACAAGCTTGTGTTGTTGGACCGGCTGGAAAACCTCATAGAAGATCTGAAAGAGTTGAAAAAAAACCCGGTGTATTTCACAAGCATTTTTATTGGAGGCATACACAAAGGACACTGATGTATTGAAGAAAACTGTGAAAGGTGTACAAACAACTGCGGAAGTCATCACTAGTGTAAACTTCCAAATGAAGGAGAAAATCCTGCACCTAACTACCCGATCAACAATCTTATCTTGAGTGGAATAGCTGAAAAGCCAGAAGAAAATGTGGAAGACACACTGAAAACATTCCTGGTTAATGAACTACAACTGGACAATGACACGGTGCAGAGCATCTCTTTCCATCTGGTCCACCGGGTGAGATCCAAGCCAATGTCAGGAGGGAGCTAGGGAAGACGACCCACTGGCCCCCGTCCAATCGTGGCCAGGTTCGAACATTAGAAGCAGAAGGAGCTGGTTCTGAGCCACGGACGGCATCTGGCTGGGAAGCCGTTTGGGATGAACAAACAGTACCCTCTAGAGATCTTTGCGCGATGGCAAAAGCTGTTTCCCGTCTTCAAGGAGCACTGACAGAAGGGCTGTAGGGTAAGACTCATTGTTGTCAAACTGTATATTGATAGGAATTTGTACAAGAAGGACATAACTCCTGTTCTAGTCCCAGGCATAGCACCTTCCTGAACCCTCTTATCCCTTCTCTGCCAGAAGGACTAGCCCAGGGCTACTAAACTGATTAAGATACTTCATTCTGAAATCAGCACAACTCTGTTAGTTATTTACCTTTTGCTTTGTGCACAAAGGAGACATTAAAATACGATGTTAATACGGACAAACCTACCCACTGCACATAGCAGTCGATGCTTAAATGTAGGTTATTGTTTTTTGTTCTATGTTACATTGTGTAAATTCATCTTAAGGCCCTTCTCATTTACCTGTATTATTCAAGAAAATATGTGATACAGCCTGGATTTGAACCAGGTACTGTAGTGACGCCTCTTGCACTGAGATGCAGTGCCTTAGACTGCTGCGCCACTCGGGAGCCCAGAGCCCAGATGCTCTACAGGTTTATTTTATTTTTATTTCACCTTTATTTAACCAGGTAGGCTAGTTGAGAACAACTTCTCATTTGCAACTGCGACCTGGCCAAGATAAAGCATAGCAATTCGAAGCATACAACAACACAGAGTTACACATGGAATAAACAAAACATAGTCAATAATACAGTAGAAAAAAATAAAAATAAAAGTCTATATAGTGAGTGGAAATGAGGTAAGATAAGGGAGTTAAGGCAATAAATAGGCCATTGTGGCGAAGTAATTACAATATAGCAATTAAACACTGGAATGGTGGATGTGCAGAAGATGAATGTGCAAGTAGAGATACTGGGGTGCGAAAGAGCAAGATAAATAAATAAATACAGTATGGGGATGAGGTAGATAGATGGGCTGTTTACAGATGGGCTATGTACAGGTGCAGTGATCTGTGAGCTGCTCTGACAGCTGCTGTTTAAAGCTAGTGAGGGAGATATGAGTCTCCAGCTTCAGTGATTTTTGCAGTTCGTTCCAGTCATTGGCAGCAGAGAACTGGAAGGAAAGGCGACCAAAGGAGGAATTGGCTTTGGGGGTGACCAGTGAGATATACCTGCTGGAGCGCGTACTACGAGTGGGTGCTATGGTGACCAGTGAGCTGAGATAAGGCGGGGCTTTACCTAGCAGAGACTTGTAGATAACCTGTAGCCAGTGGGTTTGGCGACGAGTATGAAGCGAGGGCCAACCAACGAGAGCGTACAGGTCACAGTGGTGGGTAGTGTATGGGGCTTTGGTGACAAAACGGATGGCACTGTGATAGACTGCATCCAATTTGTTGAGTAGAGTGTTGGAGGCTATTTTATAGATGACATCACCGAAGTCGAGGATCGGTAGGATGGTCAGTTTTACGAGCGTATGTTTGGCAGCATGAGTGAAGGATGCTTTGTTGTGATATAGGAAGCCAATTCTAGATTTAATTTTGGATTGGAGATGCTTAATGTGAGTCTGGAAGGAGAGTTTACAGTCTAACCAGACACCTAGGTATTTGTAGTTGTCCACGTATTCTAAGTCAGAGCCGTCCAGAGTAGTGATGCTGGACAGGCGGGCAGGTGCGGGCAGTGATCGATTGAACAGCATGCATTTAGTTTTACTTGCATTTAAGAGCAGTTGTGGGCCACGGAAGGAGAGTTGCATGGCATTGAAACTCGTCTGGAGGTTAGTTAACACAGTGTTCAAAGAGGGGCCAGAAGTATACTGAATGGTGTCGTCTGCGTAGAGGTGGATCAGAGAATCACCAGCAGCAAGAGCGATATCATTGATGTATACAGAGAAGAGAGTCGGCCCGAGAATTAAACCCTGTGGCACCCCCATAGGTAAGGATGAAGGAAAATGGAAGAGTGATTGGGGAAGTTGTATTTTCTTGAATCATGGCTTAAGCAACAAAACAAAGAGAGTGGTTTTATTCTTATTGGTAATCAGATTAATTATAACATCCATGTGACTATAAAATATCTTCACAGGAGATGGATTATATTAGATACAGTACCAGTCAAAGGTTTGGAAACACCTACTCATTCAAGGGTTTTTCTACATTGTAGAATAATAGTGAAGACATCAAAACAATGAAATAACACACATGGAATCATGTAGTAACCAAAAGTGTTAAACATATCAAAATATATTTTATATTATAGATTCTTCAAAGCAGCCACCCTTTGCCTTGATGACAGCTTTGCACACTCTTGGCATTTTCTCAAACAGCTTCACCTGGAATGCTTTTCCAAAAGTCTTGAAGGAGTTCCCACATATGCTGAGCACTTGTTGGCTGCTTTTCCTTCACTCTGCGGTCCAACTCCTCCCAAACCATCTCAATTGGGTTGAGGCTGGGTTTCTGGAAGCCAGGTCATCTGATACAGCACTCCATCACTCTCCTTCTGGGTCAAATAGACCTTACACAGCCTGGAGGTGTGTCGGATAATTGTCCTGTTGAAAAACAAATGATAGCCCCACTAAGCGCAAACCAGATGGGATGGCGTATCGCTGCAGAATGCTGTGGTATCCATGCTGGTTAAGTGTGCCTTGAATTCTAAATAAATCACTGACGGTGTCACCAGCAAAGCACCCCCACACCATCACACTTCCTCCTCCATGCTTCACGGTGGGAACCACACATGCAGAGATCATCCGTTCACCTACTCTGCGTCTCACAAAGACACGGCGGTTGGAACCATAAATCACAAATTTGGACTCGTCAGACCAAAGGACAGATTTCCACCAGTCTAACATCCATGTCCAATTCATGCTTGAAAATACAATTTCTATTAGAAATCACAGAACTCAACAGCATTAAGGAAAGAAGGAGATACTAAGCAAGGGGTTGTTGGGAAACTCTTTAGGCATATTTCTTTGACAAAGTCAAGATCTATTAAATTCTATTAATTAAAGCAAATATATGTTATTATACGGGTAAAGTGCTCCATATGCCATAGAACGTAAGCTAACAATGTTTTGCTACAAATTTATTTTTGTATTAGGTACACCATGGCATTACTGATGACTGTTTTGTCCAAATGTGTTGTATCGTGCGTGTTTGTCTTTCTGTTTGAGTATTGTTATGTACATTTTCATATATATTCTTTTCAGAATAAAAAATAAATCAAAATAAGTTCAGGAGTAAAAATGTGCTTAACAAGTCATAATAAGTTGCATGAACTCACTCTGTGTTCAATAATAGTGTTTAACATGATTTTTAAATGACTACCCCATCTTTTGTACCCCACAAATACCAGTAAATTTCAAACACAGATTCAACCACAAAGAGCAGCGAGGTCTTTCCTATGTTTCACAAAGAAGGGCACCTATTGGTAGATGGGTAAAAAAAAGCAAACATTGAATATCCCTTTGAGCATGTTATTAATTTTAAACTTTGGATGGTTTATCAATACACCCAGCCACTACAAATATACAGGTGCCCTTCCTAAATCAGTTGCCGGAGAAGAAGTGAAACGCTCAGGGATTTCACCATGAGTTTAATGGCTGTGATAGGAGAAAACTGAGGATGAATCAACAACATTGTAATTACTCCACAATACTAACAAAATGACAGAGTGAAAAGGAAGCCTGTGCAGAAAAAATATTCCAAAACATGCATCCTGTTTGAAATAAGGCACTAAAGTAATACTGCAAAGAATTTGTCAAAGAAATTCACTTTTTGTCCTGAATAAAACGCGCTGTGTTTGGGGCAAATCCAACACAACACACGACCACATATTTTCAAGAATGGTGGTGGCTGCATCATGTTATGGGTATGCTTGTCATCAGAAAGTACTAGGGAGTTAAAAAAATAAATAAATAAACGGAATAGAGATAAGCACAGGCAAAATCCTAGAGGAATACCTAGTCGAGTCTGTTTTCCACCAGACACTGGGAGATGAATTCACATTTCAGCAGGACAATAACCTAAAACACAACGCCAAATATACACTAGAGTTGCTTACCAAGACGACATTGAATGTTCCTGAGTGGCGTAGTTACAGTTGTTACTTAAATTGGCTTGAAAATCTATGGCAAGACTTGAAAATGGCTGTCTAGCAATGATCAACAACCAACTTGACAGAACTTGACAAATTTTTTAAAGAATAATGGGCAAATATTGCACATTCCAGGTGTGCAAAGCTCTTAGAGACTTACCCAGAAAGACTCACTGCTGTAATCGCTCCAAAGGTGAGTGTAACATGTATTGACTCAGAGGGTTGAATACTTATCTAATGAAGATATACTAGCGTTTTATTTTCCATCAATTAAAAAAAATATATAATAATTCTTCCACTGTGACAGAGTATTATGTGTAGATCGTTGACCAAAAATTACAATTCAATCAATTTTAATCCCACTTTGTAACACAACAAAATGTGGAAAAAGTCAAGGGGTGTGAATACTTTCTGAAGGCACTGTACGCTTGCACACAAGAACGAGAGCGCACGCACGCACACACACACTAAAGTGTCTTTTGACCAACACCCTCGATAGGTCAGAATCGGACTTTGCCCAGCTTGCTAGCTTTGCTCTGTGTTGTGAGAAAGAGTATCGGCACTACAGAGGCTAACAGTGCTTTCCATTCGCCACCCATCCTACCCCTCCCACCACTGAGACCCACACACTCCCACAGTCCTCCAGAAACTCCCTGTGTGTTTTCTTTCCCTAGTTCCTGCTCTCTGTTTACAGGACAGTAATGAGAGGCAGGGAAAGGAGAGCACCCTGCTACGGCCACAATAACAGCACCAACGCCAAGACAAACGGCCCAGCCCGTCAACACAGGAAACAATGAATCTAACAGCATCAACACACTCCGACAAACAACCACTACGGGCTTCCCCTAACCCCCATCTTTCCCTCCCTCCCTTTGCCAGAGTCACTCCTGACGATCAGAGTGAAAGCTAAAGACCTCAGGGAGGCTTGGAAGAGGACTCTACAGAGACTAAGACTGAATCCAAAATGGCTCCCGATGGGCCCTGGTCAAAAGTAGTGCACTGCATAAGGAATAGGGTGCCATTTGAGCTTTCTAGTAGTCTAAAGAAGAGAACCGTAGCCCTCATACAGTCAGAAAAACACTGGGCAACGAAGACTTATAGGTACTCAAACAGCAGCAACACTGACAAGAGTAAGGGCCCTGACAGACAGCACCCGGCAGACGGGGGGGGGGGGGGGGGATTATATCCAGACAGAGCAACCAACGGTGCTCATGCCTGTGGAAGCCGCACAGCCAAGGCAGAGAAAATAGGATTCCTCTCTATTTTTCCTAGTGGTGCCGTCGTTGTTGACCAGTAGAACATGTAGCCTGCATGGTGATATGTTAGCACGTAGGTCCAACAGCAGGATCAGCTAACTTGCCCACTCTAGCTAGATAGCTGGCTAACACAATCAGTTTACAGTCACTTTTAACAGTTCATTATTTTTTCCCCCGCACGTCGATAATGTTTGTTTATCTCGTTGCTATGGTCACCGGTCGGCTGCCACATAGACTGCGGGCTGTCACCACAGATAGAACAATGAGCCAGCTGTTTCAAGGGGTGGAATAAATATGAAGCATCCGGTTAGCATTTCCACTCAACACTAAATATGGTGATGAGAGGAAGCCCAGTGGCCGGCAAATTTTCTCATCAATTAAACATTTCTGATCTCAATACAGTTTCCTGTTCCCAAAACTAAAATCTGTTACGAACAGAGGGGACTACGTTTTCTAGACTTTCCCCTTTGCCAACGTTTCAAAAGATGGTGTTGTTTAGAAGGAGTGCAAGGTTGATTTGAGTTATTGCACACGTGCACTTCACAGAGTAGACGTTCCCTAACGGAAATATCCAAATATATGCTGGAACACGCCAAAAGGATCTCGCTAGATCGTGCTTGGTTCTGCCATCCTCCTTGCTTGTTCTGCCTACTATGATTAATCTGCTCCCATTGGAAACAACAGGCTGTTGTCAATCTTGGGTTAGTTCCAAAAAAAAAATGGTGTGTGTGAAGGCACTAGCCACTTTGACTCTGCGATATTCCGCTGTCTGTCTAAAAAGCACTTGAGAGTGATAGATAAAGAGAGTGAGAGGGATGCTGGGGGTAAGAGAGACAGAGAGCAATAGAAGTTAGGTCAGTGATTTCCAAATGCCAAGCCACAGGTCATGTACACCTCTCTCTCTCATTCAATCTTTCTCTCTCTCTCTCTCTGTGTGTGTGTGTGTGTGTGTGTGTGTGTGTGTAAACACACCTGAAGCCCGCTCATTTGAATATTTAACATGTCCCTTACAGCGGGTAAGTGAATTATTTTCATTTGGGCTAATTATTAAATATTAAACAAGCGGCGGGCGCAGGTAATTACATAGCTTGGTATTAACAACGACGCTATTAGGATGTGGACCTTCACTCAAACGCCTGTTTGCAATTGAATTCTAATCAACGTCTTGTACAAGGACTCGTCTAGTGTTCTCTCTAGTCCTTCTTCCCCTTCAGACGCTTTCCTTCCAGACAAAGTTGGCTGGGAATCGTACGAAGGCACAGGGGTCTGCAGGCTGAGGAGACGATACGGAGCAAATTAGTGGCAGAGATGGGGGGGGAAAATGACTGATACATTGTGGGTAATTAGCAGGTAGTGTCTATGGAAAGTCAAGTTGCCAGAGAGAGAGAGAAAAGAAAGAAAAAAAGAAGGGAGAATGTGTGTTAGACAGTGAGAGACAGAGATGCACGGACACAAAGTGTGTGTGCGTGTGTGTGCGCACACGTGCTCAAATACCCAAAAGATGATCGCATTGAGACTCTATAGCACTGTGACCTTGCTGGAGTCAAGCTAATCAGACAATATTTGCCAGGGCATTGTTTCAAATCGATAACTCATTAACAAAGTACAAAGGAAGTTTCCTGGTTTGTCTGAAATTCTTAAGAAGAGAAAAAAAAAACTGCTCTTGGCTGCACATGGGCGCAAAGGTCATCTCAGTGACATGTCTGCTATAGCCTCTCGCTGGGAACAGGGATTGTCAGACGAAATTACTTGAAGCCATTAATTGACATCAGGTAAAGGAGTGCGGGCAGGCAGACATGCCAGCGTTTGTTCGAGCTTGAACAGAGGCTGCAGTTGGGCGATGGTGGAGGGTGAGGGATGAGGGGAGGAGAGGGGAGAGTGATGGATGTGTTTGATGGTTGACCTGACTGGAAGATTGGGAGCAGTGATCTAAGAGGTGCTACAGTACATGGCTCTCTCCCATGTGTACACACACACACACGCTCTGCTGCAGGTGAATTGCCACAGATCCTGGTCATTGACCTTTACGATGGCCAAGTGCGCAGAGTTGAGAGGTTAATGAAGTTGCTCCCAGAGCCCCTCCCCGTCCTTGGATATGCTGAGCATCACATCCTGGCTCTAGCAGGGGTCAAAGGTAAAATAAGGCACAACAGCATAATTGCCCCGGCGCAAAGTGCGAGGTGGTGGGGTGAAGGTGACACTGAGCGTGGCTTCACGGCGCTGGCATTTGGAACCAAGCTGGAATACATATCCGCTGTGTGTGTGTGTTTGTGTGTGAAACACAAGTGAGAGTGTGTAAGTGTGTAGGAATCCTCAGGGCATGATGTAGCAGGCAGGCACTGGGAAACAGTACATCTCCTGAACACGGCCCTGGACACGAATCCCAGTGCCCCTGGAGGACTAGAGAAACACGAGGAAACCATGGAGAAACCAGGCCTAAATAATGGATGGTGCGCACTTGTACACACACACTGTGCACGCCTGCAAAACCTGTCTATACCCCCCGTGGCGCACATTCACCATCTGGAGCAAAAAGCAACCACACAGCGCAATTCCCAACATACCAGCTTCTGTTTCTTCAGTGACCTTCAGTGAAACCATTGAGAAAGCCATCTAAAAGTGATTCTGAACTCAATGCTTTTTACAGTAACGTAAATACAAGGAACCATCCATGTTTTCTAGCCAAGCAATACAGCACACAAAAAGTGTGTTATGTATGGTGTGCACTGTGCTGTGATTCCAGTAGCCTATACGGAATTTGACAGATGTGTGTAAGTACATAACTGTATAAAAACCGAAAAGACAAAATGTGAAAACATTGCCGAAATGGAGTGCCATTGTTGCTGGAGAGTTATTGTCCCAGCGAACGCTTAAAAGAGAAATGGGGGGGGGGGGGGGGGGGGACTCAAATGTTTGACTCAAAAGCTTTCACTTCGCAATCATAAGGATCTTACACTTGAAGAGATGGCACTCGAGAGATGAATAAAGGATGGGGGAAAGAAAAGAAACACGAGGGGCTCTACCTCTCTTTCCATCTCTCTCTGTGAACGTTGAAAAAAAATGCAACAATACGAGACGCGAGAAAAAGCGAGACGACGGAGAAGGGGGGGAAAAAAAAAAGTATTCCAGTCATTTACAAGAATAAGTGGCGCTTAAAGAAAGGCTCCACTCTGTTTTTTGTCCCCTTGCTCTTTTTCCAGAAGCTGCTGGCCTAATCCGAGCCAGTCAGCCTTGAGTGAAATCTTTGGAAGCTTCTTAAGCCATGAATGTGGGTTTTGTTCCTGCTATTCCTCCGCTTGGCTGACAGAAAATAGGTAACTGGATTAGTGCTAACATTCAGAGTAAAGTGAACTCCCAAACTTCTATATGGCAAAGTGCTCGGAGCACTCCCCCTCTTTCCTCATCTCCCTCCATCCCTCCCCCCCACCCTCTCCCTTTCTCTCTGTCATTCGACCGACATCACTAAACATGGGCCAATGGACTGTGATCTCTAAGAGAGGAGAGATTAGCCAAGGTTGAGAGGTTACACACTATGAACCAGGGGCTAAAAAGTAAGAATCCTAAAAGCAGTTAAGGGCTTATTAATGTGTGTAAGGAAGCGTATTAATCAACTCAACTCTATCTGGGGGCTGGCTGTGTGTGTGTGTGTGTAGGACCCCACTGAGTGTGTGTGTGTGTAGCACCCCACTGTGTATGCGTGTGTGTGTGTATGTATGGGACTGTGTGGCTTTGCGCAGGTGGTCCCGCTCCACAGTGGGGGTTAGAAGAGGGGCAGAGGGGGTATCCCAATGCCAATAGAATAGATGAAAAACCCCTGCTAAAGAGGCTTGATTTGATCCCCCACCCAGCCTGACTAAGAAGGGTGAAGAAGAAAAACACCAAATCATCACAGCCCTACGCACACACACCGAGAGAGAGAGAGAGAGAGAGAGAGAGAGAGAGAGAGAGAGACAGAGAGACAGAGAGACAGAGAGACAGAGAGACAGAGAGACAGAGAGACAGAGAGACAGAGAGAGAGAGAGAGAGAGAGAGAGAGAGACAGAGAGAGACAGAGAGAGACAGAGAGAGAGAGAGAGAGAGAGAGAGAGAGAGAGAGACAGAGAGAGAGAGACAGAGACAGAGACAGAGAGAGAGAGAGAGAGAGAGAGAGAGAGAGAGAGAGAGAGAGAGGAATAAAGTTTAGTTCCTGGGGATCTCCTTAACACTACCCGCTAGAGAACGTTGCCGGGTGTGTCCTTTAGCATCAGATGCACATCAACACGAAGGGTGCACGAACAGAAGCACCAACACTTGATAAATAGTGCAGAAACTATAGTAAAAGGACTCGCTGCATGAAGACATTTGTAGAAATGTACAAAAATGAACAATAGTTATTTTTTTTTTAATGTTGAGTCAAGGATATGTTTTGTATATTTCCACAAAGTCCTAGAAAATAATGTAGGCCTATAGTCTATCATCGTATCGCTTACAATAAAAACATTACAGTGTAATCCATTTGATTTGTAGATTTGATTAGTAATAGAGTTCTAGTACTTAACAAAGACCAGTTACAGCTTCTGTTGACAAAGTAGAAATGAAAAAGCTAATAATAATAACAACAATAATAACCAGCCAGGTGCGCAAGCTGAAATTATCTGCTGCATTCCTAAACAAAAGCACCAATGCATGAACAACTGTAAAAAAGATGAATTGTATAAAGAAATATTTGTGGAAATATATTCATGACAAGATATAAAAACAGTCATTGTATCGGACACTATGTTGTACCCTTATAGCCATGCCTTTAGCATGAATCAATCTGGTCTTCTCTTTACGCTTCGGGTCCACAGTCAGCACACAGCTTCGGGACTTTGTGAGCAAGCCCCCACAAACAAATCGGTTGCACTTTCATGGGCCTTGTTTCGTGTGCACCTGCCAACTTGACATTGTGTCTTCTTCCCCCCCCCCCCCCCCCCCCCCGAGTGGGAGCTGTGGTGCTATGGGGAAGAGGGAGAGCAGGACTTGCTGCCTTGGTGGCCTGCTTAGCGGCTGTAGCTTATTGTTGGGCGGTTCTCACGAAGCTCACATACATGATCCATGATGAAATCTCTCCTGCTGACTGTCTTGTCAAGGCATTGCTTGTACAACACGTGCGCGTTGATAGCAGCCGTGTCGAGCGTGTTGTAGAACACATCAACAGGCCTTGCGGCAAGTACCACCTTTCACAGAGTACAGTCTTGCCATCTGGTTGAGTGCGTCCACACCAACCTACTGCATAAAATAGAATAGAATAGAAAAAGTTCAAATGATATACAATAATAATACTGATAATAATAATATTCATGTAATATAATAAAAGGAAATAATATTTGGTGAAAGATGGAAAGGATATCCGTATATGGCAGAGATATATCCCTTTGTGCGATTGTAGTCTGTCACCGTCTCCGGTTTCTTCTTCTGGTCACTGGGACATTAGGATGCATGGTGCTCAGGATGCAAACCCTCTTATTTCTTTTACATCTGTACACCGTGAGTGTCGCTTTTACCACTCTTCATCACTGACGTGGAGTACAGCTCCACTCGTATGTTGTTTTGAGCAGAGGGGGGCAAGCTCCCGCTTGAGCAAGTACTTGATTTTCGACATCGGCAGCTAACCAAAACGTAAAGTTTCCTTTTCTGTTTCCACATCTCTGATACGCTGCAACATCTGCATGTCTCATCAACGAAAGAAACCGTTGAGTGCACTAGCAATTTGTCCGTACGCATGAGGTGTAGGGCCTGCTCTTACATTGTGGAAGGCCACCTTCCTGTTGCGCTCTCATCTCTCTTTTCTACCCAAACCGTGCCATCCCTCCCGGACTCCTGTTTCACCGTGGCAGTGGGGATCACCGTCTCAGTTGGTTCTGTTCTGGCTTTTCTTCGGGCGAGGCTCAGGCATCGGAGGCTCAAAGTTAACATCATAATCAGATGAAGACTCTTCATCGGCATCGTCGATCTCCAGCTCAATATCCGATCCTCCACCCGACTCGTCTAAATTCTGCAGCATTTTCAATGCTGCCAGTGCGTCCATTCGATTGGTTTGGCTTGCCATTGTGAACGTTGTATGTAGTAGTCAGTGTCTGATTTGACTCTCAGAGGGGAGATTATATACAATTTCCAGGCTTTCATAATAAAAATAATTAGACCGTCCACAAGTCTTCATCGTCATTCCACTACTGTTCTAAATTCAATTATGCTTTTCACCTTCATCATTCAGATCAATAAAATTCAATCACCATGTGCTGAACGCGGACACAGCGAGGATATTTCAGGAAAAATTTGGCACCTCTTGAATTATGAGAGTTATTTGATAAGGGTAGTGAGAAACTAAAGAATATGCTCATCTGATTGATCATTTAACCTTGTCTATAGGCTAACTCTTACTATGTGTGAAATTAGTTTCGGTACAGTTAAGGCCCAGCGCCGTCCGGGTTTGACTGGGGTAGGTCGTCACTGTAAATAAGAACGTGTTCTTAACTGACTTGCCTAGTTAAAGGTTCAATGAAAGAATTTGAAAGTGTAGTATCGAGCTGTGCACCGTTTGTTTCCCGCTCATCAAGTAGGATAGAGTCAAGGATATGTTTTGCATTATTCTAAAGGCCTACTGCAACATATAGCATGTTTTCCTTTTTACTTACAATAAATGGGATTAGTAATTCTAGTTAGAGTAAATAATACAGTTCTGTAACAGCTTCTTTTACAAAGTAAAACCTAAAAGAGAACGGTACGAACCCGCAAGGTGCGTGGTCAAATGATTAACACTAACAAATAGGCATAACACAAACTCATCATTAGACTATTGTCTTTCTAAATTAAAATCAACCTCTTCACCCTCCTTATCATTCCGTTAGGCCTCATTTAAATTCCATTGTGAAGTAAGGTGCACAATTATCCCCCATTCATCATTCATTCAGTGAGGATAGAGAGACGCATTAGTGCCTGGCTGGGTACCGACATGCTACAGCACATTGTCTTGGCGGGTTAAGTTAGGAATAGGTATCAAAAAAGCAGTTAGAAAGGCTCTAAATACTTTTCTGTTTGTGATTTCAAAATTCGGACAAATGTCAAATAAAAAACATGTAGGAAGAGTTAGGGAAGGAGCAGGACAGATTTTTTTTTTTTTGGGGGGGGGGCTGTTTTTGTATTTATTTACAAAATCAAACGTCAGTGGCCGCTGGCCTACGGAGGTTCTAGTGTAAAAATAGCTATTTAGGGGATGTTATCTTAATGAGCATGAATCAAATCAAATTGTATGTGTCA
The DNA here is from genome assembly GCF_965601325.2 of Salmo salar. NCBI lineage: Eukaryota > Metazoa > Chordata > Actinopteri > Salmoniformes > Salmonidae > Salmo > Salmo salar. The sequence continues at coordinate 8,998,245 of NC_138310.1, forward strand.
TATGCTTGGTAAACATGCTTACTTCCCAACAACGCAGAGAGAAAAAAAATATATTATAGAAAAAAATGATAACAGGAGGTATAAATACACAACGAGTAAGGTCAATTAGAGAGTTTAACACCGTCTACTGTACGGCTATCAAATCAAATCATCATTCCTCCTGGATATGGATATGATATGAATACCTAGGATAGGATAAAGTAATCCTTCTAACCCCCCCCCCCCCCCTTAAAAGATTTAGATGCACTATTGTAAAGTGGTTGTTCCACTGGATATCATAAGGTGAATGCACCATTTTGTAAGTCGCTCTGGATAAGAGCGTCTGCTAAATGACTTAAATGTAAATGTAATGTAATGTAAATGTGATGGGTTCATGGTCACTCTGTCCTGGGCCTTTACTTCTCTCCATCTTATTAATTACTATTACCCCCATCACCCTATAGATTCTAATTTCCATCTCCCCCCTTGCATTTTGCTGCATACTACTCTACACCTGTGAGTGAGTGAGTGAGTGAGTGAGTGAGTGAGTGAGTGAGTGAGTGAGTGAGTGAGTGAGTGAGTGAGTGAGTGAGTGAGTGAGTGAGTGAGTGAGTGAGAGAGAGAGAGAGAGAGAGAGAGTGTGTGTGTGAAAGCTTACTCCAAAGCAAGGGAGTGACTGAGGAGGTGCAGTGAAGAGCTAAGGCCTAGGGAGAAGGGGCGGGCTGATTGAGAGAGGGGGGTCAAATAAACTAACATCCTGCTGAGTCTGAGGTCACAGTTCAAAGGGCAGCGGTCACTGTGCCGTATGGCCCCAAAGAAGACTCATCCTGGGGTATCCCTCCATCTCTTCATCTATCAAATGCAACAGCAACAAGCCCCAAGTATATCAGAAGAGAACACCGCATCAGAGAGTAGTGCTTGGAATAATTAAAGCGTCAACCAATCACACAAGGACCTTGTATTATCCATGATTATTTTAGTAAATCATGTTTAAAGTCGTGACGAAATGACCATGACATACAGGTAACTGCCCAAATAAACAAAACACCATAAAGTGTCTTTATAGGGCGATGGGCCGCCACGAGCCAGAACAGCTTCAATGCACCTTGGCATAGATTCTATAAGTGTCTGGAACTCCATTGGAGGGATGCGACAGCATTCTTCCATGAGAAATTCCATCATTTGGTGTTTTGTTAATGGTAGTGGAAAACACTGTCTCAGGCACCGCTCCACAATCTCCTATAAGTGTTCAATTGTGTTGAGATCTGGTAGCTGAAACACACACACACACACACACACACACACACACACACACACACACACACCCTTTAAACCCCCTTTTAGATCCCTCTTTAAAAGTCACAGACCTCTTCTTCTAGCCACAGTAGCCAAAATAATGGGCAACTAGGCATTTTTATACATGACCCTAAGCATGATGGGATGTTAATTGCTGAATTAACTCAGGAACCACACCTGTATAAGCACCTGCTTCCTTTAATTTGGTGGTTACCTGTATATTGCATAAGGATGATGTACTTCATTTTGAGTTTTAAAATCATAGATATAGAATTTGCAGACACACAACATACACGTACATATGCACATACACGCGGGCACACACACACACGCAAACAGCCAGTCACTGCTGTCAGTGTGCCCTTGTCTCGGCGCGTTGGCCGCCACCCACAGTGTTTCCCCTAATATATATATATGCCCCAGGAAGCCCCCCCCCCATTCTTCGAGGAGGATTTTAACACACTTAACCCCGAAATGTTTTGAGGTTTTCACTATCATTGTAAAGCCCTAGTTATTTTGTTGCTTTGACAAAGTCATTTCTGAAGACTATTGTTTATGTAATTAGTGATTCATTTTAAGGTAAAACATTTTGTTGTTTTTTTACTTATGTGAACTGAAGTCGTTTTAATATGGTGAAACTATATATACATTTATTTTTTTACATTGAACATCTAATTGTCATATCCTAGTGTAAAAGCAGGCGAGCTGGTCGTACTCATAACAAGTCAACCCTGTTGCCCAAAGATAGACCGGCTTGCATTCAATTGCCCCTCCCAGTTGCACACAACATGCTTCCATTTCCCCTGTCAAAGGGGGATTTATGGCTGATTTAAGATGAAATCGTCAACCCTGTTACTTTATTTGGCACTTTATAGGCTCTTACTATAGTGATTTTATTTAAAACCTCTTGAGATGGGAAAACTTCTTTTTTATTACAATGAACATGTGCTCTGCTCTTTATGCCAGAATGTTAAAATTAGGTGAAATCAAAAGTTTTTTTTTGCACCAAGTTACAAATCTCAAAAGGCACTGAATTGGTGGAACGACCCAACTATAGGCTAACGCCAAAGTGTGAAAAACATTATATGGCCTCCTGCAGAACTGGAAAAACCTTGGGTGGGACTGCACTAACGATCTCACGCTGCTAGCATCACAAAGTGCAAAAGGTTTCAGAGAGAGCTAGAGAGAGCGAGAGAGAGAGAGAGAGAGAAAGAGAGAGAGTCTCCTCATTATGTGAATTTGGAGATATTCCAGTTGAAATATTTATTAAGATATTAATATGGGCTCTTCCCCTTCATCTCCTCTCTGATGATATGCTCACACAGCTCTAACTTTCTGCTCCTCACTACGTCTGACCTCTCTCTCTCTCTGTAACACACACACACAGTCGCACAAACAGCCTGCTACCAACCTTTAGTAAACTTTTGGAAACAATTGTGTTTGACCAGATACAATGCTATTTCAGAGTTAACAAATTAACAACTGACTTTCAGCATGCTTATAGGGAAGGGCACTCAACATGTACTGCACTTACACAAATTACTGATGTTTGGCTGAAAGAAACTGATAATAAGAAGCTGTTTTGATAGACTTCAGTACAGCTTTTGACATTATTGATCATAATCTACTGCAAAAAAGATGTGTGTGTTATGTCTTTACATCCCCTGCTATATCGTGGATTGAGAGTTACTTGTCTAAAATAACATAGACGTTCTTTAATGGAAGCCTCTCCAACATAATCCAGGTAGAGTCGGGCATTCCCCAGGGCAGTTGTCAAGGCCCCTTTCTTTTTTCAATCTTTACTAATGACTTACCACTGGCACTGAGTAAAGCCTGTGTGTCTATGTATGCTGATGACTCAACACTATACACGTCAGCTACCACAGCAAGTGAAATCACTGCAACACTTAACAAAGAGCTGCAGTCAGTTTTAGAATGGGGGGCAAGTAATAAGCTAGCACTACATATTTAAAAAACTAAAAGCATTGTATTTGGGACAAACCATTTACTAAAGCCTAAACCTCAACTACATTTTGTAATGAATAATGTGGATATTGAGCAAGTTGAGGACTGTCATGGTCAAAACATATTGATGCAACGGTAGCTAAGATGGGTAGAGATATGTCCATTATAAAGTTCTGCTCTGCTTTCTTGACATTGCTATCAACAAAACAAGTCCTACAGGCTCTAGTTTTGTCGCACCTGGACTACTGCCCAGTCATATGGTCAAGTGTCACAAAGAGGGACATAGACAAAAACAGTTGGCCCAGAACAGAGCAGCAGGACTGGCCCTTAAATGTACGTGGAGAGCTAACATCGATTACATGCATGTCAATCTCTCCTGGCTCTAGAGGAGAGATTGACTGCATCACTACTAGTCTTTGTGAGAGGTATTGACATGTTGAACACACTGAGCTGTCTGTTCAAATGACTAGCACACAGCTCAGACATCCATGCCACAAGGGGTCTCAAGACATGCCACAAGGGGTCTCTTCATAGTCCTCAAGTCCAGAACAGACTCCGAGAAACGCACAGTACTACACAGAGCCATGACTACATGGAACTCTATTCCACATCAAGTAACTCATGCAAGCAGTAAAATCTGATTTTAAAAAACAGATCAAATTACACCTTATGGAACAAATCGGACTGTGAAGAGACACACACGCATACAAACACACACATGCTAGCACACACACTTTACACCCACGTACAATGTAATGTTGTTCTATGGTGGTATTATAACCTTTGTATGGTAGATGTGTACCGGTGAAATAATGTTACTTGATGTACTTTTTTTTTTCTTTTTTTTTGTGTGATGTAAGTGCCTTAATGTGTTTGGACCCAGGAAGAGTAGCTGCTGCCTTGCATCCCTAATAAATACAAACACACACCCTCCCTCACACACAAAAAAACACCCAGAGGTCAATATCAGAGATGACACTTAAGAACCTTGATCCTTGTGCTATAATGTATGTGTTGCGTGCGTGCGTGTGTGTGTGTGTGTGCGCGCGCTTGTATCTGTGCATGCGTTTGTGCATACTAGGGTTGAATGGCGGGAACCCGAATACCGAGATTTACTGCTGAAAACCACTCCCTTTTCCGGGATAAATAACTGTGAGAAACCGGTAAATTATAATAAATTATTTAAATGAACAGCATGGCGTGAAATGGAACTGTTAAATTATATGTGAAGTCTAAATCTGGCTTCTCTATGGCATGATGAATCATCAACGCTCTGGGTGGGAACACACCATCTCGGTATGGAGCGGAGTTGTGGTCCTGGCCATGTGGTGCCAGGACAACAACCTCTCCCTCAACGTGATCAAGACAAAGGAGATGATTGTGGACTACAGGAAAAAGAGGACCGAGCATGTCCCCATTCTCATCGATGGGGCTGCAGTGGAGTAGGTTGAGAGCTTCAAGTTCCTTGGTGTCCACATCACCAACAAACTAACATGGTCCAAGCACACCAAGAAGAGGGCACAACAAAACATATTCCCCCTCAGGAGACTCAAAAGATTTGGCATGGGTCCTCAGATCCTCAAAAGGGTCTACAGCTGCACCATCGAGAGCATCCTGACTGGTTGCATCACTGCCTGATATGGCAAATCCTCAGCCTCCGACCGCAAGGCACTACAGAGGATAGTGCGAACGGCCCGGTACATCACTGGGGCCAAGCTTCCTGCCATCCAGGACCTCTATACCAGGCGGTGTCAGAGGAAGGCCCTAAAAATTGTCAAAGACTCCAGCCACTCTAGTCATAGACTGTTCTCTCTGCTACCGCACAGGAAGCGGTACCGGAGCGCCAAATCTAGGTCCAAGAGGCTTCTAAACAGCTTCTACCCCCAAGACATAAGAGTCCTGAACACCTAATCAAATGGCTACCCAGACTATTTGCATTGCCCCCGACCCCCTTTTACACCACTGCTACTCTCTGTTGTTATCATCATTGAGACGTGCCTGTTACTTGCATAGTCACTTTAATAACTCTACCTACATGTACATATTACCTCAACTAACCGGTGCCCCTGCACATTGACTCTGTACCAGTACCCTCCTGTATATAGTCTCGCTATTGTTATTTTACCTCTGCTCTTTAATTACTTGTTACAATTATTTCTTATTCGTATCCGTATTTTTTTTTAACTGCATTGTTGGTTAGGGTCTTGTAAGTAAGCATTTCACTGTAAGGTTGTATTCAACGCATGTGACTAATAAAATTTGATTGATTTTGAATTGAGTTCACAATGCATGCAGACCTATCATCCCATCATGGGAACTTTTTTTTCTTGCGACAGGTAGGCCGACATTTGCTGCAGCATAGTCTATTCTACAGTAAAATAAAGACCAAACGCGCGTCTAATTTACCCCTCTCCATCTGGCTTTCGGGGGTCACCTTAGTTTTTACTTTGCACCCGCAGAATTCTAAAACCGTGTATCACTCTACTACTGTGGCGTTGAATCAGTGCATGCGTGAGCCTTGGTCTCTTCCCATCAATTCAATTCAAACTGCATACAAAATAGATCATCCTGTTCTAGATTGATATACAGCCCTATATATAGATGTCCTAGCCTACCTCTTCCAGGTAATACATTCAATGCAGTATTAGTCTATTATTTAGCTAATTCATGATGGGTTATGCATAAGAAGCGGCTAACTTGCCTCTCTCTTGAACATGTGCTGCGCTGGCCTCTCCTTAGCTCTTGGAGTCCCATGCAGGAAAAGGTAAGACTAGAATAGCTTGCTGGACATCATTTAAGCATTTCTTATACCAACAGAATATTTGAAGAGGGATGCAAGCTGTTGTTTGCTGAATGTTAAATGTAGTAGCCAATAGAACTCATGGGTAGTTTGAAAGAAGAGCGAACGCACGATGGCGGTAGGCTATAGCAGTTATTTATTCAGACCCATAACCATTCAATCTTCGTGAAGAGAAGTGAAAGACATCTGCATCTAATTCTAGTACTATATTATTCAAGGATGTCATAAGAATGATGAAGATAAGGATAACAAAACGTATTTCATTTGCCTGTTGAAAGCGAGGAAGGAATGAACCAACAATAGAGAGAGAACGAGGAGGTAGGCCACTAAATATTATCAAAGCTATATATGCATCAGCCTACTAATTATACAAAAAAGCCCATTTACTGTATATTTAAAAAATGTCATCAAATTTCCTAGTCTATACTTGTAACTTTGAAGGGCGCATGTGCTGCATCAGAATCCCATGTTCTCTCCCTGCTTCATCACGGTTTGAACGATGTGCGTAATTCCAGTCCATATAATACAGTATCATACGATACAAAACAGTAATATAGTTCACACTCAAAAAGATTAGCCTACTGGAGCTAGTTTCATTTATTTACCCAAGAGAGCATATAGCTAGCTACATCTATGGGCTTTTAGGTTTTTCTGTCATGTGTAATGTGCAGTAGCCTATATAATATATGTATTGTATAACGGCACAATCATTTAGGCTTTTTTTTTGGCATGGGATCATTAAATGTGTTTTATTTAGGGCTCATAAAATGTATTTAATCTATGGCTCATCAGGCCCTGCTAGCACCAGTCTTGAATTTTAGATTAAAGCTCTATAATAATTCACACCTCCATCACACCTCCTCCTCCATGCTTCACGGTGGGCACCACACATGCAGAGATCATCCGTTCACCTACTCTGCGTCTCACAAAGACAAGGCGGTTGGAAACAAAAATCCAATTTGGACTCATCAGTCCAAAGGACAGATTTCCACCGCTCTAATGTCCATTGCTTATGCTCCTTGGCCCAAGCAAGTCTCTTCTTCTTATTGGTGTCCTTTAGTAGAGTTACATTTTCTATGCAGAAATTTGACCATGAAGGCCTCATTCATGCAGTCTCCTCTGAACAGTTGATGTTGAGATGTGTCTGTTGCTTGAACTCTGTGAAGCATTTATTTGGGCTGCAATCAGATGTGCAGTTAACTCTAATGAACATATCCTCTGCAGCAGAGGTAACGCTGGGTCTTCCTTTCCTGTGTCGGTCCTCATGAGAGCCAGTTTCATCATAGCGCTTGATCGTTTTTGCGACTGCATTTCCAGATTGATTGACCTTCATGTCTTAAAATAATGATGGACTGCCATTTCTCTTTGCTTATTTGAGCTGTTCTTGCCATAATATGGACTTGGTGTTAACCCTATTTTGTATATCTTCTGTATACCACCCCATACGTTGTCACAACACAACTGAATGGCTCAAACGCATTAAGATAGAAAGCAATTCCACAAATTAACTTTTAACAACGCACACCTGTTAATTGAAATGCATTCCAGGTGACTACCTCATGAAGCTGGTTGAGAGAATGCCAAGAGTGTGAAACGCTGTCATCAAGACACAGTGTGGCTACTTTGAAGAATCTCAAATATAAAATATATTTTGATTTGTTTAACACTTTTTTGGTTACTACATGATTCCATATGTGTTACTTCATAGTTTTGATGTCTTCACTATTATTCTACAATGTAGAAAATAGTAAAAATAAAGAAAAACCCTGGAATGAGTAGGTGTGTCCAAACTTTTGACTGGTACTGTATATGGTTTATAATGCTTTTGAATGACACTTTCGAGTTTTGGTGGGAAATACCGGGTTACCCGGGAGAAAAGTGATTTATTGTTAGGATGGAACATTTGTAAAATACCGGGAAAATCTTGAACCCTAGGGCATACGCATCTAACAACGTGCAAATGTGTAAGCAACCTGTGCAATAATGTGCCACATCCAATTAAACACACTCCAACAAAAATTGTTTTAGTTGTATTTCAACGAACACAAAGATGACTTCTTTAAGTTTACTCCAAAGAAAAAAGACGATTCATAAAAAACATGTCTAATGTAAGAGTGAGCTAGACAGTGATGATGGGGGCTTGAAGCCATCTCTAAGGCGATAATATAATCATATATATGGCATTTAGCAGACGCTTTTGCGATATAACAGGGGAAGCTAATGCGCTACTGCTAATGAGCCCATATTAGAGTGTGGTAGAGGTACTATCAGGCGAGCCAGGCAAAGAGAAAAGAGGCACTGTTGACAGCCCACACACAGCCTGTCAGTCCCAGTGAGACCACAGGGCCTGTCAGAGGCAACCGAGTGACATCTCTCACACGCAAACATGCACGTTGCACGAACGCACAGCACAAATACAAAAAACGTATGGACCCGTATGCACATGTACACGCACACTGGTACAGCCATCAACGTGAGACGAGACAAAGAGGATAGCGTCCCCTTACGTTCTCATCACGTTAAAACCAACAACTGGCCTTCTACAGACCACCCTACAAACGCTCTACCGCATAAAGAGAAACAAGGTCTGTGTGGATGGACAACGGGTCAAAGCCTTTGAAGATGACGTCACCTTAGCCCGGTTATGTTAGGTGTGATGGAAGGGCTGAATTGAGGCACCTTTGATTCCATTTCCTATAACAGTGGATGTATTTGTTTTGATCACTGAAATATTCCATTATCAATCAGAGACGAGGAACGAGAGTCTATGGGAAGGTGGACGATGTGTGATATGCTAGTGTGTGCGTGATGTGCTAGTGTGTGTGTGATGTGCAAGTGTGTGTGTGTGATGAGGTGGTGTATATATGGTGTGTGTTTGGAAGACAATAATCCCAGCGGTCAACAGTTTGAGGGGACAGAGCTGCTCTGACGAGCGAGCGAGAGAGAGAAAGAAAGAAAGAAAGAGAAAATTGAAAGAGCGAGAGAGAGCGCGCCATGTGGTTAACACTCCACACAGCCTGACCACACAAGAGAGCCTCTCTTTCCCTTTCTCGCCCTCTTCACCCTCCCTCCCTCCTTTCCTTCCTCCCTCTGTAACCCTCTCCTTTCTCCACCTCCCTCAATCCCAAACTCTCCCCATCCACCTCCCCCATCCTTTCTTTTAGGTCGCTGTCTATCACTTTCTTATCCCCCTCCACCACCGCCCCTCCCTCGCTCACCCGTATGGGGATCTGCTCTGTCTCGCTCTCCTTCTGCGGGTTGCGGTACTTCTCGTAGAAGTCCCTCCTCTTCTTGCTCTCCCGGTCGTCCTTGCGCTCTCTCTTCTCGGCGGGTTCGTCCGAGGCCTCGGGGGAGGGCAGGGCTGTGGGCTTGGCTGGCCTCTCCACCTCCAGGTGGTTCTCATTGGGGTTGAGCACCATCACACTGTAGCCTTCCTGGAAGACAACACACACAAATGTTAGAGAGTCCACGCATCCGCCTCCGACTCACTTCTGTGTCTCTGGCTGTGTGTGCGTGTGTGTTTAGGTGAATGCAGTTGATGCCCATACAATAATCAAAGTGAGTTAGTGTATGGTCAATAGTGAGAGGCATCTGTGCCAGGGTGTTAGGGGAGAGACAGTCAGTCTTGCCATGGCAAGAGAAACAGACAGACAGACTAGGTATGGTAGGAGTCAGAACAGCAGAACTATTGGATGCAGAGTTAGAACTCAATGACAGGGGTCTCAGCCAGCGAATAACATTGGGTCCAAAGGCCAGGTGTCACTTACTATCAAAACTAATTGATCCCTCCATCACTCAACTCAAGAGTTAGGGGCTGTCGTATACATGTGTGTGATCAGTGTGTGTGTGTGTGTGTGTGTGTGTGTGAGTGTGTGTAACTGCAGTTCAAGTTTTATGAGGATAACAAGGGGCATACAACTATTAACAGAAACAAAATACAAATGAAGAAACAAATTCTTAAATGGCATTATGCTGTAAAACTAAGATAAGGAAGTCAAAAAATGTCCTGTAAGTTGCTCGAAATTGAAACAGGCAGAAACTATTATGGTCAGGGGAAGTTTTCACAAGGCCTTAGTGACTTCTTCAACTCTGAAGACATTTTTAATTAAGTGTGTTTATTATCCCAAGCACTCTCAAACTAAAGCAGGAAACGGAGGGATTCCTTTTCCATTTTGGCAGCACTTCACACACACACTCTCCCTCTGTACACACACACAAACACACAGACGCACCGAACACACGCACTAAACACACAAAAAATTGGCAGATCTGAACTGACAAAAAAGGTTTTTTGAAGACAAGTGTAGGAGTAAGTGAGGAAATTTCGCTCTGATTCCTCCCAGAGACGCCATCACACACACTGTCTACACACTGCAGCACGTCTCCTCCGTTTTAATAAGTGTTAACACAATGTGTGTGTCCCTCTTACGCCCGTCGATGTCAAACCTGCCCCACACATTAGCACCTGGTGTGTGTTGACAACAGCAAAATGACACTTTCACACGTCCCCAGACTATAAAATTATTCTTATTTTCACACTCTCTCCGACCGACGGCTTTAGCCAAAGCCCCCACCACTCCCTTTAGGATTATTAGAATCAAACTTTCAGACAGTCTCAAATAAGACAAATCTGAACAAATTGGAGCAGCAGTGAGAGTACTTTCAAAAACAATTATATAATGATTTTATATAAGTATTAATTAAGGGCATATTTTATTAGGATCTATTTTTGCGTTTTAGGTCATAACTATTTCGCAAAATCTCTGACACCGACACCTTAATTGCTAGACAAATATTTTGAGTTTAAATATATTCAATTAAATAAATAACTCCGTTTTTAAATCAGCAGAGACTAATAAGGAAGCTGTAAAATAGAAAATGAAGTAAGAATGAATTGAATCACAATATTAAGACCGAAAGGGAAGTTGCTACATGAAACAAACGTGATTAAATACATTTTGTTTTTCCAGTATTACTGTAGGATGTAGGATCACCATCAAAGTTACATCACTGACAGCTGTCCATTAAAACAAGTCAAACAATATCAAATTAAAACGAGTAACCGACAGCCCTATAAAACCCATTGTTCCACACATCATAACACACATTGATATAAAGCGTCAATGTTATTCAGAAGAAGCCTTTCATTAGGGAGCTTATAGGATTCCTTAGCTAGAGGAGTTCCTCGGCTGTTGGCTCTGACTTAAGTTCGTTTTCTTCCTGTTGTGTAAGGTGCTGCACATACGGCCCCGCGCCGCAGCACCACCTGGGCTGGGAGCGAAGCTGGAAGGAAGGGAGACGTCTTTCTTTCTCATCTTCCTCTTTTGGGCATACTAGCTATCTGCAGTGGGAGAGAGGGGTAAAGTAATAGGTCAGGTTCTATTAAAGAGGCTTAGCTCAGTTCAGCACAGGCCCGGGGCTGTCTTTGTTGGCACAGCCACCATGGAGCAGTTCACACGGACCTTATGACCGGAGAGGAAGAGGAGAGGAAGATGGGAGAGAGGAGGCGAGGAGGTCCGCTCCAGCTTTGTGCCACTGCCCACTGGTGGCAGGCTGGAAAAATGACTGGCAACACTGTCTTCTTCTCAATCAGAGACGAGGAACGAGAGAGAGAGCGAGAGAGAGAAAGAGAGCGAGAGGGGACTAGACAAAGGGTGGATGGAGAGAGACAGAAAGAGGAGAGAGAGCGGGAGATAAAAGACAAAGAAAGAAAGAAAGAAATGGATTGGGGACGAGAGAGACGGATAAAGGGAGAGTCACTTCACAGAAACACGAAGTGTTCAACCCATCCATCCATGTGCCTAAGATCCACGCAGCACATAGGGCAAAGCGTTAATGGATGAACAACATTAGGCCTACTGAGCTAATGCTAGCCCTGTGTGCCCTAGCCCTGCCTGGGCTGATTGTGGCTAACCTTTAGTGCTGCCCAGTCACCCTGAAGCATTACTGTGAGAGGGACCGGTGTCCCCAGCATCCCCCTGCATCCTCCAGCATCACAGACTTCTGCAGCAGGGCCACGGGTTCATCGCCAAGTCGGAAACCATCATTTACATTGACAGAGAAAGGTCTCTGGGTCTCTTCCTTGCTCTCACACTGCTGTCCTGTTCTGTCCAACAGCAAAGACATTTTACACTAAGGGGAAAGAGAGTTAAGAGGCTGAACTGCAGAGTTTATTTATTAAATCATCAATGTATTCTGGTGTTTTGAATATCTTTAAATGAATGCCAACAGTAAGTACAAGGTCTTTTTTATTAAAGGTGGTGCCATCGCTATGTAATGAGGGGAAAAAATGTATGAACTTGTATTTAACAACAAATGATATGTATAATTTATAACAAAGTACTATTATACATGAATATAATTACTACCCTAGTTAGCGCTGATTGTCTCGATTGCCGGTCAGCGTTGAAAAAAATCTCACGCTCTCGCTTGGTGTGGACACTGATGTTGCGTCAGTGTTTCTTTATGCAGTGCTTTGCAGGATAAGCTTCACACACACCCTTCCCATGCCCCTGAGTGCCCTGTGCCACCGCCACACAGAGCCCTGGCCCAGAGGGCAGCGGTCAGAGGGGTCACCCAGGCCCCTCCGAGGGGGACGCACCCCCGTCACCCCTCTCCGGACGCTCTTTAGCGCTCCTTTGTCGGGCCTGTCGTAGACCAGCCGACTCCCCTCAGATAGCACAACAATGGCCGCCGCTCGGGAAGCCCTGCTCTGCCGTCAGTCTCTGCCCTCCTCCATCTCCCAGCGTGTCACTAACGCCGCGCTGAGTATCAGCCTGACATCTCACACGCACAGACCTTATTATACATCCTATTCAACACCATCAATGGATCTAATCAGTTCGCAAAGAAAGTGCAGATACGTATCGACAAAGGATAAAAAAAAAGGATAAAACGCAAATGCTGCGCGTCAATGGGGAAATATTGATGGGTCATTTCTAACGCTCCGGCTGTTTATTTGGACCCAACACGCATTGACAAAGCTACGCGGTCAGACTGTGGTCATATTTGGCCGTGAGACAGTGGAACGGTAATAAACCATTGTCTGCCTTCTCAGTGGCATGGTTTAAAGGAGGCCAAAAAAATAAAATAAAAAATAAATAAAAATAGGCTAAGGCGTCCCTTTAAGAAGACGCTATCTCCATGTTCACAGTTGGGCTGTAATGAAATGAAACGTGTCTCACGTGTGTGAGTGGAGAGAGGCGGCCGAAACCAGGCACGTTTCATCTGTGTGAGTGTGTGTGTGTGTGTGTAGTCTTTGATGTGTGAGCTCTCGTAGCAAGCACGGCCTTTGGGCACAGCAAAAAGGACAGGCACTTGACAGGTACAAAGCAGGGCTGATAGTGGTCAAGGGGGCATGTGGGTAGGAAAGGGGATGATTGTGTGTGTGTGTGTGCTTTAAGGAAAATATATTGTAGTATGTGAGCTTTAGGAAGATGGGTGTATCAACGTGCATACAAATGTGTATACTACAGCATTGTACACTTATGTGAGAAGGGATCTGTATCTGAATGAAACCGGCTGAGTCTATGTGCTCGCTACATTATCAGCTACGGCTGGCAACGCTCTGTCTAATCCCTATTGGGGGGTTGTTCTTGTGTTAGTATCAGGGCAGCTGACACTCCCTGTACCGACCACATCGGCTATACTTCCTTGTTTCTGTGATAGCCCTCCCGTGATTGGTTGTCGCGACTTGACAGGCAGAGGGCAAAGGTGCGCTCGCCACTGTCCAACCAATCCAAAGGCGAGGGAGGGAGACAAGGCGGAAACATGTCTGGAGGCTACACTGGGGATAGGAGGCACCAAGGCAGACAGAGAAAAAAAGGCCAGCCTGGAAAACGAACGTGGGGAATCAAAGCCACATCTAGACACTCGGTCTCAATTCATGAACGGCAAATTAGGCAGATAATGCTGCTTCCACAATGTGTTCTATTGGGATGAAACCTTAATAAAGCCTTACACTAATACCTGAGATACAGGTAGAAAGCATGGGAGGGAGACATATTTTCTCTGAGCCCATAGAGAAGCATGGGAGGCCCTGGTGGTGGAGCATGCAGGAATGGAAATACAGTTATATGAAATGGGCCCCTCCTGGGCTGAGGCAGGCCCCCCTCCCTCTCAGGGCCACCCCTGCTCTGGGTGACCTTGCCTGTCTCCGGCTCCACGTGGGCTTTTTCAGCAGCCAGGGGCCCATTATCCCCCTCTCCTCGTCTCTCCCAGAAACCACACAGCTCACAAAGCACTGTCAGATTAAGACACTGTACCCCCCCCCCCCCACCACCACCCCTCTCTCACACATACACATAACCACAACCCCTCTCTCACACACCCCACCACCAGCCCTTCTACACCCCCAACCCCTCTCTCTCACACACCCCAAGACCAGGCCTTCTATACATATACAGATGTAGGATTATCATTTCATCACTCTTTTGATGCTGAGAATTTTCCTGCAGACGAGCTCCGTGATTTACATAAATTCACTGAAAACCCACACCGTTATATTAACATTATTCCACTTTTCACGTAGCCTCCTTTTGACCAGCTAATAGCCTAACCACCGTGCAAGCATTATTAAGGACTAAACGTTAAAATCCTGTCGATGCCGTAATATTTTGCTGTGGCTATCTGAGATGTATCTACTCTACTGTCCCAAGTAAATAGACTCACTCACTCACACCAACAAACGCACCCACAACCACAAACAAACCAAATTGATTGTCTAATAGACAGCGGGAGTCTTCGTATAACACCATTGTTTATTACTGTAGAGACAGTTTAATAACAACCTGAACTAGTCTCTGTGATCCTCACTGGGTTTTATAATAATGATCAACATTAGCATAATTTGGCCATGTCCTAATCCACAGTAACCTTATCTAACAAGTCAAGTTCTGTTCAGAGTGAAAAACAAGGAAGTTTAACCTTGGCATGGATGTGTGCTCATTTAGATATTGTTTACAGGCTCAACTGAATATTTATACAGGAGTTCAAAGTGGAGCGTTGTTGGGGAGGAAGTGAGGAGAATAGGAGTGGTTCATATCCCCCTGTGCCTCAGAATCTTTTCATGTCTGACTTTACATCTCTCCTTCCCCCCCCCCCCCCCCCTCTCTCTCTTTCTACTTCTCTTCTGGACCTGTTTATTTTCAGCACCTCCGCACGGACGCACACACACAAACACACACACGCGTCAGCGATACGAGCAACACACTTGACGCAAAGCAAAGGCTCCCTCACATCTCAATTATTTATACGTCTCCTGGACGATTTCATCTCAGCAACTCGGCTACATTTAGCTTGCTTTCATTTTCTGAGCTACTGTAGAAGCTGGTTGACACCAGAGAAGATAGCCCAAATCTCCCGAGGCCCTCTCCACGCTCCCTTACTCTCATTCACTCTTTCTGATACACTCCGTTTCCAATAGAATGGATGACCCCTACCTGTACAGTACTAGTCAAAAGTTTGGACACACCTAATCATTCCAGGGTTTTTCTTAGTTTTTACTATTTTCTACATTGTAGAATAATAGTGAAGACATCAAAACTATGAAATGACACATATGGAATCATGTAGTAACCAAAAATGTGTTAAACAAATCAAAATATATTTTATATTTGAGATTCTTCAAAGTAGCCACCCTTTGCCTCGATGACAGCTTTGCACACTCCTGGCATTCTCTCAACCAGCTTCATGAGGGAGTCACCTGGAATGCATTTCAATTAACAGCTGAGCCTTGTTAAAAGTTCATTTGTGGAATATCTTTCCTTCTTAATGCGTTTGAGACAATCAGTTGTGTTGTGACAACGTAGGGTTGGTATACAGAAGATAGCCCTATTTGGTAAAAGACCAAGTCCATATTAAGGCAAGAACAGCTCAAATAAACAAAGAGAAACGACAGTCCATCATTACTTTAAGACATGAAGATCAGTCAACGTGGAAAATTACAAGTTTTGTCAAGTGCAGTAGTAAAAACCATCAAGCGCTATGATGAAACTGGCTCTCATGAGGACCGCCACAGGAAAAGAAGACCCAGAGTTACCTCTGCTGCAGAGGATAAGTTCATTAGAGTTACCAGCCTCAGAAATTAAATCAGATGACCTGGCCTCCACAATCACCCGACCTCAACCCAATTGAGATGGTTTGGACCACAGAGTGAAGGAAAAGCAGCCATCAAGTGCTCAGCATATGTGGGAACTCCAAGACTGTTGGAAAAACATTCCAGGTGAACTGGTTGAGAGAATGCCAAGACTTTGCAAAGCTGTCATCAAGGCAAAGGGTGGCTACTCTGAAGAATGATGTGTTTAACACTTTTTTAGTTACTACATGATTCAATGTGTGTTATTTCATAGTTTTGATGTCTTCACTATTATTCTACAAAGTAGAAAACAGTAAAAATAAAGAAAAACCATTGAATGAGTATGTGTGTCCAAACGTTTGACTGGTACTGTACATATTACCTCAATTACCTTGACTAACTTGTACCCTCGCACATTTACTCAGTATTGGTACCCCTGTATATAGCCTCGTTATTGTATTATTGTTCCTTTTTCTTCTTTTTTTAAACTTTATAATAATTTCTTAACTTTTGTTTTTCTTAAAACTCCATTGTTGGTTACGGGCTTGTAAGTAAGCATTTCACGGTAAGGTCTTCACCTGTTGTATTCAGTGCATGTGACAAATAAAATGTGATTTGAAGGGATGAAAATAGCATTGTGGGTAAAGGCAAACTATAGCAAGTCAGAGGCATATTTGAGCTTGAGGAAGACAACCAATAACATGGATTTGCCTCCATTGAACCACACTATGGTAAGACCCATCCATATCAACATACAAGGACTGTGGCTGTGTTAACGCCACAACACATGTCAAGAGATTAGGCTGATGCTGAATTCCTCTTGTCTGACGAAACTACACACACAGACAGAGATTTAGACACACACACACACACACACACACACACACACACACACACTTGGAGAGCCCATCCTATGGTGATGCATATCCTAGCACACACACTGCTTCATCTGCTCTCAGCACGGCACACAGAGCGGTGGTGGTGGGGGCTGGATGGAGCATTAATCAACGGTCAGGTGGAATTTGTCAGAGCTATCGATTGTGCAAGTAAATGTTACAGAAGTCATTTGTCAAAAAATAAATAAATACAGGAGGGCAACGTGTCAAGCGTTCACGGTGAAGTGACAGTGAACACACACACACACGCACGCACACACTCCTGTGTTCCTGTGGTTACACGAAGCAGTCTGCTGTAGTTTTTCACCATGTGTTGATCAGATGATCAACGCTGACCCAACGTTACTCGAGATTAAACAGAGGAACATACGGAACGTAAAGCAGAACATTAGTTTAATAGATCATGTAGAAACATGATTACCCCTCAGATACACGGAGAACCTACCTCGTATTGCACTGTAATAGTATTGTATCCTTGGGTATGGAATTAGTCACCTACAGTAAGTGTCTGTACAGTAGATTGTACATGAGGTCCACACAGCTCTGAGGCCATACTAGGGAGACAAAGACACACTGAGGTAGGGCTAGCTGGAAATAAATACAAATCCCCATTCTTACCCCGTTAGCATTGTGATTTATATATTCTATTGTCTTCCCTCAGCATACACATCCATTTTTAATGGAGGGGAGATATAGATCATGGAATGATCGGTGCCTCCCTATTTTCCTGTCCAACTATTTAATGTATAAATCAGAATCTTGCACCCGAGTGGGGGAGACGGCCGGGGGAGAGAGGGGGAGGCAGAAGGCGGCTCGGCAGAGGGCCACCAGAGGATGGTTCTGGAGGCAACTGGTGACCAGTGTGTGTGTGTGTGTGTGTTTGTGTGTAGGTGGGGGGGGGGAAATCAACAGACCAGGGCCAGTGAAGGGCTTCTATAACCACTACATCACACAAACACATCCCCATAGCAAACCTAAGCATTATATACTGTACATACCTGTGTTTTGTATGCATCTTTGTATGTCAGGTGCGCGTGCGTGTCTGTGTGTGCGCAAGACTGTACGGGGAGAGTGGCACGCACAATGTCCACAACTCCCCTCTGTTATAATTATTGTTTACACCAGCAATGACAACTGTAAACCTCTAAAGAGAAGAGTCACACTTTAGACACCTCCACAACCACACATAACCGTAACTCAAGTTGACCTACAGGAAGCCAGACCCCTGAGGCCACGTGATGCCTGATCCCCTAGGTCCACATCTGGTCACTCAGCAGCTATAGGGCTTGGAGGCTAGGGTTTGGGATTAGGGGCTGGGACTAGGGGCTTGGGTTTGAGGAGGCGTGATTGGCTCCGGAGCTGTGATCTGACATCCAGGCTGTAATCTGGGGATGTCTGGGGGTGAATAATGAGATCCTAGTAAACAGGCCCAGGTATTAATCTTAGTGAACACCACAGGCCCTGGGCGACCTTTAGGGGTTAGGGGTTAAAGTGGAATCCCTTGACCTCTGCCCTGTTATTGTGGCCAGAAAGTGAGGGCCAGGGGCAAGCTGGTGGTCCTGCTGGGATTGTTGATTATGTATATATGTGTGTATGTGTGTGTGTGTGTCCACACAAAACCATAGGAAAGCATAATGTAACTTGCTGTCTTTAGTAGTAAGTGTGTGTACCAGGCTACATGTCATGCTAGCCTTAAGAAACATGATATTTACCACGGTAACCTGCCTTCTCGTCACTAGAACTGCACCATAGGTACAAGAGTCAGGTGAGGTGGCCTCAGCCAGTCTCAACATCTGTTTAGAGTGTTAACAGCAGGCATGGCTGCAGCTCTGCCCTGCCATTTACTCTGGCAATTTTCTCAGGATGTGACCTCAGAAAAAAAGTGTTGAAGGACTGTGTGTGTGTGTGTGTGTGTGTGTGTGTGTGTGTGTGTAATACAGAGCATTTTCCATAGTGTCTTAACACATGGCTTAGTACATGCTTGAGAGGACACACACGGAGCTACGCAAATATGATGGAATCCCCTTTATCCTCTACAAAGGGGCATACACATAGGTCTACACACGTACGGAAGAGTCTTCCTTGTAACAACAAAATAAACCTAGCTCATAGTTTCCTATTAACCTCGGACATTCCCAAAAAATAGGTTTTAAGCAATTAACCGTTCAAGGCAGTCATAAAATAAATCCCCCATCCCATCAGAACCAGCGGCACCCTCTTAAAAAAAATAACAACATTTGAAGACCACCTGTTGTCTATTATTTTTACATACGGCTTTCTCATAAATCATAACACTAGGTAATTAATCAAGCTGTCAAAATGGGGACTGGGGGTCACATGGCAGGGTCAGGGGTCGTATCCATGCCGATGGAGGTCAGGGTCACACCACATTCCTCATTATCAAGTTGGGATGAGAGAGGGCCCAAGCAAACAAAAGCGAAAGCAGATGGAGAGGGATGGATGGAAAGAAGAAAAAAAAAGAGGGAGAAAAAAAAATTTGGACAAAGAAAAATGAAAGAAGCTGTCAGCTGCCTGCAAATGAAGATAGGGCAGCCGACTCTGAGAGGGGAGGCGCGAAAGGGTGGAGAAAAAAAAGAATGCCATAAAAAAAAAAGGACGGGCATAAAAAAAAAAGAACAAGAGAAAAACTACAAGATGTTTCTTCTGTACAGACAACATTTGTTGGCGAGAGGGCGGAGGAGGAGGGGGGCAGTGGTTCACCAGGCCCTTCTCCATTTGAAAACACGGGGATTCAGATGTGGCAGATATGATTGTTATCTGCCTGTGTCTATCTATTGAGAGAAATGATCAAGCACAAAGATAGTCTCTCTCTCTATGTCTCTCTCTCTCTCATCAAAGTCACGATTAGATGGATCAGACAGATGGACACGCATCGACAACAGACAGATAGATGCAATAGAAGGACAATGAAACGCTCATTTACCATAAACAGCCCATGTCCTGCAAATATATTCAAAACACGCATAACAAGCAGCACAGAGAGAAACAGAAAGGTTTCTACTCCTGTCATTGCTTGTGATTAAGGGGATTATTTCAAAACGCTGCCTTTCCCCTCTTTAGTCGCCTATATGTGACCACAGGTACTCCCTATATTCAAGTAGTGTCAAATGAAGCAAGTTAAACCCACACGGCGGTGAATATTTTATCCTAACTTAAGCTTGCACAATCAAAGGTGGTGGGGGGGGGGGGGGGGGGGGAGAGAGAGAAGTAGGCAAAATGCTTGGTAAGGGCGAGAGAGAGAAGTAGGCAAAATGCTTGGTAAGGGCGAGAGAGAGAGAAGAAAGAAGAAGAAAATAAGAAAAACAATCTAAAAAGCGCTAATGCCGCGGAACTCCTCGCATTAGCGTCGCGCATCCCTCCCCGGCGTGAGGCGCCCGAAATCTCTGGCGTGGCGCTCTATCAAAAAACATCACTCCTAAATGAGACGCGACCACTGCGCAAAATTAGCTGTCAACCTTTCCTCAAAATCGCTGTTAATCTCATACCCAGTGTTTGCGGATTTATCAGCACATGCATCAATGTCAGCTCCTTGGTTACTGAGGCGCACTACTTGGGAGAAGATATAATTAAAAATGTTTAGGCATGGGGGGGAGGTGGGGGTGGGGGTGGTGAAACAGCGTCTTCGCTTCCTTGTCTCCTGCAGGAGTCTGCAGAAGACGGCGTGATAAAGAGACAAGCCTCTCTCCCGTTGTCGTCAAACTCGGGGTCGGCGAGCGCTGCTATCGCTGTAATGATGTCCACGCGGCACTGGAGACGAGAGCCATTTTTAACGATGCTTTGACTCAGAGGAAAACAATGTCCTCGCACATCCTAACTCTTATCAACTGTTGAACGGACAGGCTTACTCCCTTATCAAGAGTGTTCCACACACACCAAAACAAGGGATCCTACAAATTCTCCTGGACTTTAACCCCAAATAATAGAAAACAAGAAAATACCGATAGCTAACAATAAATCATTACATACATAATACAAAGGTCTACACACATTGTTTAAAGTATTCATATACAGTTGTATCGCTATAGTACCCATCCAATAAGGTTGCATGCTCTGTAACCCTAACATTAACAAACTGTATCCCTAACTAACCAGCAGCAGAACATTTCAAAATACATCCAAACTAGGTCCTTGACTGACCTGAAGAAACAAACAACCACTTCATAATGTAATTAAATACTTGATACTTGTCCAGCATCCCTCTTATTATGTAGCTGGCCTTTCCAAACCATCACTATTCTATCCAGCATGTGTCAAGACGAGAGGGGAGGACAGACAGGGGCGGCATTAGCTATTCAACGGGCCTGTCTCTCTGTGTGTTCGCTAGGCTACCTCTGGGACTGGGCTGCTGAGATGTCCTGGAAACTTACCCCTTATATCACATACCCTGGCCCTGCCCGTCCGTGCGTCTGTCTGTCTGTCTGCCTGGCCAGACCTGGTCAGATGACAACAGGCCAGACAGCTTGGAAAGGAGAGAGACATGTATAATACATCCTGCATAAATAAATCTCCCCGTTGAGATTTTTGTCCTCCCTCGTCTCGCTCTCCCCTGGGTTGGGGTGTCGGGGAGCGAGACGACCGTGTGTGGATCTGCGAAACACCTACTGCTCTGTAGGTGTGCGCAAATAGTTCACAAACAATGTGTGCGAGATTGTGAGTGTCGCCAAGCTCATTCCCATAAGGGCAGAGGCCCCCCCTCTTGTCCTCCTCCCAGGCATCTTGGCCTCAACAATATCATACTCACTCAAAACCCATGGTACTGTCCTATAAAGGGTAGTGGGCAGTCTAAAGTGTGCTTGTCTTGTCTTTGCCATGCCGATGACAGTATAGAGGCAGGTCCAACTAGCTCACACAGTCTCACGTCAAAATTAGACGTTCAACCATGTTTTGCAAATGTCAAATTTCAAAGTAGCTGAAAACGTCAAATGTTGAAGTATTTAAGGTTACATTATTAAGATTCGGGTTAAATTCAGGGATTAACTCCAAAATCTTAAGGTTAGGCATTAACTCTGAATGGTTGAGTTAAGGGTTAAGGTTTGGGATAGGCTTAAAACCAAAATCTCAAAAGCAACTTGCAACCTTTGGAATCAGAGGCAGACGCCCATCCTCTATCCCCGTCCACAGTGCCCTAGCAAAACAGAAAGCTACTTGAAGGTAACAGCACTCACTGTTGCCCCTAGTGGCCGGTGACCATGTCATCTCCCGACGTTCTCAGACATGGATGGGCAGGTCAGTCTATAGGCGTGGTACTGTGACCCAGCGCTGTCCTGGTCAGAGGTGAGAAGCTGACGAGTCCTGCCGCTACTGATCAACAAACACAGACAGACAGACTGGCAGACGGGTGGACCACGAGTCAGGTGTAGGAGAGGT
Organism: Salmo salar; assembly: GCF_965601325.2. Classification (NCBI taxonomy): domain Eukaryota; kingdom Metazoa; phylum Chordata; class Actinopteri; order Salmoniformes; family Salmonidae; genus Salmo; species Salmo salar. The sequence goes on from NC_138310.1 coordinate 9,020,644, forward strand.
CAAATGGGTAGGGCCAGGCGGGCTAGTAAAGTGGCAGCAGTGGGCTCGTCTGGTTGGCTGCTACTCTCATTAAAGCGGAGGACGAGAGTGATGTAGACCAAGGACTCAGAGGCCACAGCACAGCCAGCTCAGGGCTCTCTGCTCTCTCTCTCAGGCGACGCCTGACCACCAGAACACACACAGCCTCCCTCAAACACAGACACACGCCTGCAGTGAGGAGATCCTCCTTTTTTTTCTCCTCATCCTGCTCCTTCTCATCCTTCTTCTCCTCCTCAGCCGAGAGGACAGACCTTTAAGTCGCTTATTCCCCTCTTCATTAGAGAGAAAATGAACTCTGGTAAACGCTTGTTAAAGCCCTTACCTACACTCCCCCGGTTAATGTGAGTGATCCATTTGTGTCTGTTTCTGGCTGACAACGCTTACTGGAAGATTAATCGTGGGGTGTCAGGCGACGGCAACCCCTGTCCCTTTCCCATTTCCTTTCTTCTGGGCTGCAGACGTAATAATGGAGCCCGTCTTTTGTTGTAACAGCGTGATTAGTGAGGAAAAAGGAGAGCGGGTGAAAAAAACACTGCCCTTCACAACTTCATACAAGTGTAGATTTGCGCTTGCGAATTAGGATCACTTGACTACGGCGAAGTGCGGTTATTAATTAATCTCCATACGGCAAAGAGCGAAGGGATATAATAAATGGCTTATTAATATTTCCCATTTGGTCCGGCTGTCTTTATCTGTGTCTGGTGCAGGGCAGGAGAGAGAGGAGCCTGTGGCGTCCCACCCCAGGGTCCATCAGTCACTGAGGCCCTGCGGCTATCCCTCTTGCTTACGGGAATGACAATGTGAAGTGCTCCTTCCAATCCCTTGGTGCAAGGGATAATCGCTGCTGATTACCTTGCCCATTCCCAGGAATGCCTGCCTACCCGGGAAGAACGGATCCTCCACTGGATTGGGAGTAAACCCCGAGTGGACCAGCCATGGGAAACACCCAAAAATTTATGTTAAATTGAAAACAAGATACCTTTTATTTTATTTACTCAGGCAACACACACTCTATAAGACACATATATACATACACACACACACACACACACACACACACACACACACACACACACACACACACACACACACACACACACACACACACACACACACACACACACACACACACACACACACACACACACACACACACACACACACATCCCACTATATTCCCTCTCTGCCAGTGCCAATGGCAGAGAGGGTGGCTCCAAAAGCTGAGGGGATTGTGGGCGACTGGCGGTGTCTCATTAAATTTGCTGGATTGTCTAATTGTCTTGCGCGGACCTCCGAGAGACTAGTACATTATACTCATCGCAATTAAGAAAACAAAAGAGTTGAGCCACCCAGGAACTGGGGATGAGGCTAGCTGGGGGTAACCCAACACACACGGGACTACAAAAACAAACCCTCCCTCCAGCTAAAAAAGAAAGAGAAAAGATATGGGGGACAAAACGTGGGGGAGAAGTGGAGGAGGAGAGATGAGAGAAGCATCCAGATCTTCCTGGGATTGGCCAGATGTCACAGGGGTGGGATGGGGGGGGGGGTCATTTGAGGCACACCTTTGTGCTGAACCTGTCTTGTTTACTACACTGCAGCTAAGCACTCTGAGAGGCTATTCAGAGGCCCAGCCTTTCAGAAAGTACTGAAGCACCCCTTAAGCCCACTTAACTACCATTTTCACACACTCTCCCTGCTCTCCTTTTTGTCCTTGCCTCCATTACATCAAACGCAGGAACAAAGGGGGAGAACAGAAACTCTGGCCGCAGAATGGACCCATCACAAATATTAATGTGAAAAGGTGTTGAAGTGCAGAATCTACTTTTCTACACAAGGACAACTTGGGATTTTTTTGTGGGGGGTTCTTTTTGCTGCAATGAGCTTGGTTTTCAGGCGAAAAGGGAGGCTAAGGACTCAAAGTGCAATTATCCACAAGGAAGGGCTTGAGACGAGCCACTGCTAAAGACTCCACACAGCCCATTAAAGGAGCTCTAAATGGCAGGCTGCATTCACACGCCACCTCTATTAGGCACAGCCTGAACACAGTGCATACACACACAGACTGTCACATATTAACACAACTTCACTTATATATTAAAAAAAAACATTTAAAATGAGCTTGATGATAAATAAATAAGTACACAGTACTCACAGTCATTAAAAGGGGACATATTGAACAACTCCCTCACAATATAAATATAGATATCTATCTACAGAGAGGGAAAAAAGTATTTGATCCCCTGCAGATTTTGTACGTTTGCCCACTGACAAAGAAATGATCAGTCTATAATTTTAATGGTAGGTTTATTTGAACAGTGAGAGACAGAATAACAACAACAAAAAATCTAGAAAAACGCATGTCAAAAATGTTATACATTGATTTGCATTTTAATGAGGGAAATAAGTATTTGACCCCTCTGCAAAACATGACCTAGTACTTGGTGGCAAAACCCTTGTTGGCAATCAGAGGTCAGACGTTTCTTGTAGTTGGCCACCAGATTTGCACACATCTCAGGAGGGATTTTGTCCCACTCCTCTTTGCAGATCTTCTCCAAGTCATTAAGGTTTCGAGGCTGACGTTTGGCAACTCGAACCTTCAGCTCCCTCCACAGATTTTCTATGGTATTAAGGTCTGGAGACTGGCTAGGCCACTCCAGGACCTTAATGTGCTTCTTCTTGAGCCACTCCTTTGTTGCCTTGGCTGTGTGTTTTGGGTCATTGTCATGCTGGAATACCCATCCACGACCCATTTTCAATGCCCTGGCTGAAGGAAGGAGGTTCTCACCCAAGATTTGACGGTACATGGCCCCGTTCATCGTCCCTTTGAAGCGGTGAAGTTGTCCTGTCCCCTAAGCAGAAAAACACCCCCAAAGCATAATGTTTCCATCTCCATGTTTGACGGTGGGGATGGTGTTCTTGGGGTCATAGGCAGCATTCCTCCTCCTCCAAACACGGCGAGTTGAGTTGATGCCAAAGAGCTCCATTTTGGTCTCATCTGACCACAACACTTTCACCCAGTTGTCCTCTGAATTTTACATTTTACATTTTAGTCATTTAGCAGACGCTCTTATCCAGAGCGACTTACAGTAGTGAATACATACATTTCATACCTATATTTTTTTCCCGAACATCATTCAGATGTTCATTGGCAAACTTGTTCATTGGCAAACTTCAGACGGGCATGTATATGTGCTTTCTTGAGCAGGGGGGCCTTGCGTGCGCTGCAGGATTTCCGTCCTTCGTGGCGTAGTGTGTTAACAATTGTTTTCTTGGTGACTATGGTCCCAGCTGCCTTGAGATCATTGACAAGATCCTCCCATGTAGTTCTGGGCTGATTCCTCACCGTTCTCATGATCATTGCAACTCCACGAGGTGAGATCTTGTATGGAGCCCCAGGCCGAGGGAGATTGACAGTTCTTTTGTGTTTCTTCCATTTGCGAATAATCGCACCAACTGTTGTCACCTTCTCACCAAGCTGCTTTGCGATGGTTTTGTAGCCCATTCCAGCCCTGTGTAGGTCTACAATCTTGTCCCTGACATCCTTGGAGAGCTCTTTGGTCTTGGCCATGGTGGAGAGTTTGGAATCTGATTGATCGATTGCTTCTGTGGACAGGTGTCTTTTTTACATGTAACAAACTGAGATTAGGAGAACTCCCTTTAAGAGTGTGCTCCTAATCTCAGCTCGTTACCTGTATAAAAGACACCTGGGAGCCAGAAATCTTTCTGATTGAGAGGGGGTCAAATACTTATTTCCCGCATTAAAATGCTAATAAATTCATAACACTTTGACATGCGTATTTTTTTATTTTTGTTGTTGTTATTCTGTCTCTCACTGTTCAAATAAACCTACCATTCAAATTATAGACTGATCATTTCTTTGTCAGCGGGCAAACGTACAAAATCAGCAGGGGATCAAATACTTTTTTCCCCTTACTGTATCTTTACATAAATATATACACACACACACACACACACTTGAAGTGGGAAGTTTAAATACACCTTAGCCAAATACATTTAAACTCAGTTTTACACAATTCCTGACATTTAATCCCAGTAAAAAAATCCCTATTTTAGGTCAGTTAGGATCAGCACTTTATTTTAAGAATGTGCACTGTCAGAATAATAGTAGAGAGAATGATTTATTTCAGCTTTTATTTCTTTCATCACATTCCCAGTGGGTCAGAAGTTTACATACACTCAATTAGTGTTTGGCAGCATTGCCTTTAAATTCTTTAACTTGGGTCAAATGTTTCGGGTAGCCTTCCACAAGCTTCCCACAATAAGTTGGGTGAATTTTGGCCCATTCCTCCTGACAGAGCTGGTGTAACTGAGTCAGGTTTGTAGACCTCCTTGCTCACGCACGCTTTTTCAGTTCTGCCCACAACTTTTCTATAGGGTTGAGGTCAGGGCTTTGTGATGGCCACTCCAATACCTTGACTTTGTTGTCCTTAAGCCATTTTTCCACAACTTTGGAATTATGCGTGGGGTCATTGTCCATTTGGAAGACCCATTTGTGACCAAGCTTTAACTTCCTGACTGATGTCTTGAGATGTTGCTTCAATATAACAACATGATATCATGAGGAAAGGAAAATTATCTATTTTGTGAAGTGCACCAGTTCCTCCTGCAGCAAAGCACCCCCACAACATGATGCTGCCACCCCCGTGCTTCACGGTTGGGATGGTGTTCTTCGGCTTGCAAGCCTTCCCATTTTTCCTCCAAACATAACGATGGTCATTATGGCCAAATAGTTCTATTTTTGTTTCATCAGACCAGAGGACATTTCTCCAAAAAGTACGATCTTTGTCTCCATGTGCAGTCTGGCTTTTTATGGCGGTTTTGGAGCAGTGAATTCTTCCTTGCTGAGCAGCGTGTCATGGTATGTCGATATAGGACTCGTTTTACTGTGCATATAGATACTTTTGTACCCGTTTGCTCCAGAATCTTCACAGGGTCCTTTGCTGTTGTTTGGGTTTGATTTGCACTTTTTGCACCAAAGTATATTCATCTCTAGGAGACAGAGCGCGTGTCCTTCCTGAGCGGTATGACGGCTGAGCGGTCCCATGGTGTTTATACTTGCATATTATTATTTGTACAGATGAACGTGGTACCTTCAGGAGTTTGGAAATTGCTCCCAAGGTTGAACCAGACTTGTGGAGGTCTACAATTTGTTTTCTGAGGTCTTGGCTGATTTCTTTTGATATTCTCATGATGTCAAGCAAAGAGGCACTGATTTTGAAGGCAGGCCTTGAAATACATCCACAGATACACCTCCAATTGACTCAAATGATGTCAATTAGCCTATCAGAAGCTTCTAAAGCCATGACAACAGTTTCTGGAATTTTCCAAGCTGTTTAAAGGCACAGTCAACTTAGTGTACGTAAACTTCTGACCCACTGGAATTGTGATACAGTGAATTATAAACAATTGTTGGAAACATTACTTGTGTCATGCAGAAAGTAGATGTCCTAACCGACTTGCCCAAACTATAGTTTGTTAACAAGAAATTTGTGGAGTGGTTGAAAAATGAGTTTTATTGACTCTAACCGAAGTGTATGTAAACTTCCGGGTTCAACTGTATATACACACACACACACACACACACAGTGCATTCGGAAAGTATTCAGACTCCTTCCCTATTTCCACATTTTGTTTGGTTACAGTCTTATTCTAAAATGGATTCAAGTAATTTTTTTCCTCCTCAATCCACAAACAATATCCCATAATGACAAAGCGAAAACAGGTTTTTGGAAATGTTTGCAAATGTATTCAAAATAAAAACAGAAAAAACATAGACATAAGTATTGAGAACGTTTGCTGAGACTTGAAATTGAGCTCAGGTGCATCCTGTTTCCATTGATCATCCTTGAAATGTTTCTACAACTTGATTGGAGTCCACCTGTGGTAAATTAAGTTGATTGGATATGATTTGGAAAGGCACACACCTGTCTATATAAGGTCCCACAGTTGACAGTGCATGTCAGAGCTAAACCTAAACCATGAGGTCAAAGGACTTGTCCGTAGAGCTCCGAGACAGGATTGTGTTGAGGCAGAGTTCTGGGGAAGGGAACCACCAAGACTCTTAGTAGAGTTGGCAGCCCTGCCAAACTGAGCAATCAGGGGAGAACGGACTTGGTTTGGGAGTTCGTCAGTGGAGATGGGACAACCTTCCAGAAGGACAATCATCTCTGCAGCACTCCACCAATCGGGCCTCAATGGTAGTCCTCAGTAAAAGGCACATGACAGGCCGCTTGGAGTTTGCCAAACGGCACCAAAAGGACTCACAGACCATGAGAAACAAGATTCTCTGGTCTGATGAAACCAAGATTGAAATCTTTGGCCTGAATGCCAAGCGTCACATCTGGAGGAAACCTGGCACCATGCCTACGGTGAAGCATGGTGGTGGCAGCATCAGGCTGTGGGGATGTTTTTCAGCGGCAGGGACTGGATGACTAGTCAGGATCAAGGGAAAGATGAACAGAGCAAAGTACAGAGAGATCCTTGATGAAAACCTGCTCCAGAGTGTAAAAAAGTGTAAAACTAATTAAAATATATTTTAGATTCTTCAAACTAGTAACCCTTTGCCTTGATGACAGCTTTGCACACTCTTGGCATTCTCTCAACCAGCTTTACCTGGAATGCTTTTCCAACAGTTTCGAAGGACTTCCCACATATGCTGAGCACTTGTTGGCTGCTTTTCTTTTACTCCATCACTCTCCTTCTTGGTCAAATAGCCCTTACACAGCCTGGAGGTGTGTTGGATCATTGTCCTATTGAAAAACAAATGATAGTCCCATCGAGTGCAAACCAGATGGGATGGCGTATCGCTGCAGAATGCTGTGGTAGCCATGCTGGTTAAGTGTGCCTTGAATTCTAAATAAATCACAGACAGTGTCACCAGCAAAGCACACCATCACACCTCCATGCTTCATGGTGGGAACCACACATGCGGAGATCATCCGTTCACCTACTTCGCGTCTCACAAAGACAAGGGAGTTGGATCCAAAAATCTCAAATTTGGACTCATCAGACCAAAAGGACAGTTTTCCACCGGTCTAATGCCCATTGCTCGTGTTTCTTGGCTCAAGCAAGTCTCTTCTTATTGGTGTCCTTTAGTAGTGGTTTCTTTGCAGCAACTCGACCACGAAAGCCTGATTCACGCAGTCTCCTCTGAACAGTTGATGTTGACATGTGTCTGTTACTTGAACTCCGTGAAGCATTTATTTGGGCTGCAATTTCTGAGGCTGATAACTCTAATGAATATATCCTCTGCAAGCAGAGGTAACTCTGGGTCTTCATTTCCTGTGGTGGTCCTCATGAGAGCCAGTTGCATCATAGCAATTGATGGTTTTTGCGCATGCACTTGAAGAAACCTTCAAAGTAACGCATTGACTGACCTTCATGTCTTAAAGCAATGATGGACTGTCATATATCTTTGCTTATTTGAGCTGTTCTTGCCATAATATGGACTTGGTCTTATACCAAATAGGGCTATCTTCTGTATACCAACCTTACCTTGTCACAACACAACTAATTGGCTCAAACGCATTAAGGAAAACAATTCCACAAATTAACAAGGCAAACCTGTTAATTGAAATGCATTCCAGGTGACTACCTTATGAAGCTGGTTGAGAGAATGCCAAGAGCGCGCAAAGCTGTCATCAAGGCTACTTTGAAGAATCTCAAATATATAATATATGAATGAGTAGGTGTTCTAAAACTTTTGACTGGTATTGTGTATATATATATATATATATATGGTGTTTGAAATTATTGACACCCTTGATAAAGATGAGCAATAATGACTGTATGAAATAAATCATTCAAATACTGAGCTATACAGTTACATCGGGTCAAAGATCATGCCCCAAGACATGCTAACCTCTTACCATTACCAATAACAAGGGAGGTTAGCATGTCTTGGGGGAATGATCTTTGACCCTGTAACTTTCTCACTCATCATTATTCATGATTAATTCAGGTTATCTGTAATCATGGTAGCATCCACATGAATATAGAAGTGTTTAGAAACATATTCTTATTTAAAATAAAAGTGACTCCATAAGGACACAATACATTATTTACCATTCATTTCTATTGGGCACAAAATAATCTGAAACACAAGCAAATGCATCCAACAAGTTCGTAGTCACAAGTTTGATGTAGTCATTGCGTGCTAGGAATATGGGCCAAAATATAAAAACAATTATTTATACAAATCCTTAGAGGTGTCAATAATTTTACCCCTACCTTTTTGAGAAAAATAATTATTACTCGTTAAACAAAATCTATTTCTCTAAGCAATTGTATTAGTATAAAATAATATAATTTTCAGAAAATGTTTGCACACAATATAGCTCACTATTTCAATTATTCATTTTATACAAGGGGTGTCAAACATACGGCCTGTGGTCCAGAGAGGGTTCAATCTGGCCCACGAGTGGTTTGAGTAAAAGACAAAACACACATAAACACACACACACACACACACACACACACACACACACACACACACATACATATATACACATATTTTTTTCGATGCTCCCTAACTCAATATACTTTCAAATGACTAAAACCAAATGGAAACAGTGTAATGATAATGGACATACATTCATACAGTTTATTGACTGTGTCCAGCTCACTAATAATCACTACATTCATACAGTTTATTGACTGTGTCCAGCTCACTAATAATCACTACATTCATACAGTTTATTGACTGTGTCCAGCTCACTAATAATCGCTACATTCATACAGTTTATTGACTGTGTCCAGCTCACTAATAATCACCCAAATGAAAGCTAGATAGTCAGGGAGCATCAAAAATTCAAAAAATGATGGACGGAGGACAATTTTTTGCCAATTTTGACGGCAAGAAAATATAACACATTTTCAGAATGCGGCCCACAGGTCAAAATGAGTTTGACAACCCCTGTTTTATAGAGTAATTATTGCTCATCTTCATCAAGGGTATCAATCATTTCAGACCTAACTGTATATAATAATATTTATAAACATCAAACATATTCACTAAACATATGTAATACAAATTGAAAATGTGGAGCTGATAATAATCGTGTTTTTTTCGTTTAATAGCAAATCAGTGGAACTAAGACATTGAATTGACTAGTTAAATTAGTATGCCTGGCTGAGTTTGAGGTAAAGCCCAGTGTATTCCTCTCATCTCTCTTACAGTCTATCACATGCACGCACACGCACAGGTGGTATTACACATGCGCTCAGAGTGGAACACTGCATTAGCCATCTCCAACCACAGAGCGGGGTGAAAAGTTTATGCTGCCATTACCCGTCAAAGAGAGTGCAGGACACACACACACACACACACCACACACACACACACACACACACACACACACAGAGAGATAGAAGCTTTCAGAGTTCAGAGAGTCACGGCCAGGGTAGTGGGACACTGAAAAGCCCATCATGTGGAGAGAGATGGTGGATCACGGTAATCTCCAGGATAGCAGCCCCACAGACCCCCGTCTACCTCCTCAGCCTGCCCACATTCAGAGCATCAGCTCTGGGCAAACCCAGCCCTGCCTCCTCTGTGTTGTGCTGACTCTGATCCAGCCATGGTAAGAGGAATAGGAAAAGGTGCAGATTATTTACATAGGCTATAATCTACTAGAAAGCTATAAATCGACAACTATTTCTGTGAATATTCAAGTTTAGAGTCAGATGAATATTCAAATTAAATGTATTTGTCACATGCTTCATAAACAACAGGTGTAGACTAACAGTGAAATGCTTACTTACCCTTCCCAACAATGCAGATATAATTATTATTATTATTATTTTTTAAACAAGGAATAAATACACGATGAGTAACGACAACTTGACTATATACACGGGGTACCAGTACCAAGTCAATGTGCAGGGGCACAAGGAAATCGAAGTAGATATGTACATATCACTAGGAATAAAGTGACTAAGCAACAGGATAGTGATGAGTCAAAAGAGTTAGTGCAAAGAGGGTCAATGCAGACAGTCCGGGTAGCTACTTGGTTAAGTATTTAGCAGTCTTATGGCTAGGGGGTAGAAGCTGTTCAGGGTCCTGTTGGTTCCAGACTTGATGCATCAGTACCGCTTGCAGTGCAGTAGCAGGGAGAACAGTCTGTGACATAGGTGGCTGCAGTCTGACAATTTTTGGGTCCTTACTCTGACACCGCCTGGTATAGAGGTCCTGGATGTCAAGGAGCTCGGTGTACTGCCTTGCGGTCGGATGCCACCCAGTTGCCATACCAAGAGGTGATGCAGCCAGTCATAACCTTTTCAGGATGGCAGCATTATAAGTAGTGGGTGGGTGCATGTACAGTGTATTCGGAAAGTATTCAGACCCCTTGAATGTTTCCACATTTTGATATGCTACACAGCCTCATTCTAAAATGGAATAAATCATTTTTTTCCCTCATCAATTTTACCATTTTTTCTTCCAAATTTCGTGGTATCCAATTGGTAGTTACAGTCCAATTTCATCGCTGCAACTCCCGTGCGGACTTGGGGAGAGACGAAGGTCAAGAGCCGTGCGTCCTCCGAAAAACAACCAAGCCAAGCTGCACTGCTTCTTGACACAACGCCCACTTAACCCAGAAGCCAGCCGCACCAATGTGACGGAGGAAACACTGTAAACCAGGCAACCGTGTCAGCATTCATTGCGCCTGGCCAGCCACAGGAGTCGCTAGAGTGCGATGGGACAAGAACATCCCTGCAGGTAAAACCCTAAAATAAAACGGAAATATCATATTTACATAAATATTCAGACCCTTTACTCAGTACTTTGTTGAAGCACCTTTGGCAGCGATTACAGCCTCGAGTCTTCTTGTGGATGGTGCTACAAGCTTGGCACACCTGTTTATGGGGAGTTTCTCTAATTGTTATCTGCAGATCCTCTCAAGCTCTGTCAAGTTGAATGGGGAGCATCGCTGCACAGCTATTTTCAGGTCTCTCCAGAGATGTTCGATCAGGTTCAAGTCCGGGCTCTGGTTGGGCCACTCAAGGATATTCAGAGACTTGTCCCAAAGACACTCCTGCGTTGTCTTGGTTGTGTGCTTAGGGTCGTTGTCGTGTTGGAAGGTGAACCTTTGCCCCAGTCTGAGGTCCTGAGCGCTCTGGAGCAGGTTTTCATCAAGGATCTCTCCGTACTTTGCTCAGTTCATATTTCCCTCAGTCCTGACTAGTCTCAGAGAATCTTGTTTCTCATAGTCTGAGAGTCCTTTAAGGTGCCTTTTGGCAAACTCCAAGCGGGCTGTATTTTGCCTTTTACTAAGTAGTGGCTTCCGTCTGTCCACTCTACCATAAAGGCCTGATTGGTGGAGTGTTGCAGAGATGGTTGTCCTTCTGGAAGGTTCTCCCATTTACACAGAGGAACTCTAGAGCGCTGTCAGAGTGACCATAGGCTTCTTGGTCACCTCCCTGACCAAGGCCCTTCTCCCACGATTGCTCAGTTTGGCCGGGTGGCCAGCTCTAGGAAAAGTCTTGGTGGTTCCATTTCTTCCATTTAAGAATGATGGAGGCCACTGTGTTCGTGGGGACCTTCAAGGCTGCAGCAACGTTTTGGTACCCTTCCCCAGATCTCTGCCTCGACACAATCCTGTCTCAGAGCTCTACGGACAATTCCTTCGACCTCATGGCTTGGTTTTTGCTCTGACATGCACTGTCAACTGTGGGACCTTACATAAACAGGTGTACTTTTCCAAATCATGTCCAGTCAATTGAATTTACCACAGGTGGACTCCAATCAAGTTGTCGAAACATCTCAAGAATGATCAATGGAAACATTATACACCTGAGCTCAATTTCGAGTCTCGTAGCAAAGGGTCTGAATATTTACGTAAATAAGGTATTTCCGTTTTCATTTTTTATAAATTTGCAAATAATTCTATAAAACAGTTTTTATTTCGTCATTATGGGTTATTGTGTGTAGACTGCTGAGAATTATTATTTATTTTATCCATTTTAGAATAAGGCTGTAGCGTAACAAAATGAGGAAAAAGGGAAGGAAACTGAATACTTTCCGAATGCACTGTTAAGTGTGAGTTTGTGAGTGTGCAATAGGGTAGACGTGATAGGCGGATATACACTACATTACCAAAATTCTGTGGACACCTGCACGTCGAACATCTCATTGCACTCATTGAGCCACAACAGCATTAGTGAGGTCGGGCACTGATGTTGGGCGATTAGGCCTGGCTTGCAGTCGGTGTTCCAATTCATCCTAAAGGTGTTTGATGGGGTTGAGGTCAGGGCTCTGTGCAGGCCAGTCAAGTTCTACACACCAATCTCGACACATTTCTGTATAGACCTCGTTGTGCACGGAGGCATTGTCAGGCTGAAACAGGAAAGGGCCTTCCCCAAACTGTTGTCATGAAGTTGGAAGCATAGAATCGTCTAGAATGTCATTGTATGCTGTAGCGTTAAGATTTAACTTCACTGGCACTAAGGGGCTGGCCCGAACCATGAAAAACAGCCCCAGACCGTTATTCCTCCTCCACCAAACTTTACAGTTGGCATGATGCATTGGGGCAGGTAGCGTTCTCCTGGCATCCGCCAAACCAAGATACATCCGTCGGACTGCCAGATAGTGAAGTGTGATTCCACTGCTCCAGAGTCCAATGGCAGCGAGCTTTACACAACTCCAACCAATGCCTGGCATTGTGCATGGTGATCTTAGGCCTGTGTGCGGCTGCTCGGCCATGGAAACCCATTTCATGAAGCTCCCGGCAAACAGTTCTTGTGCTGACATTGCTTCCAGAGGCAGTTTGGAACTCAGTAGTGAATGTTGCAACCGAGGACAGAGGATTTTTAAGTGCTAAATGCTTCAGCACTCTGTGTTCCAGTTCTGTGAAGCTGTGTGGCCTCAGTGTTGCCAACTCATTTTCAGGGTAAGTTGCTAGAGGCAGGTTGATTTGTTGCTAAATGACGTTCTAATGTCATTGCGTGATAACGTAAAACTGCGTCATTACGTAGAATACACAATAACGTAACTCAAATTGACATGTTGGCTCACAATTTCTGCTGGCCTGCTGCTGCCTGTGCACAAGCTAAGCGCCTGCTGCTGACGTCACGCACAATGTACTTTTGCAGCCAGGCACGTGTGTTGTGACAGAGAAAATCCTTTTTGTTTACAGGGAAAATGAGTGCATTTTAGCGTTTGAGTCACTTTTCAAAAGTTGCTAAAAGTTCGAAATACATTTTTAAAAGTAGCTAAATTTGATGCTAGGTGCTGTTTGAAAAAAAAAGTTGCCAGGGTAGTCTGGAAAGTTGCTAAATCTAGCAACAAATTTGCTATGTAAAAAATACTTTAAAGTACTACTTAAGTAATTTTTTGGGGGTATGTGTACTTTACAATTTATATTTTTGCCAACTTTTACTTTCACTTCACTACATTCATAAAGAAAATGATGTACTTTTTCTCCATACATTTTTCCTGGCAGCCAAAAGTACTCGCTACATTTTGAATGCTTAGCAGGACAGAAAATTGTCCAATTCACACACTTATCAAGAGAACATCCCTGGTCATCCCTACTGCCTCTGATCTGGTGGATTCACTAAACACAAATGCTTTGTTTGTAAATGATGTCTGCGTGTTGGAGTGTGCCCCTGGTTATCAGTAAATAAAGACATCTGTCCCGTCTGGTTTGCGTAATACAAGGAATGTTTTATTATTTATACTTTAGCTTTTTATACTTAAGTAGATTTTAGCAACAACATTTACTTTTGATTATGAAGTATATTTAACAGCAAATACTTTTAGACTTTTACTCAAGAAGTATTTTACTGGGAGACTTTCACTTTTACATTTTCTGTTAAGGTATCTTTACTTTTACTCAAGTATGAGAATTGGGAACTTTTTCCACCACTGCTTTTGTATATACAGTTGAAGTCGGAAGTTTACATACACTTAGGTTGGAGTCATTAAAACGCGTTTTTCAACCACTCAGCAAATTTCTTGTTAACAAACTATAGTTTTGGCAAGTCGTTTAGGACATCTACTTTTAACAAGGCACACCTGTTAACTGAAATGCATTCCAGGTGACTACCTCATGAAGCTGGTTGAGAGAATGCCAAGAGTGTGAAAAGCTGTCATCAAGGCACAGTGTGGCTACTTTGAAGAATCTCAAATATAAAATATATTTTGATTTGTTTAACACTTTTTTGGGTTACTACATGATTCCATATGTGTCATTTCATAGTTGATGTCGTCAATATTATTCTACAATGTAGAAAATAGTCAAAATAAAGAAAAACCCTTGAATGAGTCGGTGTGTCCAAACTTTTGAATGGCACTGTACATGCAAACAGGAGTAATAGTGACCAGTAGCAGGATAAATAGATACACAACGACGGCCACGTCGATGTGGATGTGCACCCGCCCCTGTTCCCTGTAGTCTACGATCAGCTCCTTGGTCTTGCTGACATTGAGGGAGTTTATTGTCTTGGCACCATGCTGCCAGGTCTCTGACCTCCTCCCTGTAGGTTGTCTCACCGCCGATGTTGATCAGGTCTACCACCGTCGTGTCATCAGCAAACTTGATGATGGTGTTGGAGTCGTGGTTGAACAGGGAGTACAGAAGGGGGCTCAGCAAATCCCCCTGTTGGGGGTCAGCGTGGCGGAGGTGTTGTTGCCTGCTCTTACCACCTGGGGTCAGCCATCAGGAAGTCCAGGGTCCAGTTGCAGAGGGAGCTTCGAGGACACTATGTTGAACGCTGAGATGTTTTCGATGAACAGCATCCTCACAAAGGTAATCCTCTTTTCTAGGTGGGAGAGGGCAGTGTGGAGTGCAATTGCGATTGTGTCGTCTGTGGATCTGCTGGGGCGGCATGCAAATTTGAGTGGGTCAGGGTGTCTGGGATGATGGAGTTGATGGAGTTGATGTTTTCCATGAGCAGCCTTTCAAAGCACTTGGTTATTACAGATGTGAGTGCTACAGGGCAGTAGTCATTGTGGCAGGATGCCTTAGTTTTTGGGAACAGGAATGATGGTCGCTTGAAACGCCCTGGAATACCGTCTGGCTCTACGGCCATACGAGTGTTGACCCGTTTAAAAACCTTACATGAGCCTCGGAGAGAGAGAGAGAGAGAGATCACCCAGTCCTCCTGGACAAGCGTGGTCCCTCATGCAGGGCTTTGTGTTTTTTTTGGTTGAAGCGTGAATAAAAGGCAAGAGTTTGTCTTTTAGGAGTGCAGGAGCGCAGGTACATGCTGCACACACACACACACACGAACGCACACAAATAAAAACACACAGGGACACACACACGTACACACCCACTTCCATTTTGTATTAACCCCAGTGAACGGTTTGTGTTAATTATTCTACCCAGCCCCTCTCTCTCCACCTTGGTTTGCTAAACTAAAGCAGTGGTCCTCTGCAGTGCAGTAGGAGGCCATTTGAATGTAAAGTCGGTCCGGTTTGCAGGTGCTCCTGGGGGAGGGGGGGGCAATTTTGATCAGGAACATAACTGCCACTGCCAAGATCAAACCCCCTCTCAGCGGGCCCCCATGCAGGTCCACAGCCCCGGATGGGGAGGGGGGGCGCTCCGTGCCTGCCTGCCTTTCTGAGGCTGCACAAAACAGCCAGCAGGAATCTCTCATTCAGACACTCCCCTCCCCCTCAGAAGGCATACACACATACAATTACTCATAATCTGCTTACAGTGCCAGTCTGTGGTGGGTTTGCTAACATCAGGCCTGAAAAACAGCCCTTTTGACAGAGAGAAGGAGAGAGGGAGAAAAGAAGCTAGCTGGTCACCAGGTGTCCAGTAATGGTAGGATGAATTGTGGGGTATTATTTGCCTCCGCCACACATTGAGACTTCAATATTCCACACACCATTTTCCTTCCACGTAGAGAAAGGGATGAGAGAGATAGGAGATATAAAAACTAGCACTACCCTTTGGGAGCATCAAACACTGCAGTGACGAGGGACAGAATGAAAGGGTGAGAAAGGAAATGGCTTTTTTTTCTTTTCTGTTTACTTTCAGCTCCCAAACCTCTCAGACAGGGTTGTACACACTACACATTATGCATGGTCTTTGTCCTGGAAAGGCCTTTAGTTGTGTTATTGTCGAGCCACTCAGTGTTTTTCCATATTGTGAGGAGTTGTCAATCTAAGGCTATCAATAGTTTTTTCAGAAAAACTACAAACACAAACACACCCAGTTAAAGAAATACAGTGAAGCCATGAAGTGAAAAGAAAAGAAACATTTTGCACCCATTTACTTTTTCTTAGTGAATACTGAACAACCTTTAGAAAATGACGCAGCAAAATAATCATGTCCTCTGTCACACAAGAAAACCCAGAAATAATGAAAATTCTACCCTGAAACGTAGGCTTCCATTCGGTCATAGAAATGGAGGGAGGAAAGAAAACGGGAGAGAGGGAGAGAGAGGGGGGGGGGACAGAGAGTTGAGCATACCACTCATCTCCTCCAATATACAGTATGTGGTCTCGGTTGGGGGGGGGGGGGGGGGGGGGGGGCTCTTCATTGACAAAGCCTTCCATTTCCATAGGCTCCATGTGTGTGATATCTCTCTAACCCCCAGAGTCTGGACTTGATCTGTGCAAACACCCTGCAAAGCTCCCCCTGATGGCTGTGCATTCATCTGGTTACTGTATCGCTCCATGCTGTGGTGGCTAGCTTATGGAGCTCTCTGACATACATACATACATACATACATACATACATACATACATACATACATACATACATACATACATACATCCTCTGCTCTGTTCTCCCCTGCCCCCACACACTATACTATCAGCATTTGTAGTTAGCGCTATGCTACGCAAACAAGGGCTAGTGCACCTCCTACTAGGCTCTACCATTCACAGCAGACCAGGGAGAACAGACAGGGCGAAAGGGAGTGGGAAAACGAAGGAGGGGACGCAGGGAGGGATCAAGAAGAAAGCGGAAAGGAAAAGAGCCGAGGCAAATGGCGGCAGACGTAGCCAGGGCCCGGCCCAGGTCCTAATGAATAAAAATGAAGATCTTGTCAAATGATGAAGTGACAGGTTCATTTGCAGCCCTGTGATTCTGTGTGAACAAGCAGAGAAAGAAGAGAGAGCAAGAGGGATATCGAGAGAGAGAGAGAAAAAGATGGAAGGCTGCCACCTATCTGCCGAAACGAATACAGCTGCTGCCTCTTCCTCACATCAAACCGAGCTTCCTCTCTTTAGTTTCATATATTCATAAAAACATGACCGAAAGAAAGACAGCCCAAAATCACAGGCATGGAATTGATGATAAAAGCACCCAGGGAGATTAGACGCAGACAGTTGCGTTCGGAACCAAATATGGGAAGAAGAGGGGAGGAAAAAAACAGAGCTTCTCCCACAAAGGGGCTGCGGTATCAAACGGGTGTGGAGCAGCCTCGAGCTAGCGTCTGCTGGGTTGCCAGCCTGATCTCTGCTCAGTGTGTGTGTGTGTGTGTCTATGTGTGTCTGCCTTAGCTCTGCTGCCCCCTGGTCCTCGAGGCTGACATTAAGATGGGCCGGTCTGACCACAGCTGATAATCACTGCCTCCTTCAGGCTATCACTGCTACGCTTTTGATCAATGAGAGAGAAAGAGGGAAGGTGGGGTTGTTTTCTTTTCACCAATCCCCCTGCCACCCCTTCACCATCAACCAAACATAACAATACATAGAAACACACACACACACACACACACACACACACACTGGCGTAGCAGCTCATCAGCCAGTCACAAAGTATAGACTACCGATCACTGTCCATGGATCTTAGATTGTGACATCTACATGGCTGCCTTTTGATCAACCTGGTCTCATAGCATTTCGTATTATTCTGTACGTAAATCTGAGACACAACATTTAGTGTGATTCGTATGGTATGTATTAATTTGTGGAGGTCCAGCACCCATTTCGCATGATATATTACAAATTACAATTTGTATTAGATGTTATGAATACACAAAATGCATAATATGTTACGAATTTGAATAAACGTATAATATGTTAAGAACTCTAGCTCGGTGGCTATTGTTAGATAGCTGGCTAACGTTAGCTAGGCTAGTGATTTGGATTAAGGTTAGGGTTAAATTTAGGAGTTAGGTTAAAGGGTTAAGTTTAGGGTTAGGGGAAGGGTTAGCTAAAAGGGTTAAGATTAGGGTTAGCTAAGATGCTAAGTAGCTGCAAAAAGCTAAAAAGTAGTAAGTAGTTGCTAATTAGCTAAAATGCTAAAGTTGTTAGACGTTCGCGTTATACCTTAAGTTATATCTTTCCTTTTTGTAAGTAACCATCTTATGTCTTACATAACCATTCGAAACTTAACACATCATAACAATTCAAGTGCATCAAGTTTACATTTACCATATTACGTCTAGTCTATGAGACAAGGCTGTATCGATAAGCTATCAGATTATGTGGCGCTAGTGCTTGTCTTCAATTTTGCATGTTAAGCCTAACGTTTATGTTTCACAAATCTATAGGCCTACGGTGTCGCAATGCTGCTATGTAGAATGCTATCTGGCGGCAAAAATGTGTTTAATTGTTCAGTAATTAAAGTAGGAAATTCAAACATTGCAACAGCATACTTACCAGTAACCAATAGATTTTTGGGGAAACTGTCATGCATGTCTCTCTGTTTTCCCGTCAATATCAACACCAGGACAGAACGGGTGAGGCTGAGGGGAAGGGGATAGCTGCTGGGCTACAACTAGCTTCAGTTCACTACCAGGTCGTGGTTCACTCAACGGTCAAATAAAATACATCTCCTTTGAAACAACGATCAGCACTAAATCACGATGGGAATATAACTAGCATACCGTCCCCCGTCGTGCCTATGTGTGTAGCATAGCCTGGCGCTGCGTAGCGTAGCGATGCTGCCTGGGTTCCTGTCGTACTAATGGAGATGTCAGAGCAGGGATGCTCTTGCCCCTGTTCCCTGGCCGATGGAGGCTTTTTGATGCATTAGGTTTAATCTGGCTGACAACATGCAGAGAAGACCAGGGCTTTCACACACCCCACTCACACAGATACCAGAACAAACAGCCTTTAATCGCTGCACAAGGTCTTATCCAAACAGGGAGAACAGATGTGACGCTTCTGCCGCTCACTCTCTCTCTCCCTCCCTCTCTGTGTATTACCATGTGAATCAGTTGTGAATGTGTGACCCCAGCACTGCATAGCATCACCCTTTGCCTGCCTGCTAAATTAAACTATTATGAATACCGTCAGGATGTGTGTGTGTGTATTTGTGCGAGTGTGTGTGTACGTGTGTGCGCATATGAAAGAGTAAGGCCACTGAGAGAGAGAGAGAGAGAGAGCGCGAGAGAGACAGCGAGAGAGACAGCGAGAGAGAGAGCGAGACAGAGAGAGAGAGACAGCGAGAGAGAGAGACAGCGAGAGAGAGAGACAGCGAGAGAGAGAGACAGCGAGAGAGAGAGACAGCGAGAGAGAGAGACAGCGAGAGAGAGAGACAGCGAGAGAGAGAGACAGCGAGAGAGAGAGACAGCGAGAGAGAGAGACAGCGAGAGAGAGAGACAGCGAGAGAGAGAGACAGCGAGAGAGAGAGACAGCGAGAGAGAGAGACAGCGAGAGAGAGAGACAGCGAGAGAGAGAGACAGCGAGAGAGAGACAGCGAGAGAGAGACAGCGAGAGAGAGACAGCGAGAGAGAGACAGCGAGAGAGAGACAGCGAGAGAGAGACAGCGAGAGAGACAGACAGAGAGAGAGAAGTGATTAAAGAGATTGTCTGTCCTAGACTCTGGAACTCTGGTGTCCTACCATCCAGATAGCCTCCTGCACCAGCCTCTCCTATAGTGCCATCCCACACAGGCATGCCACACACACACACACACACACACACACACACACACACACACCCATACAGAACTTTCTCCATCCTCCTCCTCTCTTCCTTGTTATCTGCAGAGTTGGGGTTCAAGCAGAAGTCAGCGGGACATCTTTGCATACAGCCCCCAGACAGAGAATATAAGCTGGGGTCGGGACAGGACAGATGGGGAACGGGACTGCGCACATCGGGACGTCCAACGGTATCTGCTTTTTGAATCAACGGGAGGCGGGAACCTATCCTATCCACCACCAAGAGGAGGAAGAAACAAAACAGAAAAAAGAGAAGTGGGGAGGAGAGTGCTTCATTCTGCCAGGCAGGCAGGCGCCACGGATACGCGTATAATGAGACCAGAGATCAGTATGTTCATTACAGCTCTTATATATATGCACATACATTACACATTTAATTCTATTTATTTAAAAAATAGTGGTGGTGGAGGGTGGGTAGGGGGGAGACAGAGAGAGGGGGAGAGAAAAAGAGAAAGAGGACAGAGAAGAAGAAAGAAAGAGAGAGGGAGAGGCCGACAGAGAGAAAGAAAGAAAGGAGCGGTGTTTATGTAGGTTATTGCAGTCTCACTGCACCATTCAAACCCACCCCAACCCAGGGCTGAGCAGAGCAGAGAGCAGCAAGCTAACACCGGAGGCTCACGCCAGACCCTGGAAGAGCTTCTTAATGAGCTATCTTAACTAACAGAGTGCAACCCAGCGAGTGAGGGGGGGAATGGGACAAATAGAAAGGAGAGAGAGAGAGAGAGAGAGAGAGAGAGAGAGAGAGAGAGAGAGAGAGAGAGAGAGAGAGAGATAGCGGGAGGGGTCGCAAACAGCACGGCAAGAAGAGAGGGACAGGCAGAGGGTAAAGAGGATGGACAAAAGTGCAAAGGGGATTTCAAAGGAGAAGGAGAAATGACACTGCCCTCTCTGCCCTCCTTATCTCTCCCTCGCTCTGCTCTCCTCTGGTCCTCATGGCGCTGCGTGGGGATGGGGAAGCTCTAATTGCTTGAATGTTTACTGAGGTTCTCCTTTGATGTGAGGCTCTCTCTGTGTGTGTGTGTGTGTGTGTGTGTGTGTGTGTGTGTGTGTGTGTGTGTGTGTGTGTGTGTGTAGCAGGGTTACAGCGCTGCCTGTTCAGGGTGGTCTCTCCCATCATGCCCGGCTGATCACAGACACCCGCTCCCCGCTGCGCTCCCTGGCTCTCTATTGGCTGCCTGGCAGGGCCTCCCATCAGCTGGCTTCTAACACGCCTCTGACAACTTCATTAGCCCGCGCCGACCTACCCCGCAGCCGCTAATACAGCAGACACACACACAGGCACCAACACCCTGCACTAGAGCACACACACATAGACAGATGCATGCATGACTACACACGCAAACAGAAATAATCGCACACTTGTACATGCATTGGACGCACATATGCACACGTGCAGACACACACACACACACAAGGGCTGGGAATTGCCAGGAGCCTAACAATACGGTAATATCCGGATACTTAGGTGCTGACACGATATGCATTTGCGATTCTATATGTTTTGCGATTTCACGTTCCAAACATAATGCTCACTACATGTCGGCAGCAGAGAGACGAGAGAAAGCCTGAGAAAATGAGTTTTGACCAGTCAAGGTTAATAAAAATACTGAAAACATGCTCAATATTTAAAAAGAAAAGATGGAGGACAAGCTATAGGATGAACACCACCTGAGTTTTGGCGAAATGTACAGCCGACTAGCTACCTCGCAAAATAAAAATCAATACTTGGAAGTCAAAGTAACGATATAATATTGCGATGGTAACTGTATTGATCTCCCCCCCATCAGTAATGAACACACAGATCGCTACTCTTAACCATAAGACCCCCACTAGTTCACTTCCTGACTCGTCTTTCTCTCCAGCCCTGCAGTAATTACCTCTCTAGCTTCCTGTTGTTGTAGCACACAGTAATGAGCTGGTGAATAGAGAGAGATGCACATTACATGGAACTCGGGCCAGGGTTTTTATGTACACGGGCTCAGGAGATCAATGCCCCATTGATTTTGCTGTATATATCTGTATGCTGTATTTATTCTTAAAGCATTAATTGATGAATTTTCCATTTGATGAGTCAGGTGGAATGGGCTGACGGAGGGAGGCCGGACGAGCTGAATCCTAATCTCCTCTCCTCCTCTACCCCGAAACAATGCATCGCCCTCACTCCCTCGTTCACACACACACACACACACTTCCCTCTTAGTCTAAATTAAGATGTCAAGAGGGTGCATGCGTGTGTGCTGTGCTACAATAACCAGCCCAAACAAAAGCCAGTGTGCTAGCTAGTACTCAAAGCCCTCCCTCCACCCTAAACCCTCCTGCAGCTCTAAATATGAATCACATCGTAAACATTCGATTTTGGAGTTTTAAGTTTCAATTTTAATGTCACGTGCACAAGAACAGTGCTCGGAGAAGGGAGGAGAAAGTGGATATGGGAGTTAGTTAAGCGTCGAAGAAATAAGTTGGGTTCATCGACTTTCATGTAGTAATTGTGGTTCATTTCACTTTACCACGCATAGAATGAGCAGTGTTCTGCATGCATTAGATCCATCCAGAGATGCAGGTCTGGAGTCAGATCCTATTACTCCCACTAACCTACATCTGTATTACTTATCACTACACACTGCTCTAGGATCAGCATCTACTGACAAGCTTCAACACTCTCAATTGAATTCATTACTTTCTACAATGGTTGAGAAGAGATTGCAGACTAAGGATTGGTGCCATGTGTAATTCTCTAACCTAGATGGATGTAATCCCTGTTTGGTAATCCTGGTTTTGCCACCAGTGTCGCGCACTGAATGAAATCCCAATGAACTAGTGAACTCTGTGCACCTCCTGCGGCTACTGTAGGAGCCTAATTACCAGGATTCCATGGCTTTGTTCCTTCCTGGCTCCTTCCATTGTAATTCACCGCTTTTCATCTTGGATTCATGAGCCCTTGGTGTTGCCCCTGGCTTTGGATAAGTAAACCCCATCATTTAATACCACCACGAACGAAACACACGATTGGTAAGAAATGCATACAGCCTGCACCCCTACATCGGTTGATGACTTCATGATGTCATGGCTTCAGCTAATTGGGATCCTAATAAAAACATTTTATTAAATTCATGAAGTCACTTCAGAAACAGAATACATCTCCAGCCAAAGTCCCGTGTGCAGCCTACTTCCAATTCCCGCCGTAAGCCAATCAAAAGCTTCGATACCACAAAAGGGGCTGTGGCTTATGGAGGTGAGGTAGATAAAAGTCTTACATCTTGCTTTATTCCAGAAAATCTTTATACTGGCTAAGCACCGTCACTTGCTCGCCACATCCTAGCTGGCATATGCCGTGCAACCGGCTGCGGTCACTCTGTGGGGAGGAGGTTTACCCGTCTACCGTCCAAAGGAAGGATGGACGGACGGGCCAAACCTCGAGCCGTGGGTTGGTACTCAACCACAAGAACCTCATGGAGTAAGGCTATCATCTGGCTCTTCTGCAGGGTGAGGCAGGGTGACTCGGACTGTGGAGACAGAAGAGCAGCCTGAATGGTGACACTGCCACTTATCTGACAAGACAAGTAAAGAGGGGAGAGAGGGAGTCAAAAACACTTGCTGTAATAGATTTCAGAGTGCTGTTGCAGAGAGAGAGAGAGAGAGAGAGAGAGAGAGAGAGAGAACAATGGAGTGGTACGCTGGGAGTAAACACAGCATGAGGAAAACGAGGGACTCCCACCGATCGTTTCGACGTGTCGCTGACACTGGAGCGGATCGACTCGGAGCTCTGAGGGCAGCGCACAAAGAGAAGCCGGGGAGAAACCAGGCATCTCTATCCTGGCGACATGGGGGAGAAAGCCCAGGAATCCTGCGCACTGGCTGACGTGGAGGAGGGCTTTGCAGGGGACGGCACATGGAAAGTGTTCCTCACTAGGTTTGGGGGACACAGGCTCCAATAGGCCGGGAGAGTAGCAGACGATGCTTTACCAAGGGGGATGGAGGTGGAATGTTTATGGAGAGAGGAGGAATGTCAGGAAACAGGCCACATTACGGGGGAAGGAAGTCCACTCCTTGGGGCTAACTTTGGGCACATGGCTAGTTTGGGTCCCCTGCAGGGATGATTGTCTATGGGATGGGTGCAGCTGTACAGGAGGGGTATGAAAGGCTTGTCTAGAGAGAATGGAGTAGAGAATGGAGTAGATCCTATCCTCAGGAGTGCCACTGTTCCTAACACGTCACATCTCTCTCAAAAGTTGAAAGAAAAAAAAAAACACCCATTCGCAACACACTCATACAGTACACACAGACATAGGCACGCACGCACACACACACACACCCGACACACACACGCACTCGCGCAAAGACTCCCTCACTCCTCTCCAGAATTTCACTACTATAATGCCCTTCTTAACCATCTCCAATTTCTTCCTGCTTGCCTCCCAGACTCTGTCCTCTGTCTGCGGCTGTGTGTGGCAGCATGTCTTTCAGGGAGCAGGGAACTGAGGGAAGAACTTCCCAATTAAGACAGGGTAATGGGAAAGGCTGTTGTGCCACAGGCTGCAGCTCGGCCAAACTTCATTTAAGAGGCCCGGCCTTTGAAAGTGAGGCCCGGAGCGAAGCAGCGCGATAGCTGGCCCAGAGTGCCATCACTTACCAGGGACAGTACCCAAGTCTCGCTGCCTCACCCGGAAGGGTAAAGTCCTCATTTACTAATTGATGATCACCAGTGAACACACTGTCGAGTCAGAGAAGCCATATATCTATCAGACACTCAATTATACGACTGCATATGGAACCATTACCCTGACTCGGACCCCAAGGCCTCGATGACGACAAATAATGCCAGACAGTTCAAAAAGCCCTTCAAATCACCGCAAAATTCCTCAAGAGCTCCTTCTGTAGAAAATGTCACTTTGGAGGAAAACAGAATGACACTGAGTTGGCTTTTAAGCCATGATCAACGACAGAGAAGCACGGAAATGACAACTTCTCCTGACATGTTTTCCTTCTCTTTCCGTCCTCCTGGAACGAGAATAGAGGGAGTGCGGTACAGTAGTGTGTGATGATTGACATACAGCGATGGAACTCCCATCATCTACACCACACAGCAGGAGTGGGTTTTGGGGGGGGGGAATACAACAGTTTACATTGCAGTGGGGCGTGCCCTTGATGTCACGGCTGACAGAACAACAGGAGCAACAATACTTTGAATACGGAAACAACCTTGATCACTGGCGTGGTGGCGAGGAGGGGAAATTCAAGATGCTATAGCTAGCTAATGACAAAACCCAACACCGGCGCACTGTGTCAGAACTGTCGCAGGCGGTGACAGGTCACACTGCTCTCTTGAACAATTAGTAGGCCCAGCTACCATTTCTACTTCGGATGCGTATTCCAAGCGCACTCACTATGACAGTTTAAGTCATATAAATCCCATCAAAGTAGGAAACCGTTCAATTAAAAATGAAGATTTGTGGGGAAACTAACTCAATATAAAGATAGTACATAGGTTTTATTGGACGCCAACAAGGCCACATAAGATGGGGCTGACCAACAACATTCAAAATGCCAGAAAGACACCGGAAACATTTTTTAACACACAATATGGGAATGTACATTAGGGCTAGCTTTCTGGAAGGATGTTTTGAAATATCTGGAGGAATGGTTGGAGTTAACAATTAACAACCGCGAACGTGCCTCTTGGGCGATAGAACAGAGTTATCTACTCACTGTTGGTATGGTTACAGGAGCTAAAGCAATCCTTAGCATTTGGGCCGTGCCACTCCTACTCAGAAAAGCGAGACTAACAAGTATTCCGGGAGGTAATAATAACAGGCATGCGGTGCTGGAGCATGACCTAAAAAGAGAAACCACAGGCATGAGTGTCCGCGTCGCACACTCTCAATCATGTTCTCTGGCTGGGTCTGGAATAAAGAAGCCTGTTGCTGTCTGCTCCATCCCGCGGCCTCCACGGCAGTCAGAAACTAATTAAGTCATTGGAAATAACGTCGGGCGATGGTACCTGTACGCAATCTAGCGGAGCAGGTTTGATGAGCCAGTACAAGGCCCTGGGCTAACTTCAAAAAGATGGCGAAAGGAGAAGAAGAAGAAGAAGAGAGAAAAAACGAGGGCTTTTTAATTGAACAGCCAAACTTGAAGAGACTTCTCAGTATCCTTCTCTCCAACAACTGGGAAAAGGTTAAGCATGCCCCCAGCAGACAGGCTTGGTGCAAGGGTCTGCTGTGTGAATCACTGGGGAGGCTAGAGCTAGTTGGATGGTGGAGGGAGAGGTGGAGGAAGGGAAGGAGTGAGGGAGAGTGGCTCGGGTTAATTGAGGGGAGTTCACAGCGCGGCCATGTTGTATAGGGGGTGCCCCTGTGATCGTGGTAGGGGCCCTGCGGGTGCTCTCGCTCTCTCTCCCTCCCACCTTACCTCTCAGTACAGCCACCTGACTCATGCACCCGCCAACACGCAGACACACACACATACACTCGCAGGCCGTGAAACCTGCCATCCTCGCAGGCCATGAAACCAGATCAATCCAGACCCTACCGTACACTCTTCAACCCAATCGGTCTACCTTGGGAGAGAAACTTTGCTCAAAGATATCAAAATTAAAGTCCATTAAAACGGAAACTTATTTCCACATGTTCAACCTGTAACTGTGTTAGCCTACGCCCCCCCCCCACTGCACCTCAGTAGGACCCTTTCTCTGTAGGTTGTGTGCCCCCGACATGCTGCACCGCACCGGGATCACAGCTGCAGGGGCGCGCGCCGCTGAAGTAGGTCACGGTGTGGCTGGGCTACGGAGGGGTACACACGCACGCACGCACACACACGGCTGGAGACGACTGAGGTTCTGGCACCCTGGCGATCACAGGAGGAGGCGGAGCGGAGAGTGATTGGGCCTTTCTAGGTCACGTCTTGCGACGGCGCTCCTCTCGCTCCGAGCAGACCCGCCGCCATTTAAACCTAGGCAGCAACACCACATGGGAGGCTGCTTGAAACACAGCACACTGCTGGGCTATGGTGGTCCGCTACCTCTGACTCCACCTCCGCTCTCTCGCTCTCCACGTCCCCCTCCCTCTCTCCGCAGTATTTCCCTCCTCCATTATTTCCCCATCTAAATCCATTCTGTCCTCTGCAGAGGGATCAGCCTGTGGACTTCAAAGGGGTTGGAACTGGGTCACAGACTGACACTGCCGCAGTACACATATATCTTGGCCAGAGAGAGACAACTCATTCAGTTTCTATCGCACTCGCACTCTCTCTCTCTCTCTCTCTCTCTCTCAATAGATGAGGGAGATTTATCAACATTGGATTTGTTTTTCGAATACTTTGTGGGTCTGTGTAATCTGAGGGAAATGTGTATCTCTTAAATGGTCATACATTTGGCAAGAGGTTAGGAAGTGCAGCTCAGTGTGCACATAGCCTGTCTTCTCTTGAGAGCCAGGTCTGCCTTCGGCTGCTTTTCTCAATAGCAAGGCTATGCTCACTGACTCAGTACATAGTCTAAGATTTCCTTAATTTTGGGTCAGTCACAGTGGTCAGGCATTCTGCAACGGTGTACTCTCTGTTTAGGGTCAAATAGCATTCTAGTTTGCTCAGTTTTTTTGTAAATTCTTTCCAATGTGTCAAGTAATTCTCTTTTTGTTTTATCATTATTTGGTTGTGTCTAACGTCCTGGGGCTCTATGGGGTCTGTTTGTGAACAGAGCCCCAGGACCAGCTTGCTTAGGGGACTCTTCTCCAGGTTCATCTCTCTGTAGGTGATGGCTTTGTTATGGAAGGTTTGGGAATCACTTCCTTTTAGGTGGTTGTAGAATTGAACATCTCTTTTCTGGATTTTGATAGTTAGCAGGTATCTGCATGAATTATTTGGTGTTTTACGTTGTACACAGAGGATCATTTTGGTGTTTGACCCATTTTGGGAATTCTTGGTTGGTGAGCGGACCCCAGACCTCACAACCTTAAAGGGCAATGGGTTCTATAACTGATTCAAGTATTTCCAGCCAGATCCTAAATGGTATGTCAAATGTTATTGTCCTTTTGATGGCATAGAAGGCCCCTCTTGTCTCTCAGATCGTTCACAGCTTTGTGGAAGTTACCTGTGGCGCTGATGTTTAGGGCGAGGTATGTATAGTTTTTCGTGTGCTGTTGGGCAACGGTGTCTAGATGGAATTTGTATTTGTGGTCCTGGGAACTGGACCTTTATTGGAACAGCCCTTATTTTTGTCTTACTGAGATTCACTGTCAGGGCCCAGTCTGACAGAATCTGTACAGAATATCTAGGTGCTGCTGTAGGCCCTCCTTGGTTGGGGACAGAAGCACCAGATCATCAGCAAACAGTAGACATATGACTTCAGATTCTAGTAGGGTGAGGCCGGGTGCTGCAGACTGTTCTAGTGCCCTCGCTGAAATATATGTTGAAGAGGGTGGGGCTTAAACTGCATCCCTGTCTCACCCCACGGCCATGTGGAAAGAAATGTGTTTTTTTGCCAATTTCAACCGCACACTTGTTGTTTGTGTACATGGATTTTATAATGCATGTTTTTCTCCCAACACCACTTTCCATCAATTTGTATAGCAGGCTCTCATGACAAATTGAGCCGAAAGCTCTCTCTCTCTCTCGATGATAGTTTACAATGAGAAAGACCTTCCTGTGGGCAAGGAAAGGGTATAGGGCTGTGGGACATTGGTAAGGCCATCAGGAACAACAGAGAATACGGGGAGAATGTGCGTATGGAGGGAGAGAGGGAGGCTTATAGCGGGATCGGACTAGGTAAAACAGTACAACACCACAAGGACACATACATACTTCAAAGGGCAAGGCAGTGTGGGTAACCCACGGCAGGCAGGGCATTACTACTTACAGAAACAAAACAAACATCACACGCGCGCGCGCACACACACAAGCATGCACACACACACGCATGCCACACACACACACACGCACACGCACACGCACGCACACGCACGCACAGACCACCCCCAGAAAGGAGAGAAAGACAGTGAGGCAGGAAGAAAGAGCAAGAGAGAACAGAGAGACCGAGAGAGGCAGAGCAAGGTCAGTCAGAACACAAAGCTGCAGGGGCAATGTGTTTGTACACTTTGTGAAAACACAACTCTGAAAGAAAGAGAGAGAAAGATGGAGAGAGAGCAGAGCCCCTTTTGCCTCATCATTACAATGAAGTGCATAGAAAACAAAAACCGATCCATCCTAAACCCTCAAACCACTCGCGCACACACACACACACACACACACACACACACACACACACACAGTACCAGGGCCAAGGGATGTTTACCGAAGATGTAGCTTACAACCTGAACTGGAGCGACTCAGAGACATCAAAGGCAAGGCCAGAGCCTATGATCGCAGTACGGCCTCCACTGATACACAAGCACACACCAGACACACACGGGGGACACGGGCTGTTCACTTCAAGAACCACCACAGATGTTTCTCTGTCCATCAAAACCTACAGATAGGATACATGATTTCCAAACGGGGCTCTATAGTACATAGCGAGGGTAGCGAGTCCCTCGATGGCATTGTGCGTGTGTGTGCCTGTGTGTGCGTGCTTGTAGGTTGATGCCGAGATGACTGACGGCAGGCAGGGGCAATAACACAGTGGCATATGGCGCGCCTGGTAACCGCAAACTTGACATAAGCGCAAACAACTCAGCCGAGCGTGTCCCAGTCCTAAGAGGGTTAAGGGATAGGCTGTCAGCATATGGGAGGATAATAACACATATCACTGTGACGATAACACGCTTTAGGCCGCGTGTCAACTTTAAAAAGAGACGGAAAAGGAGAGAAAATACATAGGCTGATGACTCCGACAAAACACTTGACAACGTCTCAAGACGAACCGAGTGAGAGGGAGGGAGGAAGGTAGAGTTTGAAACGGATGAGGGCGTTGAAACACGCACACATAGAAAACTACCAACAAACACACCAGGCGCTCAGGGTCATTCCACGTGTCTCCTGTAGTTGACCCTGGGTGCTTCTGACCTGTAGTGACACCAAAGACAGAGAGGGAAATACTGATAACACCCCTTTACTGACTCCATCTCAGGGCCACTGTCTGTCTCTCACACGTACACACAGACATGCAAAAACGCACCCATGGACACACACACAGAGAAAGAGATACAGAGAGAGAGACAAAGAGAGCGAGCGAGAGATACAGAGCGAGAGCGAGCGAGAGAGAGAGGTACAGAGAGAGAGAGAGGTACAGAGAGAGAGAGAGAGAGAGGTACAGAAGAGATACACAGAGAGAGAGAGACAGAAGAGACACACAGAGAGAGAGAGAGAGACAGAAGAGATACACAGAGAGAGAGAGAGAGACAGAAGAGATACACAGAGAGAGAGAGAGAGAGAGAGAGAGAGAGAGAGAGAGAGAGAGAGAGAGAGAGAGAGAGAGAGAGAGACAGACAGAAGAGATACAGAGAGAGAGCGATAGAGAGCAGCCTTATCTACAAGCCCTGACACAGAAAACCCTCAGCCTATGACCAACCATAAACCCAACTGACCTTTGGAGGAATGCATGAACACACATACACACAAACACAAACTCGCACACCAACTGGGCCTTCGGGGTGAACACTCTCACCCTATAGTGACACACACGGACAAAAACGTGCCCACACAATCACACACCCTTCCCGAGAAAAGCCTGCCCACATAAACAGATCAAAGATAGGGCCTATCTTATGCCCATACGGTACAAAGAAAGACAAGCAAGCAAGCAGCCATGCACACACACACACACAGAGCACCTGGTCGTGGGAGGTGGGGGAAACAGAGAAAGGAGAGGTGTCAGTGTGTCACTATAATTAACCTAGTTGATCGCTGACACCCTGTGTGTGTGTGTGTCGTGTGTGTGTGTGTGTGTGTGTGTGTGTGTGTGTGTGTGTGTGGCAGAATGGTTCACAACGGCAGGATGAAAGGGAGAAGAGAGTGGAGGGAGAGGCAAAAGGAGGAAGAGAGGGAAAGAGCGCGAGGTAGAATGACAGGGGTGAGATGCAGGCAGATGCGCTGTCAAGGCTCTGGGGCTCTTGAGGGGTCTTGGCCAGGTGACACTGGCCCCAAAGCCCAGTACACACACGCACGCAGGGAGGCACACACACACACAAACCTTCGACACAGCACAGATCATATTTCCGTTGAACTGCTCAATATAATGTACATGACAGTGTAAATTTCCATTCTAGCCTCTGTGTGTGTGTGTGGGTGTGTGTGTGTGTGTGTGTGTGTGTGGTAGTACGCCTGTTTCAAGGACAGAGTCAACTCTCATTGGGGAGGCAGGACGCCCTATCTGAATCAGATTACATGTCAAACACGGCTGTCCTATGAGCACCTAATGAATGCCTAATGAAGCCTTCATGAAGCCCTTGTGAAAGGCCTGGTCTCATGCCGGCAGCCAGATCTTTCTCCACAGAGGGAGGGCTAAAACGGTTCACCGCGATGTTACGTGGTGTTTTTGTGTAACCTCTGCGTTGTTGCTGCAACCCCGTTAACCCCTATTTAAGCAATAAGTTCTCTCTCATCGATCAAGCCCTCGACCAGCGCGAACCGGGAGCAAGTGTGGACGCTGCACACGCCTGGACTCAAACTTGACCTCTGGACTTCCTTGGTGGCTGACCGGGTGTCCGCTCCCCCCCATCCGCCTCCTCCCCAAACTCAATTTCCTCTGTCCAGCTCCGGCGCCTCGTCTTCTCACCCCGGCAAGCCCAACGCCACGTGAAACCCCATGTAACATTAACAAGCGGAGGAAAGGACGGGGGGGGGGGATCGATAGCGGTGTTTTAGTGGTGAGTGTGTTCTCTGTGCCTGGCCTCAGTGGAGTGTTCCCAGGAAGACAGTGAGCAGGAATCCACCACACACACACACTGCCTCGGGCGCTCTGGAAGAGAGTCTAAACAAGACCGTCCCAGCGGGACACACACACACACACACACACACACACACACACGCGCTACACACACACACACTGCCCCGCAGCTGCAAACGACCTACTACCCACCTCACACACTGCTGCCTTGATGATATCATTTGTTAATTTGGACCCAAAAAAAAGCTATTATCAACACTGGGGCTAATAAATGCATATTTCCGAATGATGTTTCACCACTCAGATCAAAGTTTTTTTTCGCGTTTCTTTTTTGTTCTATCCATCCTGCAGCTAGATAGCTTGCTTCTGTTTCTAGCAGCGCGAGTCGCTCATCGTTTTCTAGTACTGTGTGTGTGTGTGTGTGTGTGTGTGTGTCAGCACTGTGTTTATTCTTATTCCTTGTCCGTGTCTTCAGAAATCATATTTTGTTTGTTTCCCTAAAGGGGACAGGAAGCCAGAGGAAGTGCTGCTTTTTTTTCTCTGTCCTTTTCTGACTGACAAATAAATGGTTCCAGAAAAGGAAGACAAAATGAGACCATAATCAATACAGAGCTGGGGGGGGGGGGGGGAAGCCACACACACAAGCACGCACACGCAGACAGGCACGCACTCACACACACACACGACACACACACGCAGCAATCTAATCCTGGAAGGAAAAAAAAAAACGATAAACTCCAAACACACACGTTAATATGCAAATACACACTGAGCATGGTGTTCCATTGTTCATAAAGAAGCAGAGGAGTGGGGGGGGGGGGGGGGGGTGAAACCCTGTGATGAGAGATTCACCGCAGCACTGTTAAGATAGGGAATACGACCACAAAATAATGTTTTCTCCCCTTCTGATCAATTTTTAATTTGGCCTGTGCAGGCGAGCTCTTCCCGGGTCTAGGCTGGTAATAATTGGGTTTTATTGACAGCTGCTGTCCCGCGGGAGGCTATTTAAAAGAGGTTTAACCCCAGAGCAAGTCTCAGCCTCTGCTGCCTTTGAAGGCGTCAAGTGCATTGATTTTTACTGCAGGAAACGCTGCACATTCCACCTGGAGATATGGGTCCCATGCAGGGCCTCAATTACAAGGCCAGCTCAGACCAGCCCATCCTCTGACCCCTTCACGCACGGCACAGCACACTCCTTCGATTCTACCCTCCCAGAACCCCAGAGAGCCTCGATAACCCAACCCCTAAACACACACACCACACACATGCCCTTCTTGTACATGCATACAAACATCATAACCTAACCCCCAAAGACCAGCTTCCACCATGATCACCAGATGAGAAAAAAACACCCTAAGATTTACACACAAGCAACATACACGGCTATTTAATGCAGAGAGCAGTCAGAGAACACACACACACACACACACACACACGAGAGCTCAGGGCTAGGGGGTAAAATGAGGGGATTTGAGGAGAAAATGGGGAGGGAGAGTAGGAGAGAGCAAGAGAGAGCGCGAGAGAGAGAGAGAGAGAGAGAGCGCTGCTGGTATACAGTATCACAAAGCGACGAAGTCGAGAAGTACATTTTGAAAAAGACATCAATCCAGGAAAAAAAGAAAAAAGCAACATGACAGAAATTAAACAAGATTCCTGTGTTTGAGTTCAGCCCGCTTCCCTGCCCCTTTCAGCCTCCCATTGAAATTCTGGGCAGATACAAACCCCTAGGCTTTTGACACACTTTTGAAAACACCACACCCCCATCTTTCTTTCCAGCAAGTCTCCAGTGCCGAGCCTAACTGACTAGAAAGAGCAAGGAGGGGGCGGGGAGAGAGGAGGGTGTATGGATCTTGTTTTTTATTAAATACTTTATTTTCAATGAAATGCAGTTGCTTGTTTTTTTTTGGGGGGGGGGGGGGGGGGGGTTCAAGGCTTTTTCCTTTCTTACTCTGCGTGAGTGTGTGTGTGTGTGTGTCTGTGTGTGGAGCAGGAGTGAGGGTTGAGGGATTGACTTAAGGGGGTTATTGAGGTGTGTGTGTGTGTGGGGGGGGGGGGGGGGGTGCACTGCAGGGAGAAAGGGGGGTGTCGTGAAGGGGACTGGGGGGGGCTAGAGGCAGGGGTCAAAGATACATTCTAAACCAATCAGAAAAAAATACGAATATGCTAAAAATATGGATTGGGAGAGGGAATGTGTGGGGATTAAAAAAGTAAGAGAAAGAGAGATGCATGGCTACAGCAGTTACTGTATGTATTGCTACTGTCAAATGCTCCTTTTCACTCCCTCCTGCGCTCCAAACGCCACGGTGAGAGAGCAGCTTCCTACCCCGGCCATGTCACCTGTGACACAAGTCAGTATTCAACATCCATCCATGTCTGAGGACGTTGGGAGACGACGTGGAAACTGGCCACTAGGGGCAACAGTGAAATTGGTAATCCAGTGATAGGAAGTTGTTTTTGAGATTTTTTGTTCTGAGCGTATCCCAAATCTGAACCCTAACCTTAACCAGATTTCGGAGTTAATGCCTAAACTTAACCTTACACACTTTAACATTTGGAACGTGGATGAATGTCTAACGCTGACATGAGACTGTGAGAGCTAGTTGTCCTACCCACAATCCCTCCATCCATACGGGAGACCAGGTAGCCAACTAGCAAGCTTAAAGAGTGGTGTGTGCGTGTGCGTGTGTGTTAGGCTTGGGCGGTATACAGTATATACAGTTGAAGTCGTTTTTCAACCACTCCACAAATTTCTTGTTAACAAACTATAGTTTTGGCAAGTCGGTTAGGACATCAACTTTGTGCATGACACAAGTAATTTTTCCAACAATTGTTTACAGACAGATTATTTCATTTATAATTCACTGTATCACAATTCCAGTGGGTCAGAAGTTTACATACACTAAGTTGACTGTGCCTTTAAACAGCTTGGAAAATTCCAGAAACTGATGTCACGGCTTTAGAAGCTTCTGATAGGCTAATTGACATCATTTGAGTCAATTGGAAGTTTACCTGTGGATGCATTTTAAGGCCTACCTTCAAACTCAGTGCCTCTTTGCTTGACATCACGGGATAATCAAAAGAAATCAGCCAAGACTTCAGAAAAAAAATTGTAGACCTCCACAAGTCTGGTTCATCCTTGGGAGCAATTTCCAAATGCATGAAGGTACTACGTTCATCTGTACAAACAATAGTACGCAGGTATAAACACCATGGGACCACGCAGCTGTCAACACGCTCAGGAAGGAGACGCATTCTGTCTCCTAGAGATGAACGTACTTTGGTACAAAAAGAACAAATCAATCCCAGAACAACAGCATATGACCCTGTGAAGATGCTGGAGGAAACAGGTACAAAACTATCTATATCCACAGTAAAACGAGTCCTATATCGACATAACCTGAAAGGCCGCTCAGCAAGGAAGAAGCCACTGCTCCAAAACCGCCATAAAAAAGCCAGACAACGGTTTGCAACTGCACATGGGGACAAAGATCGTACTTTTTAGAGAAATGTCCTCTGGTCTGATGAAACAAAAATAGAACTGTTTGGCCATAATGACCATTGTTATGTTCGGAGGAAAAAGGGGGAGGCTTGCAAGTCGAAGAACACCATCCCAACCGTGAAGCACGGGGGTGGCAGCATCATGTTGTGGGGGTGCTTTGCTGCAGGAGGGACTGGTGCACTTCACAAAATAGATGGCATCATGACGGGGGAAATTATGTGGATATATTGAAGCAACAAATCAAGACATCAGTCAGGAAGTTAAAGCTTGGTCGCAAATGGGTCTTCCAAACGGACAATGACCCCAAGCATACTTCAGAAGTTGTGGCAAAATGGCTTAAGGACAACAAAGTCAAGGTATTGGAGTGGCCATCACAAAGCCCTGACCTCAATCCTATAGAAAATATGTGGGCAGAACTGAAATACTGTGTGCGAGCAAGGAGGCCAACAAACCTGACTCAGTTACACCAGCTCTGTCAGGAGGAATGGGCCAAAATTCACCCAACTTATTGTGGGAAGCTTGTGGAAGGCTACCCAAAACGTTTGATCCAAGTTAAACAATTTTAATGGCAATGCTACCAAATAGTAATTGAGTGTATGTAAACTTCTGACTCACTGGGAATGTGATGAAAGAAATAAAAGCTGAAATAAATCATTCTCTCTACTATTATTCTGACAGTGCACATTCTTAAAATAAAGTAGTGATCCTAACTGACCTAAAACAGGAAATTTTTACGAGGATTAAATGTCAGGAATTGTGAAAAACTGAGTTTAAATGGATTTGGCTAAGGCGTACGTAAACTTCCGACTTCAACTGTATCCTGGGATGATTTTAGGAGATAAAGAAGATTGTGTTCTTCATTTCATCCGTCATATTCTTTTTCATTATGAAGCTTACTGGTAGTCCCATCACATGGTGTGTGTTTACAAGCACACAATGACGAGAGAGTCACTCACCGTTGTGCACCACCCACCAGGTGATTTAGTTACCGTATGGAATTCACAACTAAATGTTTGCCAGCTAGATATCTTCTAACTATTATTAAGTAAACTGTCTAAAATGTTCTAAATGCTCTGCAGTTGTGCATTTGGTTAGCTTCTTGCAAAATCAAGCTTCTCTTGCTAAAAGCAGAGAAACCTCTCCTGGATCAAAAGCCTTGCTGTCTTATATTTGTTTTGCGCGAGTAGCAAACTGGGAGTAGCATTTTTGAGTTACTTGTGTAACTTTATGAGCCGGAATGCCTGTCCAGCAAAACGTTTATATCAGACACTGTATAAAATGTTCGCTATGCGCTCATTAGCATTTAGCTAGCATTCCCTATGGGATGTGACATGTACTTGTTAGCATTGCTAACCTTCAGATTACAGAGGCTCAGTGGGGTTTGAAATTGCGGCCCTTGTGTTCAGTGCCAATATTACCGAATATCCTAGGATGACAAGGTCGGTATGAAGGTATGGCAATCTGGATACCGCCCAAGCCTAGTTTGTGTGTACTTGTGGGTGTGCGTTTGCCTAGTTGCATGTTTTCCTGAATATTGCAGACAGTATGCGACAGCATTACCTATCGCTCCCCTTCAACCATGAATGACAACAGTGTTTGAGTACTGCACCAATCCACTCACAATCCCAGGTAACTACTAGAACCCAGCACTGCTAAACACATCCTGCCCACATCCTCTTCTCTCTTCTTTCTTTCCCCTTTCCCTCTCTCTCTCTCTTACCTCTGGTCGGTTGTCCTCTCTTTTCTACCTTCCTTCCTTTCTCTCCCTCTCTCTCTCTCTCTCTCTCTCTCAAAATGCAGCCTTGACAGGGCCAGAAGGTAATGATACAGCTGCCATGACGCAACAAGCAGACCTGTCCACTGTCAAGAATTGAAATCATGAAGGAATAAGCTGTCATTAAGAGGGCCTCTCCCTGCAGTGGA
Source organism: Salmo salar (assembly GCF_965601325.2). NCBI lineage: Eukaryota > Metazoa > Chordata > Actinopteri > Salmoniformes > Salmonidae > Salmo > Salmo salar. Next base: position 9,057,792 of record NC_138310.1, read on the forward strand.
GCTGTCAGCCGGCTGCCTCCCTCCACCCCTCTCTCCTCTCCTGCCTCCCGACTCTGCCTGTGCTGCCACTGGGGCCCGCGCTGGAGTGGGCTCCCCTCGCCTGTCACTTTACAGCCAGGCTCTGGGAATAGCGCCACTTCCACACCATCCGCAACAACTGTGCCGAGTGTGAGGGAGGGTGGTGTGAGTGGTGGAGTGTGTGTGTGTGTGTGTGTGTGTGTGTGTGTGTGTGTGTGTGCATGCTCTGTGTGTGTTAGTATGGATACATGTGTTACTGTGTGTGAGTATGGATACATGTGTGCGTGCGTGTGAGTGTACAGCACAGTGTACTCACACATACAATATCTTAGTAGTCATAAACGGGAAGGTATAGCTGTCATAACTGGGCGTCGATTTTTTTTAAAACCAAACACTCAGACATTGCTTATTTAATTGTCATAGTCTTGGCGACAGTGTGATAGCTTGTCATAGACATAGGTCCAGCATACTTGTTATCCATAGTGGACGCTGCAGCTAGTCGTTTTCACTGTGGCTACTGATATAGCCTAAAGGTTGGCTTCCCAGAAATAAGTGTGTTTTGAGTCTGATGGTGAGAGCCAGGGAAGGTTGCCCTCAGATTCACCCTGATGGGGGAGAGGCACATGCCCGGTCAGGCGGAGGAGGGGGGGGCGTCTGGGGTCTGATTAACCAGCGCAAACTCCTTTTCCCACAATCCACGGCTTTGCCAGAACTGATCCCATTGGACAGGAGGGCCGGGGCTAAGTGTGGCTTCAAAGGAGGACGGAGAGGAATGAAAAGTGAGGGTTTTCTACCGCTGACACATACATGGTGTGAATTCCCCCCTCTGCCCGGCGATATGGCTGCGTGTGCGTGGGTGCATCCATGTGTGTGTGTATTGAATGGCTAAAGGCTTCCTTTGTCTCCATTAGAACACACTGGTAATGATGGTGGACTGCACGGTTCCTCTGCATCTCGTGGTAGTACACACGAGACAGGTCCAACAGGGGTTAACACAGGTAGTCAGGTGGTGGTGGTGGTGGGGGGGGGGGTGAATGAATTGTATCCTGCGGTGCATCTACACAGAATTGCCTTTGTTAGAAAACAGAATAACAGTTTATTATAGCATGCACCATTCTGACACGGTTACCACATAAGGAGAGGGAACACGTAAGGCCCTAAATCAGTCCCGCCTACACTTTAGCCTCCTCAGACAGTTCACACTCCGCCGTTCAATATCCTGGACACTTCAGCTCTCTGTGGCTGTACAGCTCTCCAAGAGAGGAGTCTTCCAGACAGGAAGGGGAGAAAATGAGAGAAGAGTGGAGGACATGATGAATCTGCAGTGTGAAGAGGTTCTACTTGATCTCCTGGTCGGCTATGTGTTAATCAGCCCACCTGAGATAACATCTCCTCGTAGAGTCGGGCTAGAGCTCCCACTCAGGTAGTCAGAGGGGGAACTGTCTGTCTGCCTGTCTGTCTGCCTGTCCGTCTGCCTCGCTTCCCCTAACCACGTAACCAGAGTTTTTCCTGGTCTGGTCACATGGTCAGGGAATAACTCCTGGCTTTCCTCCTAACACCTTTGCAACTCAGAGGCCTCATCTTGGGTCAGTTTAGCATTTTCCCTACTAATGGTTAAGGTTGTGATTGGGAGAGGAGGAACTGATCCTAGATCTGTACCTAGAGGAAATTTCACTAAGAAGCGCCAACAGTAGTGGCTAATAGGTATCCAGCTCCATCCCAGAGTGGAAGAACTTCCTGTAAATGCCATGATGACGATGTGTCAAAGGCGTAAGGATACGGCTCCTTGTTTTATCATGATGAATAGACACGGCTATACTCACAGCGGTCTCTATATCTCGCCTGTCACTTTGTGTCTGAGGAACGCAACTCTCCAGGCAAATGTAATAATAACCAGTCGTACTGTAACACACACATCTCTGCTCCAGTCGCGCCGGCAAATAAACCTGGCCGTCTGCGCAAGTCTTTATGACATTTAGAAGGCGGGAGAGAGAGAGAAAGCAGGGATCTCCCCTAAGTCAATTTGAACGGTGGGCCGATTAAATTAGGCAGGTAGCTTAGGCCAGGTTGACAAATGAGCGCTGTGATGAGGGGGGAAATAAGAGTGTGGAAAACCTGGGGCTTCCGGCACGCTGACGCAGTCCTGCCGTACACAAGGGCACGGGGAGAAGAAATGAGAATCTAAATTACACTTCACACAACATCGGCATCACGGCTCGCGCTAAAACTTCACCTGGGTTTACACATTATGGATGGAAGTCTGCGGAGGAATGTGGCTGCCCTAAAAAAGGGGGTTTTCATTGGAGAGAGCCCTAACAAAACAATAGAATACCTCTCTGTGTCAGAGATGGAAGTGAAAGGAGAGATTCCAGGTGGTCTCAAAGCTTCCCGAGGCCCTCAGGCCTAGTTGACTCCTAAAGGCCTTTCTTCACTACCTCACATCACCACCATTATTTACAACATACTACCCAAACCTTGGCTATTTCTAGGGTACATGCTGAAGGAGGGCACGGCCGGGATGCCTTCCAAGGGTCTTCGAGTAAGAGGGGGTGTGAGAGCGAGACAGAGAGAGGTAGAAAGAGAAAGAAAGAAAAAGAAAGAAAGAAAGAGACGGAGGTAAAGAGAGAGAGAGAAAGATGCAGAGAGAGAGATAGAGTGTGTGTGTGTGTCGAGAGGGGAGCCTTGCTGATCAGGGAGCACGGTGGTGTGAAGCTGCTGCAGACCTGAGGGCTGACCTGCAGCTAAGACTCCAGACAGACAGACAGACAGACAGACAGACAGACAGACAGAGACAGACCACAGCCTAGAACACTGAACTGCAGCACTGCAGCTGGCAGTGTCACACAGGGGAATACAAAGACAGAGAGATAGAGGGGGGGGTGGGAGATTGAACAAGATGCATGTATAGAAATAGGCTACAGGCCTGCATACTCTCACAATAACCCGTTTATAAAATGACAAAGTATTCAACACAAATCAAAATTAAACCAAGACATATATACACCACAGAAACAACACAGAATCACATGTTCAATGTCCCTTACACAAACATTCGCAGCCTAGACGCATCTAAAAAGCCCCGGCCAAGCTACAGCCCTAACCAACCAGGCTACCATAAGTCACAAGGCCACACCCAGGTCTGCCATTCACGAAGACAAACAAGACTCATACCTAAACGCAATCTGCAGAGCAATCTGCAGACCCCATGGTTACCCCAACCACCTCTGCCAACCCAACACCTCTGTACCCCTGGCAGGTTAACCCCCCCAGTGTCACCCGGGTGGGCGGCGGCCCTACCTCCTGGGCGCGGGTGATGAAGGGGATCTGTGTTCCTGAGTCAAGGTCTTGGTTGATGATGAGGCGTCGTGCCCACTGGCCGGCCCGGACCACCCCGCACCCCTGGATGAGCACCAGCAGCTTGGCAGGGTTGGACATGGCATCAGCACTCATGTAGATGAAACTCCTGGGCTCCTCCTCTGTGGCATCCACCTGGTCACATGACACAGTATCATCCTTTCATTAGTGCAGCAATTTAAACAAATATGTAATCAAAATCATGTTCAGAAGTACAGTACTCGGAAGGAAGCATGGCCTTGTTAGCATGTTTTTGGAAGGCGGGCGGGTGGGACGGAGGGTCTGACATCCTGCGTAGTAACGAATAAGGCCCAATGCGTGTGTCCTCAACTGCCCTTGGATGGACGAGGTCCCCAGTGTGCCTAGAGGAATCTCTGAGGAGACACGCACTGTCCGTAAAAACCATGGGTGGCAGCTGCAAGAACTTAATCCAAGCAGACAAAGAAAAAGGGGAGGGGGCGAAATCTCAGCCTTTCTTCTCTTTCTTTCTCTTGTTCCCTCCTTCTATACTTGGCCCTGGTTAATCTGCTTAAAATCTGCGGTCACAAGTTCAACTCGAGGCAGGTGGACGGACCCACCACTACCACACACCCGCGTGCGCACACACTAGAACAGTGCGATATTCCGGCGGAATAACCAGATAAATAAGGCAGGCAGAGTGTAAAAGTGTACAGGTGTAATAAAAACTGGGTTAGCTAGGTGATTTATAGGTTGTTAGTGCCGTTAACGGCTACTCCCTGCCCCAGAACAACAGAGGTTGTAAACATTCACTATGAACAGGGGGTAGAGAAATGCTAAGAGGAAGAAGGACCAATCTTCCTCCTCAGAAACGAAGAGCAACGGGGGGGGGAAGTCAAGCCTGTGTTGAATGTTGGGATGAGCAGAGAGCAAGAATGCGCCAGTGACAGCGAATAAAGTCCCTTTGAGCGCATTTGAATGCAAAACAGATTAAGCCACAGCTTTTCCTGACTCAGAAACGACGTGTCACAAATACAGTTCATTTGTTGAGGAGACACTTTTGGACAAAGAGAGAGAAAGAAAAAAAAGCTGATTCCCTTCTCTCCGATCCTAGTTTTCCGGGGACACTCAATATCATAATCATTCTCGGAAGCCGACGCATTTACGTCAACTTTCACGTTTAATATCCCCTATAATCTTTAAAAGGCCTGAACGCCTCGTTTTTTCCCCCCTCACTCGCAAATACTTACCGGCACGATTTCCTTTGTCAAGTTGCACTTTGTCTCCAGCAGTTGGTAAACATAATGCGTGATGATCTGAAAGACAAAGAAAAAAAACAGAAATCTTTATTTGCAACGAACACAACGGCACAGTTTGCGGTACACACCTCATGTTGACGTCACTTCCAAAACCATGTACAGCAACACAGCAAGAACAGCACCCAGCTTGAGTGAATAATCATGTACTTTTACTTGGTTCGTGTACACAGTGTATAGTCGGTGTATTTGGCCCCTAGACAGACAGGCGGTATTGTATGTGTGAGCTAATTGAAAGTGTTTGGAGTTGGGACGTGCCCGTGCTCTTGGAGCTCAGAGGGACTGGAGGGAATAGAGGGAATGGAAGCCAAGGGAGGAAATCTGTGATACAAGCACCGAGCTGATGTAAGACATGTTTATCCTCCCAGCCACAGCACTGAGGAACTTGTATACAGTGCAATTTCAACCCCAGGCCAACGGTTTCATGGTTCAATGACATCAACAACTTTCTTTTTAACCCCGTCTCCTCCCCTTTCTCTCGCTCCCTCCCGTTCGGACTCCTCGGCAGCTGAAAACATAAGGGCTTTTGTGGCGTCGTTATGTTTGGAAGCGAATGAGAGAGGGATGAGGGAGGAGGAGAAAGAACTTTGTGCCGGTCGTGTTTTGGCATGTTTGTAGCGGATGATGATGATGATGTCTCAGCTGTGGGGGTTTGGGGGTATTAATCAGACGTGCCCAGCCTGGCATGGAGGTGCGGCGATGTGGTCTTGTGGCCCAAGCCGGGTGGGCGAGGACAAGGGGTATGTGGTGTGGCATGGTGTTGGTGAGGTCTGTGGCGTCTGGGGTGACCACAGGGACAGCTGGACAGGCCAGAGTCAGGTCCCTCCCTGTCCTCTGTGTTTGTGTTCGCTTTAGCCGGACTCCCTGGAGCCACACAGGAAACCAAGGGGCTGGGAGGGAGAGACGAGGCGCCGTGGAGGCAGAGCGTGTCAGGTCTGAGCCCTGAGACACACAGGCACACACAAACTGAGTGACCACTGTCACACTGTTGCCTAGGTACTTAAACCTATTTACATCGGTACAATACAACATAGTTTTGGGGTATGGGTGTACTACCAGATAGCAGTATGGTACAGTCACAGGATCCAATACAATACTCCACAACATTGCACAGAGTTAAACCAGTACCTAGTTCAGTATTCAAAGCCCACAGTCTCCTCTAAGCAAAGTCAGAGGGAAAAGGCTAATACCAATCATTATAACCACATGCTCTTTTAAAGCCAAAAGAAAGTCATTGCTAACCTGATTATGTGTCTAAAGAAACACATTATGGACAAATGATGCCATGAGATATGATTAGGAGGGATTAGCCAATCGCAGGCCTGGCGGACAGACCAAATGAGATGACAGATTTTACCATTTGACCCGCTAGATGAGGAACGCTCCGAACGCTAAGAGATATAGCTGTGGCCACATCAGCTAATTCACTAAATGTCAGGCTCCCTGATGAAGACTAAAATGATTGCGAGGCTCAATATGCAAGTTTTTAATGGCATCAATAACCCTAGCAGGAAATTTCATTTGTGCTACATTATTTGTTCAGCGCCTCAGGTGGCCTGAAAACCATCTGATGTGGAAAAAGATAAGGAATGGGGAGGTGGGGGAGGGGGACTGAGAGCGAGGGTGGACTGAGAGCGCGTGTGTGAGTGTGGGTGTGTGTGCGCGCACGCACGCACGCATATGTAGGCAGAGCATGCATGAAGCATAGTGTATATGTGCTGTTTCGTGTGTGTCTGTCCGCCGGTACACAGAGGTCTTTGTTCAGGTTGACAGACAGGCCCAGGGTCAGGATACAGGGGCTTGCTGATTGGAGTCAGATGAGGAAGCACAGCTCTGAGATCAGTATCACTCCAGGCCCGGATGAGAGAGAGAGGGAGTCCACACACAAGCCCAAAATAACAAACCCCACAGAGTACTTTTTAATTCATTTTACCCTTATTTATTATTTTACAAGGTAAGCTGACTGAGAACACATTCTCATTTACAGCAACGACATGGGGAATAGTTACAGGGGTGAGTAGGGGGGATGAATGAGCCAATTGGAACCTGGGGATGATTAGGTGACCATGATGGTATGAGTGACAGCTTGGGAATTTAGTCAGGACACCAGGGTTAACACCCCTACTCTTACAATAAGTGCCATGGGATCTTTTTTGACCACAGAGAGTCAGGACACCCGTTTAAACGTCCCATCCGAAAAACGGCCCCTCTACACAGGGCAACGTCCCTTATTACTGCCCTGGGGCATTGGAATATTTTTGGGTGGACCATCCAACACCACTTCCAGCAGCATCTGGTCTCCCATCCAGGGACCGACCAGGACCAATCTTGCTTAGCTTCAGAGGCAAGCCAGCAGTGGGATGTAGTGTGGTAAGCTGCTGGCAACATGGTCAACATAGATGACATGGTTACAGAGTAAAAAATATCATATGCTGATGGGAGCTGTAACCACCACACACACACACACACACACACACAAACAGGCAAAGAAGTGCAAACACACACACACTACAAGAAACTTCACTACTACGAGAAAATGGCTACAATCGCCGCGTGGGCCTCAGCCATCTCTCTCTGCAGCCGATCAGCGGCATAAGCTACAGCACTTTGTCACATCATTAACACAGTGTTATTAGTCTTATAATGAAAGGCCTGGCCCTGCAGGTAGTGGAGGAGTGCTAAGTGGTTCTGTCTCTCTCTCCCTGGAGCCATGTCTGTCTGGGGCTGGCTGCTGGTGCTGCTGAGGTTGATTGTGATAGTGGGGGTGCACTCAACACTGACGAGGATTGGGGACATTTGGCTGATGCCCCCCCCCCCCAAAAAAACTGCCCAACTGTCAAAATTAGACGTACTGCCGGTATTACTTAAACTACTCGCTGTGGCAAAAATGACAGCGCGGCAAAGTGTGGCGAGGAAGATGAGGAGGAGGAGGAAGACGCATGTACCCCTGACCCCGTTGAACCTGTGACATCAGTTGGATGATGTCTCCACATGTCTCTGAAAGCAGCGTAGCGCTCACCACCTCCACAGCCCAGCCAGGTAGCCCACATCCCAAGGTCTCCTCTACTCATCAAGGCCAGGCGTTTCTAAACAGACCCTTCCGTCTCCCTTTCTCTGGGGGGGGGGGCCTATGTGGTTCGTTTGAGGGGAAGTGCTGTGGTGACGTACCCCACGGTGCCCCAGGAACCAGGAGGAGCAGAGAGGAAGGAAGGGTTTACAGGAGGGCTCAGTCTGTGGGGGGGAGGGAGGGAGGAGAGAAAGGTAATCCTAAGGAGCATGTGTGTGGCCGGTGCCAGCTCCCACTGCGGTAGACAGCTGAGATTGGAGGGAGGGAGGGTGGGTGGGTGACTGGCCTTGACCAAGCGCTTTCCACTGAGTGGGCGAGCGATAGCCCCCCCCTCAACGCCCCTCTCCTACCCTTCTCTTCTCTCTACTGCCCACATCATCTCACCCCCCGGTTAAGGCCTTAATGAAGACCACTGTGTTGGTAAGTCGATCTGTTTGTAAACTAACCTGGTGGAAAAACCCTCTTCAAACGAACAAGGGAGGGCCTTCCTCAGATAGAGGGGGGGGGGGGGGGGGGGGAGGGGTAGAATCCAGACCTCCCACATTGTGTAATGCTCTCTGATTACTCCAGTCATGCTTGGTCCAGCTGACCTCTCGAGGCGATAAGGAGATGATCCACCGGACATGGTAGTGGGGGGAGAGGAGGAGGGGATAAGGGTTATCGAAGATAAAGGGGGTGGAGGGAAAGGTGGGAGAGGAGGGGGTGAGTGTTGCCCCGGACAAGGAAGGTGGGGGGAAAGGTGGGAGAGGAGGGGGTGAGTGTTGCCCCGGACAAGGAAGGTGGAGGGAAAGGTGGGAGAGGAGGGTACAACTAGGGTTGCAAAGCTATCAGTAATTTGCCAAAGTTACCAGCATCTTCAGCAATTTTGGTAATTAACAGAAAATCTATGGCAATCTCTCGTAATTTATACTTGAATATTTTTTTTTAACAATTATTCACATATTTGATTCATTTATTATATCTGTGTCCATATTGTCCATACAGCTCTAGTGGATAGACCATATGGTTCAATAGAAAACAGCCTAATTAATGAAAAAAGCATCTAATCAACAACAGCATTATTACCTCTGCAACTTGTCCAGCTATTTACTTTATTCACAACTGCCACCACCAGTTTGACGCCAAAATATTGACAGCAAATACATACTGACAGAGTCAAATAAATAACATTTTGTAAAAACAGTTATACATAAAGGATATTTCATGCTGAACTCCTCATATTAAACACCAATAGTATTCACTAAGTTGATGGTTTTTATTTAGGATCACGTTTTACAGCTTTGTCATTCTCATTTAAAATTATCTTATTCAATTCTTTCATATATTTTACATGTGATGATGCCACACAGAGGGCCAGAGATGATTACAGACGCCTGTGATAATCTGAAGTACCCAAAAGGGCCACTAGATGTCTTGTGATAGGTTACATAAAATCCTTGAAAGATACCAACATTCTGGTAGTTTACTGGTCAACTTCTAAAGTTTCCAGTAAAATACCCTCCCTTTGCAACCCTAGTTACAACTGACATGGGGGGGGGGGGGAGATGGGAGGAGGTGAGGGTTACCCCAGGTCTGACCGTAGCTCAAAAGCCCAAACACAGACAACAAGTGGCTATGGAGCAGGCCTGCCCTGCTCTGTCCAGTGGTGGCTAGAGATGTGGGCCTGAGGAATGGGAGAGTGAGCTCTACAGACTGTACTGGCTGGTTTAAGTATCGCTCTACCGCCACACTTCCCAAACACAGAGACAGAGACAGAGACAGACAGACAGAGACGAGAGCAGGCAGTCCGGAGCTCTCTCTAAAAGCCACTTACGCAGAGAGGAGGCACACGGCGACGATATCAAAGCTGTTTACATAATGAAAGTGAGGAGAGCTCGGCATGGTTACAGTGACAGGGCCCGGAAAAGAAACGCTTCTTCTTTACGGAAGAATAGAAAAAGATGAAGAAACTCCCCAAACAACAACAAAAAGACAACGGCAGCAGTAAAGCAAAGCTACAGGAGAAGAGAGCAAAAGGAAGAATAGTGTTTATTTTAAGGGTTGGCTTGTCTAACATCAGGCTGAGATTTAAAATAGAGTCAACTGTTGTCTTACTTCAACCCCCTCCCGTCTCCTTTTTTTTTTATCAGTGGGGTATATGGAAGAACAAAGCTGATGCACTCCCAAAGCAATTCCCACAAGGTCCCTGTGTTGTGTGTGCCTGTATCTGGGGGAAGTTTGTTCTCCGGAGAGAGGGAGGGAGAGAGGGAGGGGGGGTGTCTGCATGGAGGCTCATCTCACTTCCTCTCCCGCTCTCCCTCCTCTCAGGCTACGCACTGTGCTGCGCTGCACTCCTTAATGGCAGTCTAATGACCACCTCAGGTGTTACCTCAGAAGCCGGCCGAGGGATAATTCACTTTTAAAGTACGGCGCCGTGGCTGCCTGTGCTTAGGCTCTCCTCCCTTCCCCACCCACCCTCACTCCCTCCCTCCCTCCCTCACTCCCTCCCTCCCTCTCTACCAGCCGCGCCGTGGGGTTCGAGGAGTGATGAGATGCGATAAATCAAGAGAGACAGCTGCCATTTTGCTCCTCTTTAGAGGGATCCTCTTAACTTCCAAAACAAAACGTCCGTGACTGATAGGCGTGTGTGGGCTCGCCGTTGCCGTCGCACGCCCTGCTTCCCATCTCGCTCACGGGTATACAGTAGAGCAGAGGCCTACTGCTTCCTCCCTGGGTGGGTGAAGCTGGGCGTGTCTTTTTGCCATTTCATCATTACACTTCACTCCTTTGAAAACGTAACATGACCATACTCACGACTACATAAAATACCAGATTATATCAGCATGTACTGCTCATTTGGTCAATTCAACTGCATGTACAGCACACACAGGACCCACTGGTGTTGACGACTAGCTTCGAGCTCGTCTTCGCAAAACTGGCTCTACTGTATAAAGGGATGAGCCAACGATACACACAGCGGAGAGAGAGAGAGAGACAGAGCGAAACACACAAAGAGAGAGAGAGATCTTCACAATACAGCCATCTGGCTGAGCCCAGGTTCATTAGAATATGTGTGTGTGTGTGTGTGTGTGTGTGTGTGTGTGTGTGTGTGTGTGTGTGTGTGTGTGTGTGTGTGTGTGTGTGTGTGTGTGTGTGTGTATGTATGTGTGTGTCATCCCACAGATGCAGGGAGGTGGGGAGAAAAATCCTCATTTATTAACAGCTTAATTCAGCTCCATCTGGGCCTGGCATCATGCTTGTCATCTATCAGGGGGAACTATCACTTACAGCAACAATTACACTTTCACTGAGCCCTACAGGGCCCAGGTCACCCTGATTCTACACACACAGGCATGCAAGAACGCACACACACACACATAACCTCAAAGGTAATCCTGGAACACACACGCTCACGAATAGCTTATGAAGAACTGCAGAAGTGTGCATGCATGCACACACACACTTGCTGAAATAGACAGACACAGCTCCAAGGGGTACTAGATAGCGTTCAATGATGCAGATCAAACAATGATCTCTCATTCGTGTGTGTGTGTGTGTGTGTGTGTGTGTGTGTGTGTGAGAGAGTGTGTGTAGTGGGTTCGGCTAAGACAATAGTGAGAGATATTAACACGGGGAGAACGTGGATCGGCTGACTGAGCACGAGGCAGGCGTTTCAATTTCCCCCGCAGCCCCCAGAGGGCCCCCCCCCCCCCACACACACACACACACACACACACACACAGTAAGTTAATGCCTCCATCTCTCTCTGTTTTCCCGTCAATATCAACACCAGGACAGAACGGGTGAGGCTGAGGGGAAGGGGATAGCTGCTGGGCTACAACTAGCTTCAGTTCACTACCAGGTCGTGGTTCACTCAACGGTCAAATAAAATACATCTCCTTTGAAACAACGATCAGCACTAAATCACGATGGGAATATAACTAGCATACCGTCCCCCGTCGTGCCTATGTGTGTAGCATAGCCTGGCGCTGCGTAGCGTAGCGATGCTGCCTGGGTTCCTGTCGTACTAATGGAGATGTCAGAGCAGGGATGCTCTTGCCCCTGTTCCCTGGCCGATGGAGGCTTTTTGATGCATTAGGTTTAATCTGGCTGACAACATGCAGAGAAGACCAGGGCTTTCACACACCCCACTCACACAGATACCAGAACAAACAGCCTTTAATCGCTGCACAAGGTCTTATCCAAACAGGGAGAACAGATGTGACGCTTCTGCCGTTCACATACACGAATGCACGCACGCACACCCACATATCCACAGGGATCGACACAATAGCAGTTTATTCAACAAACAGCACCTTAAATGATTGGCTTCGTGAGGCTGGTATTCAGAGGTTTTCAAACAACTCAATTCAATATGCTAATTCACCACAAACTGGGACATCATAAAAACCCGTTCATGTAGACTACAGTGAAGGATTTGTGCTCCTTGGAAAGATCTTCGCATTGAGCTGTAAAATATATAAATAAAATGAGAATACTTATTAAAATCTGGGCCCACAATGCAATGCCCCTGCATTCAACCCCAGCTGCGAATCTTTCCTCTACGCCGGCCATCGAGACATCGTCCGCCCATTCAGACGAGGCTGAAGTGCAAATTGGACATCTGGTGCTGTGATGCCTCTCACAATGTGGCCGCCATTTCTCCCTAGCACTGCACTGTCATAGCTAGCTCTGCTCTGAAGACTGGCAGGGCCATAGAAGAGAGGGAGGGAGGGAGAGCGAGAGACACAGAGCAACAGAGAGAGACAGAGAGAGATAGAGGGAGCGAGAGAGAGACACAGAGAGAGAGAGAGAGAGAGAGAGAGAGAGAGACACAGAGCGACAGAGAGAGAAACACAGAGCAACAGAGAGACAGAGAGCGCGAGGGAGAGACAGAAAGCGAGAGAGAGATGATGCTAGCCCCCACCCATGCAGGTTGGGTGGGCGCCCTCTTGCACATACACCAACCCCCAGGGACAGTCATGGAAGGGCATAGCGTCTCCTTGCTTCCCTTTCCACCCCTGCACAATGCATATTGGGTAGTGCACCCACTCCAGGGCGGTTGGTTGATCGAGGGCATGCATCCTTCAGGAGGGCCGTCACAGACAGACAGACAGACAGACAGACAGAGACAGACAGACAGACAGACAGACAGAGACAGACAGTACTAACCAGCAATAGCCACGCACCTCTCTGTAAGTCTATTCCAATATCTCGTTATCACAGCTAGCTTCACCATTGGCAAAGCCTTTACGTTCTCAATGAATGAGACGGCGCCTCTTTTAAACCACAGAATGGCAATACCATATTAGCTCCTTAACGAATTAACTAAACGTCTGGGTCTGCGCCTGATGTCTGAGTTCAGGAAGTTTAAATGACTGTGTTCTCAGGACTACTCCAATCCGCACGACCAAATATTTGCTTCCAGCGTTTCAGATGCTGGCGAGATACCAGCAGGAGAAAGGGAGCCTTCAACAAAAAGATAGTTCACAAAGGACGTACCTGGATTAGAAATTAAACACACAGGTAAATCCCACCAAAGAGTCCATCTTTCGCTTTAAACTTGAAAGAACGCAGGGAACAATTAAAAGCAAAATAGCGGGGTTGCAAATGAAACAAAAGATTTACCAAAGAAAAGCATTGGTTTGGGTTTAGCTCATGCATATTGCATGGGTTGAGACAGAGTGAACGCAAAGTGAACTTTTGGGTGAGGTGTGACAGTGTGATGTGTACGTCACACATCAGTCAGTCCCGTCCGTCTGTCAGGGGCTAACCTAACCTTCAGGCTGGTAATCCTGACAAACGGATATCAAATACAATTGTATTGGTCACTTACACATCTTTAGCAGACGTTATTGCGGGTGTGGCGAAATACAGTATGTAGGCCTACATTGTGTGACATATGAGCTCTGTGTAGCTGCGTCGCCATATACCAGCATACTTACCAACGCTGTATGACACACACACACACACACACACACACACACACACACACACACACACACACACACACACACACACACACACACCTGATAGAGCAGTGAAAGTGTCGAGGGCCTGGTGGGATTAAGGCTGTTTTGAATGTGAAGGTGTAACCAGCACAACCGCTGAGCCAGTTATAAATCAGGGCTTGATCACTCAAAACACAACACACACACACACACACACACACACACAAAGACGGACGTCCACCACTGCTGCCAAGGAGGATCCACCACGTCCTGCCAACCACCATGCCCACAAACACACATCACTCTCAAGAGATGTGCCAGGCAGAGCCAAACACATTATGCATAGACGCCCTTAGAAGACAACTCCGAGGAATAAAACAACACACACAGTCATGGTGGTGTCTGTGTGCGCGCGCGGTGCGCGTGTGTTCAATACCGCTCTGAATCAAATCAAAGAGTTATTCAATCTTGGGAGCACAGATACAACAAAATCAGCATCCAAGTTTTGTCCTTAATAATACAATATGGTAGGGAACTATTCTCTCATTTACTCAAATTCAGGGATCCATTCCTTTCCTCTTTTATCTTGTTTTAACGAACTTCCTATCCTATAGTAAAACTGACATTTTCCAGTACAAAAGACAAAGGAATATAGTAATGCAGAAGTGAAAATGACAATATAAGATATGTCCTGATGATTGATAGACAGAGTTAGAGAGGGATGAAGACGGGGAGGAGCAGTAACAGGACCTACCTCTCCCAGGGCCTCGTAGCGTTTCTGGTTCCACCTGTGGAGATCCTCCCGGGCGTTGAATACATACGCCTCGCCCGTCGTGGTGTGCCTCAACCTGCCCTCTGATAGGCAGACAGACAGAGGGAGATAGGCACAGACAGACAGGCACAGACAGACACACATACAGACAGACAGAGACCGACAGAGAGACAAACAGAGAGACATACAGACAGAAACCGACAGGTAGACAGGGAGATAGACGGACAGAGACAGGAAGATAGACAGAAAGACAGACCGAGAGAAAGACAGAAGGACAGACAGAAACAATGTTAATTGAGGCCAATCATTGAGACTGATTGAAACCCTCTCCAGGGGGATTAGTGGGGAGACTTCTTTCAGTATCTCAAGTATTTTTGATCCAGGGTAGGGGTCATTCTAGCAAACAAATTGAAACATAACTTACAAATTGAAAAATCCTCAGAGAAAATAGCAGGCAGTTTCAAATTCACGGGCTGAATATCAATTAATCAATCAATCACAGTGGCCATTCAAAATGGAAACGACCTCAACTATAAGCGTTCAACTGCGGTTGGGACATGCATGGCAGAAGGGTCTGGAAGGAGAACGTTGGACCAATTCCTCAGGTTCCAAAAGTAAGAGAAAACTAAACGCTGTTCAAACCGACTGCTGCTTAATGACGTCAGGAAAGCTGATGATAGTGTGAGGGGTGGAGCGGTGCTTGTTAGGTTTCTACCGCCGTACGGACATGCTGAGGTAGTTCCGCCCTGTCAAAAGAAGCAAACTAGCTTTGACCTTCCGTTCAAACTGAGCCCCATGCTTTTCTGCGCCTCTCTCTCTTCACGCAATTAAAAGCGTTTGTGGCTTCGGTTCCCCCCCCCCCCCCCCATCTGGCAGGTACAAGGAGCGCTCTTTCCAGTCACGAGTCCAACGGCCTTCTGGGACGTCTGGCAGCTCAGGCCCAGACAGCAGGTGTGGCGTGAACGCAATCTCCTTCTCATTCCTTCTTTATCTCTCTCTCCCTTTTTTTCCCTCATCCTGGCCTCGTCACATTTGTCTGTAGCCATATCCACCTGAGATGTGAGGAGAGAGAGAGAGAACACCACAACTGTTCCCCACACTGCCTTTGAGGCTGGGCTTTGAATGTCAGCCAATCAGCATTCACTCTCATTGACCCTGGTAACTCCAATGCCACCGCTCTCTACCAGGCCTAGCCAGCGGGGAGTGACTGGGTGCAGTGTATGTGCATTAGGAGTTACATTACGGCAAAAGTGTATGAATAATTGTGTGGAAACTAGGGATACAAACACAAATTCAGAGTTTACAGGGAGGAACTTTTTAACACCTGTGTTTATTTTCATAGCCCAGGTTCATTTTACAATAACAGCTAAATGAGGAACAAGCAGAGAATAATATGATGAGGGAGAGAGCAATTCAAGACTTGTAGCTTTTCTCAAACTAAACAATTATCCCTGCGTCGGTTTAATGCCTCCAAAATACAGAGGTTTACAATGAGGCCATCTATCCTTCCGTTGACACTGCAACATAACGAAGCGCAAAACAGTGTTCAATTTAATTGTGACCTCTAACAACTGCAAAACGCATAACGCTGAAATACTCAAAAGTATACAACCCAAATAGCCGGAGGGTCTCATACTTTCTCAATTATTCCGCAGCGGCAAACCCCGGCCAAACAAAAGCATCATGTTAAGATAAAAGACTGCATAAGCATTTTCATCTCTCCCTAAATTGCACCACTTTGCACCCTGTTATCGTGTGATAAATCTTACACTGCTTACTCGCCCGGCATTACAGCATTTTGCTTTCATCGTTAGCTGTTAGACAACATTTAGCACCGAAAAGCCAGTTTGTCAACACGGAGAACTAATAGCTAGCTTGTGCCTAAGAGATGGGCACGGGGGGAGGGTATCGGTTTAAAAAGGCGCCCGCGGAAAAGTACCTTGAAGAAATCAATTATACATTCACGGTGGTGAGAGGAGAGATCTACTAAACAACGGTGTGTGTGTGTGCGCGCGCGCATACGTGCTTGTGTGTATACGAGAGTTCAGCTCCATCGCCTCCACAACACGGCCTCTCAGAGGATTATGCTTCCGCAACTTTTCTCCTCTTTTCTAGCATAATTAGCATGCCGTTCTCGATTTTGAGGCTTAATTAGGTGTACATAACCTTGGATTTCCAGTAATGAAAAACCAGAGGGCTACTGTGATGAAGCCATCATCTTTATAATTAAGATACCTGTATCAACTGTACACAGCCTCCTATATATTCATTTCATTACATGGTCATATTTCTTTATACACTATATAGACGTAGGCTAACTTTGCTGCTGGAGTGAAGAATACCGTAGTCATGGCAGCGCTGAGCCGGAGGGACTTTAGTTTGAATAGAAATTATATTCTTGGAGAGGAGAGTGAAGAAAGACACCCAGGCAGGCTCCTCAGAAGTGGCAGCCCGGGCCTGTTCTTAGGCCAGGTTATGCAAATCCTCCGTCAGATTGAGCGCAAGGCTGAGTAGGTTACTGACAGGCCGTATAGTACACAACATGTCCTCAGCCACAGTACAGCCACACAGTCAGCAGAGACTGTGACAGAGAGAGAGAGAGAGAGAGAGAGAGCAGTGCAGGAGAAAGAAAAGAAAGAAAGAAAGAAAGAAAGAAAGAAAGAAAGAAAGAAAGAAGGAGGGGGAGAGGCCACTGGGGGAATATTAAGAGCCAAACACACCAGGCCTCACCTGGGATGAAATAATCCATACATACAGAATATAAATGATATGACTTACGCTCGTTGAAGGCATACTCAAACTCTTCAAGCGTCTTGGGGAAATTGAGCGGAGGTTCGTCCTTCTTCATGAGTTCGTCCAGGTCTATCCTGGACAACAGGTCTGGGCCAGGTGTGGGGAGGGACACAGGAAATCTATATTAGCTACATTTGCACTTAGCCATGCTAAAACACAGTGGGCGGACTTTTCGTGGTGCAAAATCATTGTGCAAAGTGCAACAGAAAAATACCATGAACCTCAATCTGTTAGCGTGATTTAATTTGACATTTTTCTTCAACAATGTGTCTTATAAGGAGGCAACTACTTATGTATTGCTCAGTATAAACTCTTTACAAACATTTGCCTTCTTATAACAAACGTTGTTCTAAATTAAATCACACTGCGAGATTGAGTTTTACAGTGTTTTTCCGCACTTAGCACAATGATTCCGCAATATGAAAATGTTGCTCAAAGGCAGTCATACAGAATATAGGCCTAGCTTCATCTCATCTGCTGCTTAATTTGTTTGTTTTTATGGATCCCAGGACTCCCAGGGGCCATACTTGTGAACTTTTGCTTAGACCATGGCTTAAACCATTAGTCTAAAATGGCTAGCTGCTAGCTTTTCTCATAGGTCAACCTGGCCAAATTACCCACGATGCTGAGGACCTCCAGCTGATAATTCTCCGGTAACAAAATGACAAATCAACCCATCAGTGACCTTAAAAAGTAGAGCCCATCCAATTGCATTTGTTCAACAGGTCAAATTGGCCACCAGAAGCAGATTGTTAAAGCAGATTGTTATATTTGTTACCCATGGTTTAAGTGAAGTGTGCCAATATATTGTTGCATGATGCTTCCTTGACTAGGCTACTGACATCATACAAAATTCAAAAGGGTTTTCGCATACGTGACAAAATTACACGGTTTTGCTCATCCATTCAACACGCATCCATGCACTGAAAAAGACTAGGAGGATCATATAACATGTAACTTTGCATTCAGACATCGTAAAAGTCAAAAGACTCTCGCGGTGTTGTCAAACAGCAGTCATTTACCCATACTGCTAGCCTGGAGTGGTAGTGTGATCGATTAAAGTAATCTACTCCATGGTGTTGGCATATGGTGGCTTTGACTTGGAATCCCATTTGGGTCAAGATTATTTTTAAGGAGAAAACCCTCCACTGCTGGTCCTCAATTGAAATAGAGCAAATGTGACGAAGTAGCCGGTTATCAAAACACATATAAAACCTTAAAGTTTAGAGGTCTATGTCATTTTGCCTATATTCATTGTGGGGACTGATATTTCTGTATTAGACCTATCCATAGCCTGTGTTTTGGTCTGAGTGTTGCCTGCTCTTCGATTCACGGCACAACCACAAAATAACTATTTAAACCGACGTTAGGCGACCGTGTCCAAAAAAACGGTGTTGATATAGGTGTACACTAGCACAGCTAAAAACACATCCATGACAATGAAGAACGCTCTGTTCTTGATCAGAATGTCTATATAGGCTAGTCCAGTCAGTAAATAGCATGTTCAAAAATTGACAGGAAAGCACAATCAAATGATGTGTCTTTTACTGCATCGGCGTGGTGGGAAAAGTACCCAATTGTCATACTTAAGTGACTGTCACTTAACATACTGTGACAATTGTTGCTGAGGGGACCATCTTGGTTGAACAGAATGTAACTAATTAAAAAGGCTAGGTATTCTGTGCAATAGTAGTGTTTCCTCTCATTATAGCGTCATAATATACACTATCACTAATTGGGCCTATTACAAAAGGAAACAAAACCTAGGCTATTGGACGTGGTTAGCGGTCATAACAAAAAAACACTGATTGCTACATACCTTTTTTGACTTTTACATTAGCAATACCCTTCGAATAATATAACTTATGCCTCATGAGCTTAGTTCAACTGTGTTACCCCATCAGAACCCAAAATATAATCTTGTTTACTCCATTATTGTTTGTTAACAATGAAACGTAAACAAACACCGTATAGCCTCAAAACATGGTTAAAACCATCATTTTGATATCAGGGACGTCCTTGCACCCATAGCGTTGTATGAATTAGATGTTTTTTGTGCCTGATTCCCAAATACCGTTTTCTCCTTTTTTGTTTTCCAGGTTTATGTTTTCCCCATTTTTGGGAGGGGGCGGGGCTCTCAAAATCATACTTATTTAATAGAAAAACAACTAAATGGTATGTTCTAAGTCCATAAAAATGCTTAAACCACATCAGGAGACCACTTTGAGATCTGGAAAATAAATGGAACACATTTGGATTTTGGGGTGTAGTTACCCTTTTACTGCCATTGTTTTTGATTAGTGGTGTTTCTGTAGCGCTCATAAAATTGCTGAGTTTGCAAAACAAATGGCCACTGGATTGATGCAAATAATCATTATATCGTTCTGCCAGGTAGGCATACGCTACTTGGTAGTTAAAATATAACCAGAAGGTTACAATTAGCATCATTGCTAACGGCTACAGAAAGTGTAGACATGCAGGCGCGCACACACACAGAAATAAGCTTTATCTCATGAAACCAACACTTTATATGTTGCGTTTGTATTTTGGTTCAGTATAAGTTCAATAAATGTCGTTTTCCTACGACGTTCAACAGATTTTTGAATATTGTTGAATTCCGTGATTCCGTCCGCGTTCTTCACAATGCAGACTTTATAGGGCCCTAAGAGTGGTTACAATACTCCAGCCCCATCCCTCAGCTGTTTAACAAAACTGAGGTGGGGTTCCTGCTTTGTTATTGTTTGAACTACAAATTGCCCCTTTAATAGTCTCCCGATCTGTTCCATATAAATGGTTGGTGTTCAGCCTTTATAGGGAGAAGCATCCTTAATAGGCTTAGGTTTAACCAGTCAATTCAAACATGGCTATGTCCCATCTTTACTGGAAACTGTGGAAAGACAAAGTGGTTGTTGAGAGGAGAAAATCTCAAACCTATAGGCTTCAGCCTAAGAGGGCAAGCACATTTCTCCCTTTAGCAGGATCAGACTAAAGTCCTTCCTACTCTAATAGACTTAAGTCCCCTCTGCAAACAAATGTTGATGCAAACAGTAGGCATAGCTGACAGACAGTTGGAGCGGGCTGAAGATAGTTAGATGAACCCACCTCCACAACTTGCACTTTTCACAAGTCTCCATTCGCCCCGAAAACACACATTACCTTGGACACAAGTTTGCTCGTTTATCAATTACTTTCGAGCTGCGAGTCTGCACAGCAAAATACAATATTTTCAGGGTACTATACACAAACCCAAACTCATCTGCACAAGGAAGGAAATACCAGTTACCTAGTTGCTCACCTTTCAGGGCAGTAGTTTTCTCTTTATTCTCTTGACCGGGAATCTGGGCCATAGTTATCCACAAAATTAACTGTATAAAAGTACAGGGTCAAGTAAGCATGGAGCTTCTCTTCTTGTGGATCACTGCTGGTTAGCGTTACTCTACATGGAAGGGAATAGAAAATGATTGATTGTTTGTAGAACAGTAGTTAGTTACAATGTACTTTAACAACGACATTGTTTGTATTGTAGAGGGAGGTACATTATAGTGAAGGCAGCACATTCATTTCTAATAATAGTAACAAGGAATGATTTCACACAGGTATGCATAAGGCATTGTATCCATCTTGAGTAACGTTAGTTAGCAAGGCACACAGAAAACCACTTCCCCTTACAATTTCATTTCTGGCATTTCTTGGCACCACTGTTGTAACCACACTGCATTGCGCGGTAACATAACGACTATCGTGTAGTTATTGCATAGCCTAATTTAATGTGGCTAGGCAATGTAGACTATTTAGCTAGCTAAACAATAAACATGCAGAAGTGTGCAACTAAGTTAACTAGCTAGCCACCTTAGCTAGCTGGAGTACCAACAAACACTGCCATATCAAAACGCGTATGTTACAATTTATACAACGCAGGGCGAACGACTGTCTAGGTCAAAAGACAGACACAGGCAACCCAGATGTATTCATGCATAAAATAACAACCAAATGCTAGGGACAGAGTGCATTTATGCCAGTGAAGGCACGTCCAAGAGAGAAGCATTCGTTTCACACGTGTGCATGGCAGACGTAAACGCCAGTGAAATACTACTTTATTTTACAGTCATGCATTTAGCTTCAAACACATACCACCACTACAAGCGAATATCCAAAATAACAATAAGCCAGCATCCCCTGCTTCCTTAAAATGTAGAAAAACAGGAAGGAATCTCAGAATTGGAAGCTTCCGGGTTACCGAGACAACCGTCTGGAAGGAATATTTAAAGGGACAGCTCCACGCTTGTTTCACCCACCATGGTTCACACTGGAATAATCACATTCGATTTTCTCATCCCATCCTACACAAGATTAAGTTTGATCCACCTGAGGGAGGCTGACCACAAGTCAGAGGTCACTACGATGGCACACCAAATGCATTTGATGGATCCTTTTTGTCTTCTTCTAATGCCTCTTAAAACCCTTCACACTCATGGGAATTGGCCTACATGGATTGGGCTATACTGAAATGTTACTTACAGAAGAAATATGAAACACATATTATGCATCAGCGTGGTAGCAATTGAAAGGGAACCGTTTAGGAGATTATGGGGAAATTATTAGACTAAAGTTCACCTGACACAAGACTGAATCCGAATATTACACTATTGATTTTATGTACATTTTACACTTACTGTATTTTGTTGCATTTGTTGATAACGAAATCTGAAAATACTCTGGATACATTCAGTAATAAGACTATTCCTGGAAAATGTGGAGTAGGTGCAACATAAGACAAAACATTACAAGGGTTTGAGTGAGAGGACTAACTGATGCCTCCAAGTGGACACATACCTCTCTAAAGTGTGCACAATTCCCTAAGCAATTTCAATGCACTTTTAGACTCAAAGAAGAGTCTTCAACTATAAGTTATATATTTTCTTAGCTCTCCTAGCTGTGCTGTTGAGGACCTAGAGTTTCATTTCGAACCCAACCCAGCATCTCCGCCGTCACACAATCGCCAACAAGCTCTCACAGTCTCACGTCAGAATCAAACGTTCATCCATGTTTCTCAAACATAACATTTCAAAGTGTTTTGGTGACTTCTCTGTATCATTCCAAGGTTAAGTTTAGGAAATCATCTGAATTCTTAAGGTTAGGCATTAACTCAGAATGGTTAAGGTAAGGGTTCATGTTTGGGATAGGCTTAAAACAAACCTTTTAGGGTTAGGGTTATCGCTGGATTCAAACATGCAACCTTTCGAAGCAGAGGCAGATGCTTACACCCATCCATCATGCCTGTCAACACCAAGCACTGACTGATGCGTCTAGTAGCCGGTCTCTACATCATCTCCCTATGTCCTCAGACATGGATGGATGTCGAATACTGACTTGTATCACGGGTGATCTGCCTGCATTTACTTTTGTTCTATCGCCAACATGACTAGCTAAGTTATAAAATACGATATTACAGTGTTAGGCTTTCACAGGGTAATTCAGAGAAAAATATCGTAATTTTGGTGCGCATAGAAAGGAGTCATGGGTGCATTTAGGTGCGTTTTCCGCGGCAAATGTTCTTCACAATAAACAAACATAGGCTCATTCTGTTCAGAACGACCCAGGGTGTGACGCCATGTCATCTTCCAACTGTACAGCAAACGTGGGGATCGTGATTTGGAAATGTGAAGGGCTTGTATGACATCAAAGTGGTATTTATTCTAATCCTCAATGTCTCATCTTTCAAAATACATCGAGGCTTTTTAATTTACAGCATTTCCCTCACTCAGGCAACAAAAACTTTGCAAAATGTACCCAATTACTGGGAGGGATGGGGGAAACGTCTTGTCATGCGCAACGCTCAAATTCAGAACAGCTGTCAGTCAAACCCCATACTGCGCCAGATCCAGAGCTCTGACATCATGTATAGCATGTTACTGTACAGCCATTACAAACCAATTTAGGCACTTGTTAAAAATCTGCAATTGTCACTCCCTGTACAGGTATGAGTGTAAAGGGCTACATGGAAAGTAATCCAAAAGCAACTGAATGTAATCAGATTACGTTACTGAGTTTGGGTAATACAAAAGTTGCATTACTGATTACAACTTTGGACAGGTAACTAGTAACTGATAACATTTAGAAAATAACGTACCCAATCCCCCCACCCACCCACCCACCCACCCACACACACACACACACCACACACACACACACACACACACACACACACACACACACACACACACACACACACACACACACACACACACACACACACACACACACACACACACACACACACACACACACACACACACACAGCTTCTCCCTAAGCCGTACTGCACAGACGTTACAATGTTTCTCGTTTAACACAAAGGGCTTTTGGAGGAAGGAGCGCGGCAGATTTAATTGATGATGTTTGCTGCTGCATGCTGTTCATCCTGGGCTGCCTGGGTGACTCCGGGGGGGGCCTTGGGATCCAGGGCTCTGGTTGAAGTAGGCTTTCTGCAGCTCCTCCACCAGAGGCTTCTCTTCATCTTCCAGAGCTGCACCATCCTGCATCTCCCACCTGGAACACACATACAGACAGACAGACATATACACAGTGCTTAGTTAGTTACCAGAGTTTTCTATCATCTATAACACACACATATCACAGCTCTGTCTGACAAAGAAAGGCAAAGACAGAGACAGAGACACACACACACACACACACGCACACACACACTTCTCCCTCAGATTCTGCCAGGTTCAGCACAGAGATCAAGTGGAGAATACTCCTATGCCCACACCACGTGCACACAGTGCACTCTCGCAGATGTACAATGTTGGTATAAAAACCAAGATGTACACTGTGAAGTTTCCATATGGGAATGAGTCTTGGTATTTCGGAGTGTACAATATGTCAGATTCGGAGCTCTCACTGTCAGCCTGTGTATAGAACTCTATGTTTTACATACAAGCGTGAGAGGACTGCTCCCAAAAGAGGTTCTAGGAAACATCAACACAGTGGAAAATGAGGAAGAAAAACCGAAGCTTTCTCTCTGACAATGTTGAAATATTGATGGGGAGTGCACATACACTGGTGGTTCACTTCACCTGCTTATCTCACAGCATACAACTCCTGACCCTCTAGTGGAAAGCACAGTATCACAGCACAGTGGACAACTCATAAGGGACAGGTATGATCAGTGTTGGTCTGGGTTTAGACTTAAACGGATATATCAGGATTGTGGCAATGAAGCCCTTTATCTACTTCCCCAGAGTCAGAGGAACTCGAGGATACCATTTTTATGTCCGTGTGTGCAGTTTGAAGGAAGTTGATAGCTACTGTAGCGTTAGCATGGTCTTGCGAAACTACCTCTAACTTCCTTCATACTGGACACAGAGACATACAAATGGTATCCACGATTTCATCTGAGTCGAGGGAAGTAGACACACACACACACACCACACACACACACACACACACACACACACACACACACACACACACACACACACACACACACACACACACACACACACACACACACACACATTTTGTATAGTAATACTGATATTGCCAAAATCACAAACTATTCCTTTAAGGTGCCCAACTCCTTTACCTTTCCCTGTCCCTCTTAACCCTCTTCTCTCTTTTTCCACTACTTTTCTCCCTCGAGAGAAAGCCGGCCCTTTGAGC
Source organism: Salmo salar (assembly GCF_965601325.2). Classification (NCBI taxonomy): domain Eukaryota; kingdom Metazoa; phylum Chordata; class Actinopteri; order Salmoniformes; family Salmonidae; genus Salmo; species Salmo salar. Next base: position 9,082,663 of record NC_138310.1, read on the forward strand.
TGTGACTGTGGTCAATCAAATGTTAATATCTATATGGAGAGAGAATGAGCGGAAGGTCGAGTCATGTCGTCCTATCTAAAGAGAATTCTATCGAACTGTAAATGATTGCATTTTCATTGCAATCTCTGTCTCCTTTTATTGACCCCCCCCCCCCCCCCCCCACCTCCCTCGCCTATATATTCACCATATCTTCAAACGGGGGAAGGTAGACGTATTGCATATGTGTGAGAGGGAGAGCTTTGACTATGTGACGCATTCCATGCATACAAAAGAGCGGGCTCCTCCATGCGAGCGCTTTGATGGAGTTTCTGCCTCAGTCATTGTGTGTATCCGGCCGAATTAGACAACCTCTTTCTCTTCCTCTCCTGCACTGTCACCGTGGTAATTACCGTCTATACGGGGAGGATTTGTTTATGTAAATATGTGCATTTGATGCATGGGGCCCATCGCACATGTCTGCTCTCTTCTCCACGGCCTCTTTTCCTCAGTCTCTTCTCCCTCTCCATCTCTCCCTCTCTCTATCATCGAGCCAGTGGACTGTCACCTGATAGACAGACCAACGAGGGGGAGGATGAGGGGTGGAGAGGAGAGAGAGAGAGAGGGGGGGGGGGGGGGGGGTTAGTTAAGTCAGCCTCTCCTTATGACAACTCTATACCTTCCTGAAGCCACCACACACCGACACCATAGTAGAAATGATGGGGTGGGGAGTAGGAGAGAGGGGCAACAGCTATACCTCATGACTATTACACTACACAGTTCAATAAAAATCCAATCACGTCGCTTTATCATCCTATAGTCAGCCATGATTTGAAACCCCCCCCCCTCCCCAAAACAAATAATGGGAACATGAAAAACATAATATTTACAAATGTCACAGACGTGCAAAATGAACCATGGGAGGAGGGAGGGAGGGATAGAGGGAGTGAGTAGGGGAGGAAGGCAGGAAGAAACGCTAAAGGTTTTTCAATGTTTAATTTTCAAATAGGATTAAGCAGAATGACATTTAGCTGAAGGTTACTGGCTGAGCGAAGCGACGCATTGTCTTAGCTGATATTGATATTCAGGAAGCGCTCCGCTTGTCACTGGGACAAACAGAGTTGATGAATGAGAAGCCTTTCTGCAGGAAGGTGTTAAGTGCAAATTTACAAGAGGAGAGAGAGAGAGAGAGAGAGAGAGAGAGAGAGAGAGAGAGAGAGAGAGAGAGAGAGAGAGAGAGAGAGAGCGAGAGGTCTAACATACCAACACTTGCCATGTATATATCTAAGCTACCTTATGCTACGAACACTATACAATGTCCAGACAGTGCAGTTTCACATTCACAACGCCAACTGTCCTAGACCCTGACAGAAATGCATTCTAACTGGGACTGAGGATGATTTAGCTTTAAAAACACACACCAACAATATGTGATTCTATCGCTGTAGCTAATTTGAGCGAGTGAAAAAAAAACAATGCTGTTTATAAATTCAGTTTCAAGTAGGCTAAAGTTGACAATAACTTCACAGCATCCTCATTTCAGAAGTTTCCTTGGAATTTACATCTTAATAAGGGGAGCCTTACCCTTTAATTCCTACAGGCCGGGCTCATTCCTCATGCATTAATACTGGACTTGCTGACTAGGCGGTTCCTCTGAATACGGAATAGGACACACATATTAAGACTCATATATTTACTGTATTGATGTCACAGGAGATTGTTTAAAAAGAATCCAAAAAATAAACCTGATGTACTTCGATAGGAATGTATGGGCACAATATTTAAGCCAATGTCGGCTAGCTGCAATGATAGATACACTCTGATGTATGGGAGCTAATTCTGACAGTCAACCTTCATATCAATGTTCGTCGCATCTGGAATTAAAGCCATTCTCAGGGATTATCAGTGTGTAAATGACCTCCAGTACATTCCTTCAGTTAGAATCTTACAAATCTACATTTACTCAGGCTATATTATCATTTTACTTAAACCAATTCTCTACTGAGATCGAGTTCTATAGTGCCAGGACAATCCAGCAGGAAAAAGATAGACTAGAGAGAGAGAGAAAGGAAGTGAGAGAAGGAGTGATGGCAATTGTGTGAGCTGTCAGTGTCGGAGTGGTTTTCCTCAGAGTGGCGTGTTTGTGCTGCGCTGGGTGCCAGCGCAATCCCCGACAGGTACCCGTGTTTGTTTAAAAGGGTGCCTGTCAAACATAGAGCCACACGGCGCGAGACACTTTGGCTAAATGAGTCTGACAAGGACCTAATCAGGGCCTTTACACATGCTGAGGGCCTCAAGGATCCATCATAACCCAAACCTAAACATTTAAAGTGCTCAACTTTCCAAAGGTCAGTGCTTTCCGTGCATGCCAGGATGATACGTGTCAGCAGAGAGGGAGAGCTGAACATTGGTCCTCCACAGGCCTGCTGCAGTAGTCGGTGATATGGGATAAAGATATGGCACTACATTTCATGCTCTTGCATTTGCCCTTTTGCATTTACGTTACACTGTGTGAGTGGGCACTTTTAGACGTTACACTGAGCACTTCTACACAACACCCCAACTACAGTTGGGATGAAAATCATGGTGAACCACAAAGGTTGTGCTTCCCAAGTGATAGGAGATGTGTCGATGTGTATTGTGTGTGTGTGTGTGCGCGTGTAAGAGAGACAGACAAACACAGAGAGCGAGTGAAAAAGGTAGGAAGACGCCCCGTAGCAAACGGGCCCAAGTTAGTGTAACTGACAAGTTCACAATGCAGAGCAAAGGTCAGCTCTGAACTCAATTTCCATTGAGGAGTCATCTCCAATTCAATTTGTATACCTGACTTCCCTTGGCTAAGAGCGGGATGACAATTGTAACTGACAAGCATGGAACGGGACGGTGAATTTGAATATTGACAAGACAGAGAGTTGACAGAAGGAATTATACTCCAGCTAGAGCATTAGTCTATCAAAAGGGAACACCTTCTATCTTCAGCACAATGTGTATGTCCATGGCCCCGCTCAAATGTAGCTACTGTGGCTACATTTGAACATAATCTAAAAGTTAAACTCTTTAGAATGTTCCCTACTTTAAAGCGAAACCTAAACCTCATGCACACATTAGAGAGCTGGATATCCGCAGCTTCCACACTACAACACCCAGAACCCACTCTGTTCATACAGAAGAGTTCCTCTGGTCTCTGGTCCAACCATTGAGATGAATACATGATCTGTATGATACCGTCTCTCTACCCATACAGCAGTGTTCCTCTGTCAGCGGTCAATCTGTGTCATCAGAGTGACTCTATGTGAAGGCCCTGCTCTATAGCCACAGAGTCTCTGCTGCCCTGGCACGTCAAAGCCAGCCCTTCACCCACCAAGCATGCGCCCTCCGGACTCGCTCGAAGGCGAGCGATGGAGCGCCTGACCAAAGGGCCACCGACAGATCTGTGTGCACCCTTTGAAATAGGACGCGCACACGCACACAGCGTCACACACCGTCACACACAAACCCACACGGGCTGCCTCACACCCACGCCATGGATTTAAACCCTCAATCCCAGCAGTGATGAGACCCTCACATCTGAGGACACGGTCGTGACCAAAGGACCCTCTCCAGATATAAACCCCCTGGCTATACATCCCCTAAATGTACGCACGCACGCGCACACACACACCCACACCAACACACCCACCTACACAGACAGACACACTAATGCCTTCCCCGCACTACAGAGGGAGACAGGGAGGAGGGAGTGAGGGGTGATAGAGATATAATGTTGTGACTGAACATGGCAGCAAGTTCAGGTCTGCGACACAAACCTCTTAGAGAGAGTTTGGTGGCAAGACTTGGCTTGAAGAGTTTCCTGCAGTAAGATCTAAGTGACTATGATTTTCAACTGAAAATAATCATCACCTTATAGATTGACCAATGTTCATAGACATTAATTTCACATAGACATTCATGTCACATAGACATTCATTTCACATAGACATTCATTTCACATAGACATTCATTTCACATAGACATTCATGTCACATAGACATTCATTTCACATAGACATTCATTTCACATAGACATTCATGTCACATAGACAGTCATTTCACATAGACATTCATTTCACATAGACATTCATGTCACATAGACATTCATTTCACATAGACATTCATGTCACATAGACATTCATTTCACATAGACATTCATGTCACATAGACATTCATGTCACATAGACATTCATTTCACATAGACATTCATTTCACATAGACATTCATGTCACATAGACATTCATGTCACATAGACATTCATGTCACATAGACATTCATTTCACATAGACATTCATGTCACATAGACATTCATTTCACATAGACATTCATTTCACGAAGCCATTCATAACACCATTTAGGGTGAAACTCCAGTATGGAGTTTGATCAGGTGACCATTCCTTTGTGAGGGTGGTTCTGGGTCTTCAACATTCTCAAGTCACTTAGATTGTGCAAATTTGCACTGGCTTAATTAATGAATAATCAAATCCACGCTCTAAATTAATGGGGCCATTTCCATATTAATATGTTTGCCTCCTGACTGTGTATTTGTTTTTACTGCAGCAAGGAAAGTTGCAATTATTCTACAGTTAGCTATATCAATTATGTTGGTACTACAGGAACTGATTACTGCCATTGGTATGGACTGCATCATCTACCACCACCCAGGAGTGATGCCTTCTCTGGGAGAGAGAAACACACAACACAATCACCAACCAGTGATCTCTGGAGCTATGCAGTTCAATCAACTCACCAACCTCTCCCAGTGGTAGTGAGAGCAGCACGGCAGCTCTTCTCCTCCCAGTGCTTGACTCAGGCCTTTGTTCAGCACTGGTTGGCCTGGCGGTGCTCATACGGCTAGCTGTGGCACCTCTCACTAAAATAGATCCCTGGAAGGTTGGGACTCTCAGAGAGAAGCCCCGGACCTCTTTGCTTGAGCTAAATCATGACCCGCACGGCAACTCTCGACAGGACACACAACCACTCCCTCAATGTCAGTAAGACCAAGGAGCTGATCGTAGACTACAGGAAACGGGGGGCGAGCACGTCCCCATCCACATTAGGGAGGTTGAAGTGGACCGGGTCTAGAGCTGCAAGTTCCTCAGTGGACTTAAACTGGTCCATACACACACGCAAACAGTCGTGAAGAAGTCGTGCCAGTGCCTCGTACCCGTCAGGAGGTTGAAAAAATGTGCCATGGGTCCTCAAATCCTCCAAAAGTTCTACTGCTGCACCATTGAGAGCATCTTGACTGGCTGCATCACTGCTTGGTATGGCAACTGCACCGCCATTGATCGCATGGTGCTACAGAGTGTGGTGCGGACAGCCCAGTACATCACTGGGGATGAGCTCCCTGCCATCCAAGACCTCTATATCAGGCTGTGTGAAAGGAAGGCCCGGAAAATAGCTAAAGACTCCAGCCACCCAAGCCATAGACTGTTCTCTCTGCTTCCGCACGGAAAGTAGTACCGGAGCAACAAGTCTGACACCAACAGCCTCCTGAACAGCTTCTCTCCCACAAGACATAAGACTGCTAAATACTGTAGCTAACAAAATGGCTACATGGACAATCTGCACTGACCCTATTTGATTTTAGATTGATTTTAGTCTCTATGCACACTCACACACACTGACACTCCAACACACACACACATTCATACTTACTCTACACACTCACACACACTGACACTCCAACACACACACACACATTTTCTCACAGACACACATAACACGCACACACATTCATACTTACTCTACACACACACACACACATTTTGTATAGTAATACTGATATTGATTACTGCATTGTTGGGAAAGAGCAAGTAAGAAAGGCATTTCCTTGTACTTGTGCATGTGACAATAAAAAACATGAAACCTATTTTCCTCTGACAGACCCTCACAGGACCTGTCTGTCTCTCACGCTCCAGGCAGTCGGCATGTGGCACCAACCAACAATTAGTGTGGTCGGAATAAGACCCACTTCACATACCCATCCCAGCCAAACTGGTGTGCTGTATTCTAACGGAGCGCTAGTCTCTGTGAGGAGCAGAGTCGACGTCTGCATGCAGAACAATGTGTTTTAATGTTTTAATGTGTGTATCTCTGAGAGGCTGAACCCTCCCTCCCTCCCTCTCTCCCTCTCTCCCTGTAGAAGTCTCAGTGTGGAGCAGAAGCTGCAGACACCTGCTAAGGGCTGAGGCAAGCCTCCAGGTCCCCGGGATCAAACAGCTCGGCACAGGCAATCTGTCTTCCTCGACAGGCCAGGGCAGAGCGCAGAGAGAGGGGGGATGACAGCTCTTATTTTACCCCCTGTGGCCCTGCTCCACTACACACAGGCAGACCAGCCCCCAGAAGCAGCAACACAGACAGACCCCAGCCCCTACCCCAGCAGGCCCTCCATAACCCTCCAAATGCATAAAATATAGGCCCATGAATTAATGAACAAAGATGCTGGTGATAAACAGACACCAACTTTAGCTTCCCCACTCCCTGCTGAACAGGGAAAAGAACAAAAATATATTCCTCCTGATTTCACCTAGATATGCTACCAGGAAATAGGCTATCATTTATTCAGCACATCCTCTTTGTTAGTTGTGCATATATGAAGTCTTAAACACGGTGATGCACAAGAGACTTGAGAGAATTGACTGACACAGGGCCCTGCTTTAAACAAGTGAGACATTGATACCTCAAAACTTTATTCAACCCCCTGGAAAATCCTTTCCATAACATACAATATCAATTGCAGGCTATACTTAAAGGAAAATTCCACCCAAAAACGATATACTGGCATTTGTTTCATTAGCCCATTGTTGACAAATTCCCCAAATGTTTCGCTTGTCAGCACTCAAGTTTTCTAGATATGTAACTTTCAAAAATACAGAAATCATCCCTTGCCTGACGCTGAATTGATGCTCTTTCCCGACAATGCAGTAATCAATACAAATAAGCCAACGGTGTCATGGTAGGTCGGGAGTAATAGAGTACTTTCCACCTCAATCTGGTGACTGTGTTGAGTCACTTAACAGATCCTCCTTCCTTCCACACCAAGCAGCCATATAGAGATGTGGAGGGGCTGCTGTGGTCGCCATAATGATGTTATTAGTTAATAGTCCTGTGGTTGGGCTTCGTCTTTGTGTCAGGGCTGGTGTGAAGCGATTACCCCTAGAGGACATTGATCTCACCTGCCGCTAGAACACATTCCACCCCGGGAGCCTGATCTCCCGGCAAAACACCGGCCTTTCAAGTTGAGAAGGAGGGCTTAGTCCAATCTGATCACACGACGCGCTCTTACCATTTCAAACAGCTCATTTCACCCTATGCTAATGGCAGTTTTAGGGGGTTAAAGAGATAAATAAGTCCTCGCTGTCAGCTCATTTAAAATCAAATGCCACCTAATTATAGCTGTATGTGTTTTCAAACACTTTGCATAATTTATTGTACTGCTTTTCCTAATCTACAGATTTCTATCAGTGGGCTGTGTGTTTTTTATCCCGGTTTTATAATGAAATTATAATGCTCTGCCACTACAGCCACCAACAGAAGCCTGAAGGAGATAAGGTGACAGTGAAAAGGCTTTCATAGTCACCGCTCACCTTGTAAGGATTTGCCTGCCAACGTGAGGGGCTATTGTCAGCACTGAGAGCGTGCACATGCCAATAGAGATCACACAGGATCCGCCACACCACCGCTCCACAGCAATCGCACGCAAAACAAAGGACTGCTTCCTGTTTTCCTACTCCTCATTGCAATACGGATCATTTTACCCAACAGAAGTAGAAGTAGTAGTAATTGTTTATTTACCATACAACATGCTCGATTAAAAAAAATGCATGATAGATTCAGTTATTCAACAAGTCCACCTATTGGCTCCAATGTCACTGAAGATGAAGGTTTTGATTGGTTCGCAGAGATCTTTCCGAATTCATTACTGCCGTCGCGTTCCATTCATTTATAAAGAAACATATGCTTTTGGACCTGTGTTAGGCCTCTTACTGAGACAGTATTTGTAGCACACAAACACACACACGCACACACTTTCATCAATGAGCCCCTTTGAATGAATGGACCAGATGGTCTGTGCATACCTAATATAGTTAGAGAGACGCAACAGTGTTAGCATGCGGCTAGGAGATAATGGATGGGAGGAGCATGCAGTTGTGCATCCTCTCTGTGGGCTCTCCATCGCAGCAGCGAGTCGATGGGGCCGACAGGCTGGGGCTTAGTACATCAGACAACTCCCATCCCAAGACAAAACGCAGGACACACACAGCTCAATAGCGGGAGTTCCTCCCTGAATATTCACTACATTCACTCTCCCTCTCTATCTCAATCAATCAATCAATCAAATTGTATTTGTCACATGCTTGGTAAACAACAGGTGCTGGATGCTGGGCTGCATTCCAATAGGAAGTCTACTGGTGTCCCATCCTAAATTAAACCATTCCCACTATAGTAGTTTGGAGGTGGGTGTGGAACACAATATTGTATATAAACTGTATATATATATATATATATATACAGTGGGGGAAAAAAGTATTTGATCCCCTGCTGATTTTGTACGTTTGCCCACTGATAAAGAAAGGATCAGTCTATACTTTTAATGGTAGGTTTATTTGAACAGTGAAAGACAGAATAACAACAGAAATATCGAGAAAAACACATGTCAAAAATGTTATAAACTGATTTGCATTTTAATGAGGGAAATAAGTATTTGACCCCCTCTCAATCAGAAAGATTTCTGGCACCCAGGTGTCTTTTATACAGGTAACGAGCTGAGATTAGGAGCACACTCTTAAAGGGAGTGCTCCTAACCGCAGCTTGTTACCTGTAAAAAAGACACCTGTCCACAGAAGCAATCAATCAGATTCCAAACTCTCCACCATGGCCAAGACCAAAGAGCTCTCCAAGGATGTCAGGGACAAGATTGTAGACCTACACACGGCTGGAATGGTCTACAAGACCATCTTCAAGCAGCTTGGTGAGAAGGTGACAACATTTGGTGTGATTATTCGCAAATGGAAGAAACACAAAAGAACTGTCAATATCCCTCTGCCTGGGGCTCCATGCAAGATCTCACCTCGTGGGGTTGCAATGATCATGAAAATGGTGAGGAATCAGCCCAGAACTACACGGGAGGATCTTGTCAATGATCTCAAGGCAGCTGGGACCATAGTCACCAAGAAAACAATTGGTAACACACTACGCCATGAAGGACTGAAATCCTGCAGCGCCCGCAAGGTCCCCCTGCTCAAGAAAGCACATATACATGCCGTCTGAAGTTTGCCAATGAACATCTGAATGATTCAGAGGACAACTGGGTGAAAGTGTTGTGGTTAGATGAGACCTAAATGGAGCTCTTTGGCATCAACTCAACTCGCCGTGTCTGGAGGAGGAGGAATGCTGCCTATGACCCCAAGAACACCATCTCCACCGTCAAACATGGAGGTGGAAACATTATGCTTTGGGGGTGTTTTTCTGCTAAGGGGACAGGACAACTTCACCGCATCATTTGACGGGGCCATGTACTGTCAAATCTTGGGTGAGAACCTCCTTCCCTCAGCCAGGGCATTGAAAATGGGTCGTGGATGGGTATTCCAGCATGACAATGACCCAAAACACACGGCCAAGGCAACAAAGGAGTGGCTCAAGAAGAAGCACATTAAGGTCCTGGAGTGGCCTAGCCAGTCTCCAGACCTTAATCCCATAGAAAATCTGTGGAGGGAGCTGAAGGTTCGAGTTGCCAAATGTCAGCCTCGAAACCTTAATGACTTGGAAAAGATCTGCAAAGAGGAGTGGGACAAAATCCCTCCTGAGATGTGTGCAAACCTGGTGGCCAACTACAAGAAACATCTGACCTCTGTGATTGCCAACAAGGGTTTTGCCACCAAGTACTAAGTCATGTTTTGCAGAAGGGTCAAATACTCATTAAAATGCAAATCATTTTATAACATTTTTGACATGCGTTTTTCTGAATTATTTTGTTGTTATTCTGCCTCTCACTGTTCAAATAAGCCTACCATTAAAATTATAGACCGATCATTTCTTTGTAAGTGGGCAAACGTACAAAATCAGCAGGGGATCAAATACTTTTCCCCCCCACTGTATATATATATATATATATATATATATATATATATATATATATATATATATATATATATATATATATATATATATATATATGTATATAAATAGCAATATATACAGTTGAATTCAGAAGTTTACATACACCTTAGCCAAATACATTTAAACTCAGTTTTTCACAATTCCTGACATTTATTCCTTGTAAAAATTCCCTGTCTTAGGTCAGTTAGGATCACCACTTTATTTTGAGAATGTGAAATGACAGAGAGAATGATTTATTTCAGCTTTTATTTCTTTCATCACATTCCCAATGGGTCAGAAGTTTACATACACTAAATATAGTATTTGGTAGCATTGTCTTTCAATTGTTTAACTTGGGTCAAACGTTTCGGGTAGCCTTCCACAAGCGTCCCATAATAAGTTGGGTGAATTTATATATAAATATAAATGTTCTTTTTTTTTTTTTTTTAATCAGTTGCAAGTTCTGATTGTCCTCGTTTAGGTCACCTTCACAGGATTACTATTCAACACATGGGATCTAACAAGAAGCCCATTCATGACTCTACATTGTAACCACAAGCAGATAGATAGTATGATAGAGCAAATGTACAGATACAGTCATAACCACCATCTTTCATCTGGACCCCAACGACTAATATGGGATGTCAATCCACCTTTATACCGTAGTGTTGTGTTCCTGATGGGCGAAGCGTGATAAAAACGCATATTGCTATTGACTGATCGAAATGTCAGGGTAATAGCAATCTGAACATGCTATTCCATATCAATGACTATTGCCTTGGTGTCTGAGCGTGCTTGGTTCTAATATGCTGTGGATGGATGGCCATAGGGGTTCATTAGTGGAGCAGCCTGCTGTCCAAGGCTCTGATTTCACCTCGGATCTGAGCTCATTTGATTTGGATACGGGCAGGTTTAGAGGAGATGCCACCTCGGGCCAGAGTTTAGTCGGACACATACATCAACGTTGTTCTCGTTTACATGTCCTGTAGCTCCTAATCTATTTTGAAGCAACATGAGAACAGTGGGTGCTGTATTCGAAACCTTGTATTTATTTTTCATAGCTAGAAGAGCATTGATGGGGGTTGAGGGGCTTTCTCAGCATTTTGTTTCTGTGGGTTTTATTTTCCTCATAACAGAGCCAGGCTATGGTTGTGTTTGGGGAGGAGGAGTCAGGGATCAGCGCTCAATGACAACTGTGTTAACATTCTCCTCTCATTACCTCATTATTTACCCCCATGTCCCAACGAAGGAGTAACTAAGTCACAAATGTCTCTCTCTCTCTCTCTCTCTCTCCTCTCTCTCCTCTCTCTCTCTCTCTCTCTCTCTCTCTCTCTCTCTCTCCTCTCTCTCTCTCTCTCTCTCTCTCTCTCTCTCTCTCTCTCTCTCTCTCTCTCTCTCTCTCTCTCTCTCTCTCTCTCTCTCTCTCTCTCTCTCTCTCTCTCTCTCTCTCTCTCTCACACACATATTAGGTGATTTGTCAGTGTGCCTGTGTTGATTAATTGGCCGAAGGCGCCACTATATTTGGGGCCTGTCAGCGGGGCTCCAGAGTGCCAGGGCCGCCCCACTGAGCTCCAGCACCACCCAGGTGGCCCCATTTGGGCTAAATGAGCTGTGAAGGGTCTCCACTTCGCCCGCTGCAAGCGCACATGCAAGTGCACACAAACACACACAGGCATGCACACACACACACACACACACACACACACAAATGCACATGCACAAGCATGGATGCATGTAAACGCACACACACGTATGCCTGCTCGCCTGAACAGACACACACACAGACAGAGACACACACTACCCTAACCCTCTCTACCACGCACGCCTGCATTCCCACATGCTTTGTCACACCCCATCAATACACAATAAGTTACTGCCACTGGCCTGTCAATGGGCCTGTCTTCCCCATGTCCCCCTCCACTGCCTGATAGCCTGAGGGGGGATATGTGTGTGTGTGTGTGTGTGTGTGTGTGTGTGTGTGTGTGTGTGTGTGTGTGTGTGTGTGTGTGGTGTGTGTGTGTGTGTGTGTGTGTGTGTGTGTGTGTGTGTGTGTAGGTAGGCAAAGCGGGCAAACACAGTGGTTCAGTATGTGGTTCAGCAACACACACCCACTTGTCTGGCCTTGAATGCATAGTGTACAGTAGTTGGGTTGTGCATGAATGCATGTGAATATGTATGATTACTTCTGTTCTCCTTTAACCAGGAGTGAGACCTTAGTGGATGAGAGCAGCCCCCTCCGCTGTGATTCAATCTGATTGGTAACACACACACTGTACATCTGGAGGGTAAAACTGCAACTAGCTCTCACAGTCTCATATCAGAATAGAGATGTTTCTTAAACATCCCATCTCAAAGTGTTTAAGGTTAAGTTCATGCCTTAACTCCACATTTGTATGGTTAGGGTTAGGTTTTGGGTCAGGGTTAGGTTTAGGCATTAATACTGAAATTGTAAGGTTAGGCATTAACTCCAAATGGTTAAGGTAAGGGTTAAGGTTTGGGATAGGCTTAAAACAATAATCTCAAAAACAACTTTGTATCTGCTTAGAACTTGCAACCTTTGGAATCAGAGGCAGATGTTTACGCCCATCCACCATCCCCGTCCACAATGCCCTAGCGAAACCAAAACCTACTTGAAGGTAACAGTGCTCACTGTTGCCCCCTCGTGGCCAGTTTCCACGTCATCTGCCAACGTCCTCAGACATGGATGGACATCGAACACTGACTAGTAATCATGGGAGGCCCGGCTGAAAACTGAGGATTCACATGATTATGGACAGCCAGATCCTATAAGGAAGTTACCTCCTCAAAAGTAAACCAACTTTATGGAGAGATGGAGGGAGGACCTCAAGAAAAGAACAGGGTCAACGTTACAGAGAGTTCCAAGCCAAGCTTAATTGGTTTCAAAAACATCAACACATCAGCTAAGCTATGCCTTACTTGATCACACATCTATGAAATAGTATGCTCCAGACAAAGGATTGCTCAATTGTACCAATGACCATGCATTATAATTACCTCTATACTAACTGCAGGAATTATAGAGTGATTATTGCAGAGATGTTATTGAACACAATATAAAGTGCACGTTTTGATCATGCAAAGAAAGTGCACATTTGGAACAGACAGCTGGTGCTGGCTGTAAGTAGACTCATAGAGTTCAGTTCACGCAAACGTTCGGTGGCTATAAAATGAACCTTGAACGCTAAAATAACTATGGGCTTCAGTCGATTCATCAAGCATCAATCTTGTGCTCGCCAGCAGCACTCATATCGCAGTTAACACATCGGTTCAACACAGAGTTAGCAGGCCAATCCATGTCAAAAGCATTCGCAAAGTGTTACGTGTCACCAGGCCAGGGCTGACATGACATACAAATCAACTACATGTGTCCGGATGCAAAGGACTGCATTAGAGCAGGCCTTGGAATGCACAGTGCAGCCATAAATCCTATTGGATGAGAAATGTAGCCTTTACCATGCGTGTCCAATCCCATCTATTTAGCCTAATTACAAACACCACACAGGCAATAAAAGGCTGCCTGCCATCAATTCTGACACTTCATCCCAGAGACTTTAAGGAATGCCTATTAGGATCCATAAATCCTTATGAGAGTGATGATCTGTGTGTGTGTGTGTGTGTGTGTGTGTGTGTGTGTGTGTGTGTGTGTGTGTGTGTGTGTGTGTGTGTGTGTGTGTGTGTGTGTGTGTGTGTGTGTGTGTGTGTGTGTGTGTGTGTGTGTGTGTGTGTATGCATGCTTATATGCATGTGTGTGTCTGATCCACAAGTAAAACAGGTCTGGGATGCAGGTGACACACAAAAAGATGAACCGAGCCATGAACCGGAAGCATGAGTTATGATTGGACGTAATCAAAGAGGAAATACAAAAACACTAAGGGAGGTATGGACAGGTACCAGAGGACTTTACCAATCTCTGTTGAGCTGGCAGGCTTCCCTCCCCCCTCCCGTTACGAGGCCCAGCCCATGTCACTCGCTGACAGAGCTGCCCGTCATGCCTGAGACGGGGCGGAACGTGGCTGCCGGTGTTTTCACTTTCCAACGTCACAGCGTGTGACTCGCTAAGGTAAACAGTGCACAGTCAATGGTCACAGATCCACTCTTTCCCTCTCTCTGCCTTTGTGTGCAGCACACCTGAGCTGAACCTGACACTCACCACTGAACGAACTGAGCACCGTGGAAGAACGAGGGGAGCGAGGCGAAACGAGCCAGAAAGAGAGAAAAAGGGAAAAGGAAGAAAGAGAAGTGAAGCCCTCAACGCAATGCCCTATGGTACATAACATCTCCTCACCTTTTCCGCCTAATTGATAGAAGACAGATCCATCACTATGTCTGCGAACTGAACACACACCCCTAGGACAGTTATTGGCCTGTCCATGACTGAGTACTGAGACCGTGGGTAGAGACAATGTGGTGTTAAACGCACATGGAAGAATCCGGATGTATTGACCAGACCAGGACTAGACGGCTCATCAAGGTTGTGGTTTAGAGGGATTTGTTGTCTCGACGGGGAATGTTAATCACCTCGATGCTCTGTCAGCACCGATGCCCACAGACACCACTAATCACACCATGGATCCTAAATGCTAGCTTTGGTGGGTAACTTTGAACTAATACCCTGTTCACCATGTTGTTTATGGAAATAGAGTGGGACCCACTATATGACTACAAACAGAGATAGGCAGTGGAAAAAAAGGAACCAGCGGTAGGGTTTATAGACTACCGACAAATGCACACAATGGCTTTGATACAGATGATAACTTTTCAATGACTGACTGTGTTTCCTGTTGGCATTCTAGTTTGCGAGTATCTTAACGGAATGGCACGCGTTACAGGATCCTAAGTAAACATACAGACACACAGTCACACACCGAGACATGCCGGCAGATGTGACGGCACGTCACTTCACCCTTCAGACGGAGAATCGGTGCCTGCACAAAGCCGTACCTGGAACTCACACGCGGGATGTCAGGCATGGTATTCACAAAGAAAATGATCATCCATCAACATTGTACAAGGAGTGCGTTTTCTATTACAGGGATTACTCCTTTACCAAAAACAACCGTTTAAAAAAGCAACCAACGTATACAGTATGGTAAATTGATTTATTATCTCTTAAGCTGAGGTCTGTGTTGGTTTTTGGATAAGCAGTGGCTTTGTGTCATGAACAATTCCTTTCCCCCACTTTCCACAGAAGCCTGGTAAATGTGACTGCCATTGGCGCAGAAGCCGATTGGCTCCTGTTTGGAAGCTTTCAAACGCTTTGACTGGCAGCTGTGTTCTAGGAGGCGGGACTTTATCTTCCTGCTCTTCATGCTTGTTTTGATAACTGCAAACCCCAACAGCCCCCCCCCCCCCCCACACACACACACACACTTATTGTGATTTGCTATTCATTTTATACGGATTATGCAGCACTTCTCTCATATGTTGGGCGCATTGTATCCCCTCCAGTCTCTGAAGAGCAACACGCTCGCGCTTCAAAGCTACTCCACCACAATTGTTGCCTCAGTCATCAGTCACATAAACAAGCCATTTTTTGGGGAGAAAGGCCGTAATTGTGTGAAAGTGTGCCACAAATGGCTTTGCAGCATTACTGTAGCCCCTTTCTTCATTGTACCCCTGTACACCAGCGCTGAAAGCTCTCTCCAATTGAAGTTTTGCTTTCATCCGGCATAAAAGCTCTGTCTGCAAGTGAGTTGTGGGTGAGAAGGAACGCACTCTGTCTACTCTACACACGTGAATACATAGCCACAATGCCTTGGGTAGAGAGGCCAAAAGAGCCTATTTTTCTGGAACAAGAGGGGTGACATTCTGACAGCACAGCGCTGAAGTTCCATTTGACTAATTTCTGTTTCAAAGTGAAGTTGATTCTCTCTCATAGGGAAGTTCATTTACTTTCAAAGGGACACACGGTAGAAAGGTCAAACTCTGGGTTTTTCTTCTTGTTTAAAAATGTCAACATCAAAGAGGAGTTTGGTCTTTAGAAGAGAGTGAGTGTTCACTGTCCTGGGCCCAGTTTTTCAAAAGGTATCTATCTGGATACGATTAAATGCATAGAAATACAATTAATAGAATGGACAATTTGTAGACTTGAATGGGGACTCCTGTTCCATTCATTCTATTTCTATGCATTTAATCCTATCCGATAGTCGAAATTCAGATGCTCAGGACAAAAGAAAACTTTTGAAAAACTGGGCCCTGGTAGTCTAGAACCATTTCCATGTTGCTAAGGAAGTAAACAGAGAGGCAGACCCAAACGGACGAGACCCGGAAGTTGCTGGTGAAACAGACAGCTTTTAGTGTCCTGTTGAAGTGGTGGCTTGCTTTTAAATAAAATGCACTGCACTTTTACAAATGGTGAATATCTATTTCAACAGACTACATCCTTCACTGACAGTGAGATAAAGTTGTTGTGGAAAGAGAGAATTTGTTTTTTGGACTGTGGTTGAATATCAATTACTCCTTAGAATCTAGGTTTGAAATGATCCTAAAAAGTACACAAAAAAATACATTTATCTCTTACATTTCCAATGATACATAACCTCTCCAAAAGCAATAAATGAAACATGTACTCTCTTAACATCTGTGTTAGTGAAGAGTTGCAATTCAACCATGGCAATTGACTGCTAATGCAAATGAGAGAATGATTTCTAAACTCCCAGGCTGCCACACACACTCTGCTGACGTGATGTCCTCTGACATGTGTCCTATGTCACATGTAAAGGGTGTGTGTGTGTGTGTGTGTGTGTGTGTGTGTGTTTGGTGTGTGTGTGCGTGTGACAGCGTGAGCAGGCTGCAGATAGTGGCCACTGGGAAATCAAGGAGCACTTTGTCATGCATCCTTAAATGTGTGACACAGCGTCCCGGGAGACAGAGGCTGATTGGTCTAGGAGGCGTCGAAGAGAGATGGGTGAGTGACGGCCGTGAGGGGACTGGGAGGCAGAGGGGTGGGGGGGCGGGTGGGTTAGAAACACAGGATAGGATTGTGACATCTCAGGGCGGCAACCTGTCACCGGCAGCTGGCAATGTGCAGTCATGCTGCCAAAGTAACAACATCAGGAAGCAGACAACGCCAATCAGAACACTCCATCTCCAAGTGCACTGACCAACCAGAACACTCGCGCATACTGACCAATCAAAACACTTCAACTCTGAGTGCTGACCCCTTCAACAGACAAAAGGGCAAAATAAATGAGATACAAACGATGAAGTTAGAAACATGAGATATTTCAATCTAATTAGAGTAATTTTACTCCAGCATGATACCGTCACTGATTTTAAGACCTCACCTCACATACGTCCATTTGTTACTGCATAGGTCTAGGCAAGCACAATTACATTGTATGTAGTAGTCACTAAAACTATGAGAAAGTGTGATGCATAGGCCAATTGGTTCAACACTACTGGCCAGACATGTTGAAGTTTTACTCCTGAACGAGGTAGAACATGTTGAAGTTTTACTCCTGAACGAGGTAGAAAAGGTGAAGTTTTACTCCTTAACGAGGTAGAACATGTTGAAGTTTTACTCCTGAACGAGGTAGAACATGTTGAAGTTTTACTCCTGAACGAGGTAGAACATGTTGAAGTTTTACTCCTGAACGAGGTAGAAAAGGTGAAGTTTTACTCCTGAACGAGGTAGAACATGTTGAAGTTTTACTCCTGAACGAGGTAGAACATGTTGAAGTTTTACTCCTGAACGAGGTAGAACATGTTGAAGTTTTACTCCTGAACGAGGTAGAACATGTTGAAGTTTTACTCCTGAACGAGGTAGAACTTTGGATTTTCCCAAACACTTCAATGAATCACCAGTGTCTCCAAGAAAAACGACAGCAGTAAAAAAGCAACAGGAGGCCACATATAATTGCTAAATGTGTCCTTCATATTTACACTGTCTTAATTAGCTGTAGAAGAGAGAGGAAAACAGGCAATCAGAGGTTTGTTGTATTTCCATCAGAAGGAAGTGGGCATGGAGTGAGGGAAGGTGTTTCACTTTTCTCCGTTCCCCGTTTCCTAATAGACCCAGCCGCTCCCCTGCACTGAGAGGGAAAGAGGGATTTGCGCTGGCACCGCGTTTTTTGTCCAATTAATATATTGCTAGTGTGTTGCGTATTTTGCATGACAAAGAAGGGTAATATTCGACTGCCATTCATAATGAAAATGCACTTTGCAAATTAAAAAGTGCCAAAACCCCATTTTTTTTCCCTACCTTTTTAGGAAATAAACAGCCCTTAACCAATTAAAGAGCATTGTAATAATGCTGTGATTTATTGCAGGTTGTTTAAGATTTCTAAACTGGGCTAACCCATATTAAGGTCACAATCCATCATGTCTTGCATGGAGAGCCGTAGAAAAATGGCTGTTGTATTAGCTGCTATTGATGATAGTATGAAAAAAGTATTAGCACTTGTCAACAAAACTGCTTACAACATAACATTAGCATGCATGAGGTGCGCCGCCTATTCATTACGTTGGCAGCTCCACACACACACACGGTTACAGCCTTATAAAACATTGTGTCGGCCCAGAGTGAACATACACTGTTTAGTTTTGTGATAGAGTGGCGACACACAAACCACTGACTGCTCCGCTTGCAGTGCAAACAGACGCGGCGAGTCCACACTGTCGGACTGAAATAAACCCAGTATTCAGGAGCAGACATTCATGTTTGCTCCAATCACACTTATCAATTAGCTAGCCATCCCTTTGTCATACACAACACATTCGTTTGGAGGCTGAGACAGGGACGAAGAGAGAGAAAGAGGGGGATGGATGTGAGGGAGGTAAACGGAGATCTCGTGGCGTGAGGGAGTAGGGGAGCTGACGCTGGGAAAAAAGGGATGGAGAAAGAGGGAGGGATGGACAGAGAGAGAGAGAGATAAAGATAGAGAGAAAGAGAGGTAAACACTAGGACCCAGGCAGTAGTGGGGGTGTAGGCTATAGCCGAGAGAGATGCAGGGCGGTGACATTTGCCTTCACAAATAGGCTGTCTGGATTTCGCCGAGCCAGGCACCCCCTCTGTGAGCCAAGAATGCATTTAGCTCAACGAGAGTAAATGAATCGCCTTATTTTGACTTCTACCATTACACTTCACCCTGATAGCAATGTCGAGCAAAGTGGCCCTTTGTTCAAGCACCGGGATTCCTGCATGTTTAAACATCTCTGGCCCCTGTTTTAATTACACTGTTTAGAATAGGGGAGGAGATCATCCTGACTAGAGCCCATACACTCTCTGATGATGACAAAGGCCATGTATTCATCCTGCCTGCCTGTATCCCTTCATGCCACTGGCCCGTCCACTGGGCATATGTCGACAGCCACAAATACAGGCTAATATTATATATCAGATCAGTGGGGACAGCGTGGCACTCATTAGCAGTGCCAACCCAGTAACTGACTTTATCCCTGCCATGCTCTGGAAGATTCAGGGGCATATTTGAGGTGAAAAATACTGCAATGGTCTTACGTGTGGAAAAAGTTGAATTTTGTATGGAATCATATGCCATTGTTAAAGTTCTTTACTGAATGGCATATTAAACATAGTAGGCATCACTGATCTGAGAATGGAGGCCTTCGTTTTCCCCATTACCAGGCTCAAGTAGCATGTCTTGTCCTCATCCATATTATTTCCCTGAGCATTGAAGGGGAGTTTATATGTCTATCCTCCTTAAGCCATTTAAACGTATGGAAATGCGGCACATGTAAACATCTGTGCGTTTAGCAGACCGACACACAATTCAATGGAGCTGATTGTGTCGCCAAGGCAACATAATCCCGTAGTTGCCTCCATACACACCAGGTGCTGTCGTTTCTTCAGGCCTCCATATTACACACATTATGGTTCCCTCAGAGAGTATCAACAGAAACTCCTCACAGCCAGAATCCTATTCCCCCTGTCTGTCTGTCTGCCCCTGTGTAGTCTCACCTACACCAGCACTCTGTCCTAACAGCATGCTCATAACGGATATACAGACATGGTAGTATACGCACATGTGGAAACACACGCACAAAAGCACATTCAGACAACACACACAGCAAAGTGTGATTGAACAAACTGACTAGGGTTTACATGGATGGATGGAATTGTGCCAGAAGTAGCTACCAGTACATGGATCTATTGAACAGTGTCTCTGATCACTGTGTTCCCTGGGCATTTGTTGATATTTTCTCTCTCTCTCTCTCTCTCTCTCTCTCTCTCTCTCTCTCTCTCTCTCTCTCTCTCTCTCTCTCTCTCTCTCTCTCTCTCTCTCTCATTATTCACATGCATTTAACTCTCAAACAGCCCCTCATTAACTCTGGCACACTGGGCCATACGTTGAGCCAAATTACAGAGCTTTGACAGATACAACCCAGCAGGGGAGAGAGGCAAACTATCAGGATAAAAGCCTCAGCTCACTCCATAAATAATGATAGCCATATAGCCATATACAGCAATCAGTGTGTGTGTGTGTGTGTTTGAAGTGGGGAAGTGGGGGGAGGTCGCAGTCCGAGACAATTTGTGGTGATCACCCTTACCACACACGACAGCTTGAGAGAGACCTCCATCCGTCAAACTGCTATCCTCAGGTAGTCTTTTATATTTATTTGTAATCTAACTATTTAGTTATAGAAACGTGATACTGTCAATGCAAGCTGTAACATGACTCCCAATTTAGAGCACAGGAACCTTAGTAATGTATCTAGTTTGCTAGTTAGCTAGCTACAGTAGTTACAACAAGTAGATTTGTTGCCAGCTACCAGGAGCAGATAGCTTTATCACTAGCTAGCATTGTAGCTATCAGTTTATTCCAAGGAATAATTTCAGACTGCAAATATCGATACACTCTTAGGAAAAAAAGAGTTCCAAAAGTGTTCTTTGGTTATCCCCATAGGATAACCCTTTTTAGTTCCAGGTAGAACCATGTTGGGTTCTTCTGTGGAAAGGGTTCTACATGGAACCCAAAATGGTTTTACATGGAACCAAAAGGGTTCTACCTGGAACCAACAAAAGTTATTCAAAGGGTTCTCCTATGGGGGACAGCCAAAGACCCCTTTTAGGTTCTAGAGAGCACCTTTTTTTTCTAAGAGTGTAGGACAAGTAGTGTAAATCTAATACAGTCATCGAGGCAGGACCCACTCATTTCATTCACACTGACAAATAAGAAATGCCACATTATCCCTGTCAATAGTCGGAGTCGGATCATATCGTAGCACTGGATGTTCAGGATTGTTCATTTTCTAGCTCACAAACTACATTCCTTTGCTGTCATGATTTATTTTCTTCATTCTTGTCTCTCACTTTTGTCTCACATGATCTATTCAGCTCTCCTGTGTCCTGCTCCCAGAGATGAACCAAGTGCTATCCACCAAGCATGGGCTTTCACATGTGAGGAGAACCACCCTACTGCAGTTTGAACTAGCCCTGCTGTCACCATTTAGATATTGGGACCGCATATGCATTTGCCCGTTGTGTTATCTTTTGTGGGTTTTGTCTTACACAGTCTAGTGCATTTTAGAGTTAAAGAACACCAACTACAGAAATACACGTGCTTGTTTGAGCATCTCCGAGACTTAATTCAATGTATAATCAGTGTAACAGGTGACAAACAGATTATTCTACTATCGTAGAATTCTATTGTCCCCTTCAGGAGTCCAGGATTTTGCCCGAGATGGTAGAGTTCTCATCTCTGGACCAGACAAGCTTTTAGATTGCATTCTGCTAAGGCACTTGTCTCTCTCTACATCGGTCAGCTACATTGGTGATACGCCTATGAGGCATGGGCACACAAATTATCCTGGAGAGAAGGGGGACTACTGAAGAATAAGTTGACGACAGTTCTACAGTCTCCATCAGAAGCCCAGGCTTTTGGCATAGACGGTGAAGCTCTCATTTCCGGATTGCAACATTGTGTGATTGTGCCCTCCACGCCACTTGATAAACATTGATTGGTAGGTTACACTATATTTAGATACTTCAAATACTGCCTGATACACCTTTGCTATTTGTTTCCATACTCAATAAATGGTGAAACACTATTTGTGACGGTGTTCTTTGTTCCTATGTATATGCATGAAATGTACATTATGGAAAACATGTCTCACAATTAGTCATAGTAAGCAGAATATTTAATGTATTGGCAAAATAAACTTTTAGGTTAGTAGGAGAGTTAATAATTTCAAACCACCTAAACGCACTCACATTCACTGAACATTTAGTATTCGAAATCCTGCAGAGTCTTTATCACTCTCCATACCTTATATTCCAATGCATCCAAAATGATGCATACCCACCATTGTATTGTAGGCTATGCCATATGTATTGGCTAATATACAGTGGGGCAAAAAAGTATTTAGTCAGCCACCAATTGTGCAAGTTCTCCATATAAAAAGATGAGAGAGGCCTGTAATTGTCATCATAGGTACAGGTCAACTAGGACAGACAAAATGAGAAAAAGAAATCCAGAAAATCACATTGTAGGAATTTTAATGAATTTATTAGCAAATTATGGTGGAAAATAAGTATTTGGTCACCTACAAAAAAGGAAGATTTCTGGCTCTCACAGGCCTGTAACTTCTTCTTTAAGAGGCTCCTCTGTCCTCCACTCGTTACCTGTATTAATGGCACCTGTTTGAACTTGTTATCAGTATAAAAGACACCTGTCCACAACCTCAAACAGTCACACTCCAAACTCCACTATGGCCAAGACCAAAGAGCTGTCAAAGGACACCAGAAACAACATTGTAGACCTGCACCAGGCTGGGAAGACTGAATCTGCAATAGGTAAGCAGCTTGGTTTGAAAAAATCAACTGTGGGAGCAATTATTAGGAAATGGAAGACATACAAGACCACTGATAATCTCCCTCGATCTGGGGCTCCACGCAAGATCTCACCCCGTGGGGTCAAAATGATCACAAGAACGGTGAGCAAAAATCCCAGAAGCACACGGGGGGACCTAGTGAATGACCTGCAGAGAGCTGGGACCAAAGTAACAAAGCCTACCATCAGTAACACACTACGCCGCCAGGGACTCAAATCCTGCAGTGCCAGGCGTGTCCCCCTGCTTAAGCCAGTACATGTCCAGGCCCGTCTGAAGTTTGCTAGAGAGCATTTGGATGATCCAGAAGAGGATTGGGAGAATGTCATATGGTCAGATGAAACCAAAATATAACTTTTTGGTAAAAACTCAACTCGTCGTGTTTGGAGGACAAAGAATGCTGAGTTGCATCCAAAGAACACCATACCTACTGTGAAGCATGGGGGTGGAAACATCATGCTTTGGGGCTGTTTTTCTGCAAAGGGACCAGGACGACTGATCCGTGTAAAGGAAAGAATGAATGGGGCCATGTATCGTGAGATTTTGAGTGAAAACCTCCTTCAATGCCCTTGCTGATGGAAGATGAAATGTGGCTGGGTCTTTCAGCATGACAATGATCCCAAACATACCGCCCGGGCAATGAAGGAGTGGCTTCGTAAGAAGCATTTCAAGGTCCTGGAGTGGCCTAGCCAGTGTCCAGATCTCAACCCCATAGAAAATCTTTGGAGGGAGTTGAAAGTCCGTGTTGCCCAGCGACAGCCCCAAAACATCACTGCTCTAGAGGAGATCTGCATGGAGGAATGGGCCAAAATACCAGCAACAGTGTGTGAAAACCTTGTGAAGACTTACAGAAAACGTTTGACCTGGGTCATTGCCAACAAAGGGTATATAACAAAGTATTGAGATAAACTTTTGTTATTGACCAAATACTTATTTTCCACCATAATTTGCAAATAAATTCATTAAAAATCCTACAATGTGATTTTCTGGATTTTTTTTCTCATTTTGTCTGTCATAGTTGAAGTGTATCTATGATGAAAATTACAGGCCTCTCTCATCTTTTTAAGTGGGAGAACTTGCACAATTGGTGGCTGACTAAATACTTTTTTGCCCCACTGTACATACGCAGCTGTCATTTTTAAACCTCCATTCTAGCATACATGAGAGACACACACATATTCCTACAGTATCTACATGCTTTATTTGGGTTTTTATGCAAAGTATATGATTGAATGTTTCTTTAAGCCTGCAGCTAGTTACTTGAAATGAGACATATAATAATGCCAAAACATGATTCAACAATTGAATTCACTGACAGATAGGTAGTTAATGAAACACACATTTGCAGTTACAGTAGCTGGCTAGGCTAGTCTGTAACATTGGCTAGCATTCAATATATTGGCAAAATGGTCAACAAAGTTACCTCTTCATATGATCAAGACAATTCGTATTGCATGCTGCATATTTCATGTGCACTAGAAAACAGCTTTTATATTATCTCAGTCTGGGATATAGCTAGCTATATCTGTTCCTCTTCATCAGACAACAGGTCGCATTTTCACAAGAGGCTGTGCCATTGGCTGCCTTTATCACGAGGGGTATGTAGATCCTCAAAAAGTTCTACAGCTGCACCATCGAGAGCATCCTGACCGGTTGCATCACCGCCTGGTATGGAAACTGCTTGGCATCTGAACGTAAGGCGCTACAGAGGGTAATGCGTATGGCCCAGTACATCACTGGGGCCAAGCTTCCTGCCATCCAGGACCTATATACTAGGCGGTGTCAGAGGAAAGCCCCAAAAAATGTCCCGAGACTCCAGTCACCCAAGTCATAGACTGTTTTCTCTTCTACCGCACGGCAAGCGGTACCGGATTGCCAAGTCTAGTACCAAAAGGGTCCTTAACAGCTTCTACCTCCAAGCCAAAAGACTGCTGAACAATTAATCAAATGGCTACCGGACTATTTACATTGACACCCACCTCTCCATTTGTTTTGTACACTGCTGCTACTCACTGTTTATTATCTATGCATAGTACAAATTAGCTTAACTAACCTGTACCCCCACACACTGACTCGGTATCGGTACCGCCTGTATATAGCCTCGTTATTGTTATGTTTTACTTTAGTTTATTTGGTAAATATTTTCTTCACTGTTCTTGAACTGCACTGTTGGTTAAGGGCTTGTAAGTAGGCATTTCACAGTAAGGTCTACACTTGTTGTATTCGGCACATGTGACTAACAAAGTTTTATTTGATTTGTACCGGAGTTCTGATTGGTTCAAGTTTAGCAGTTTGGCAAATTTGAAATATACTTTTCATGAGAAAATGTGCAAGAATTGAAGGCGTCAACAAATTGTACAGCCATATGTTTTACTGTCATATACATAAAATCTGCTCCTCCCTTGGCTCGATCGACTTCACGTTTTAAGGATTCGGCCCACCACCTATATCAGATCCAATCCAATCAAATGTTACAGTTGCAAATGTTACAAGTCGAAACGTTTACATACACTTAGGTTGGAGTCATTAAAACTTGTTTTTCAACCACATAATTTCTTGTTAACAAACTATAGTTTTGGCAAGTCGGATAGGACATCTACTTTGTGCATGGCACAAGTAATTTTTCCAACAATTGTTTACAGACAGATTATTTCACTTATAATTTACTGTATCACAATTCCAGTGGGTAAGAAGTTTACTTACACTAAGTTGACTGTGCCTTTAAACAGCTTGGAAAATTCCTGAAAATGATGTCATGGCTTTAGAAGCTTCTGATAGGCTAATTGACTTCATTTGAGTTAATTGAAGGTGTACCTGTGGATGTATTTCAAGGCCGACCTTCAAACTCAGTGCCTCTTTGCTTGACATCACGGGAAAATCAAAAGAAATCAGACAAGACCTCAGAAAAAAATTGAAGACCTCCACAAGTCTGGTTCATCCTTGGGAGCAATTTCCAAATGCCTGAAGGTACCACGTTCATCTGTGCAAACAATAGTACGCAAGTATAAACACCATAGGACCATGCAGCCATCATACCGCTCAGGAAGGAGACGAGTTCTGTCTCCTAGAGATGAACGTACACTGGTGCGAAAAGTGCAAATCAATCCCAGAACAACAACAAAAGACCTTGTGAAGATGCTGGAGGAAACAGGTACAAAGGTAACTATATCCACAGTAAAACCAGTCCTATATCAACATAACCTGAAAGGCTGCTCAGCAAGGAAGAAGCCACTGCTCCAAAACTGCCATAAAAAAAGCCAGACTACGGTTTGCAACTGCACATGGGGACAAAGATCGTACTTCTTGGAGAAATGTCCTCTGGTCTGATGAAACAAAAATTGAACTGTTTGGCAATAATGACCATCGTTATGTTTGGAGGAAAAAGGGGAGGATTGCAAGCCGAAGAACACCATCTCAACCGTGAAGCACGGGGGTGGCAGCATCATGTTGTGGGGGTACTTTGCTGCAGGAGGAACTGCTGCACTTCACAAAATAGATGGCATCATGAGGATGGAAAATTATGTGGATATATTGAAGCAACATCTCAAGACATCAGTCAGGAAGTTAAAGCTTGGTCACAAATGGGTCTTTCAAATGGACCTCGACCCCAAGCATAATTTCAAAGTTGTGGAAAAATGGTTTAAGGACAACAAAGTCAAGGTATTGGAGTGGCCATCACAAAGCCCTGACCTCAATCCTATAGAAGATTTGTGGTTAGAACTGAAAAAGTGTGTGCGAGCAAGGAGGCCTACTGAGTCATCTACACCAGCTCTGTCAGGAGGAATGGGCCAAAATTCACCCAACTTATTGTGGGAAGCTTGTGGAAGGCTACCCGAAACGTTTGACCCAAGTTAAACAATTTAAAGGCAATGCTGCCAAACACTAATTGAGTGTATGTAAACTTCTGACCCACTGGGAATGTGATGAAAGAAATAAAAGCTGAAATAAATCATTCTCTCTACTATTCTTCTGACATTTCACATTCTTAAAATAAAGGGGTGATCCTAACTGACCTAAGACCGGGAATTTTTACTAGGATTAAATGTCAGGAATTGTAAAAAAAACGGAGTTTAAATGTATTTGGCTAAGGTGTATGTAAACTTCCGACTTCAACTGTGTTTGTCACATGCTTTGTAGACTAACAGTGAAATACTTACTTACCCAACAATGCAGAGAGAAAAAAAGAGAAATTCTAGAAAAATAATAATATGAGGAATAAATACACAACGAGTAATGATAACTTGGCTATATGCAGTACACAAGGTACCAGTACCGAGTCGATGTGCAGGTGTACAAAGTCATTGAGGTTGATATGTCCATATAACTAGGAATAAAGTGACTAGACAACAGGATAGATAATAAACAGTAGCAGCAGTGTATGTGATGAGTCAAAATAGTTAGTCCTGAAAAGGGTCAATGCAGATAATTAAATAATTAACCAATAGCTAACCGGACTAACTATTTAGTAGTCTTATGGCTTGGGGGTAGAAGCTGTTCAGGGTCCTGTTGGTTCCAGACTTGGTGTATCGGTACCACTTGCCGTGCTGTACCAATGCCTACGTTAGGTTAGTGTTAGGGGTTAAGGTTAGGAGTTAGGTTAAAGGGTTAAGGTTCAGGGAAGGGTTAGCTAGCTTGCTAAGTAGTTGCAAAGTAGCTGAGTAGCTAAAACACTAAAGTTGTCCATGATAATATTGGAACACTCAACCTTGCTAGACGTTCGCATTATACACTTTTGCCTTTTGCCTACTGTCTTATGTAACCATACCAAACGTAACATATCATACATATAATTTGACTGTCCCGGATTTCCATTTAATTTGCTGAGTCTAGTCTAGTAATGCATACTAGTGTAAAGTAGCATACTCTATCACACTAAATGGAGTGGCATGAATTTTTGTAAAATATAATATGTTTTGTTCTGAGATCAGGCTGCTCTTACCCCAGGCTATGGACTGTCAGTCATGTTGTGGGATTCAAGAGAGAAATAGACTCAGGAAAGGATTTAAGAAATAAGCAAAGGAGTCGTTCATCATTTCATTTACTCCCCCCCTCAAAAAAAATTGCAGAGTCTGTACCATTAAATAACAAAGAGAATATGAGTTCATCTGCAATGGTTATACATTCTATAAGCCAGGCTAAATGATGTAAAGAACAAAGGATTAGAAGACAGAACATTCTAGTTTTGGGTTTTCATCAACTCTAGTAACAGTGGCAGCACGTTGTTTTTAGGAGAGGTGATAAAATCTTCATTCCTGAGAACAAAATGCTTATATTTCATCGGAGCGGTTGGAACTTGATAAACTCTGCTGTTACAGCTGATCCTAATTACATTGATCAGTGTTAAATAGTGGAGAAGTGCAATAATGGGCTTGGCAATAGCTAAACCAGCCCTTAAACACTCGCTGCCTACTCCGAGGAGTAATTATTTATTATTCTCACAATCAAACAAATTGGAATGGCTCGACCACATATACACACAGTCATACAGACGCAGTGAGATGTATTCACATCTACTGTATATGCAAATACACGCACCCACATGTACCACACACACACACACACACACACACACACACACACACACACACACACACACACACACACACACACACACACACACACACACACACACTAATAACACATAATAATACATAATAATATATTTTGTGAAACAAAAGAAAAACAACTTTTCTGAAGACTACATATTTGCCAATCATTTGGTTTAAGGTCTTTAGGAAAGCAGCATTACTTGAGCATGAGAGAATAAACATTTTGATACTAGGGAAAATTGCTCTTCACAAGCTGTAACACTAGGAGCAGGGCTTTGTATATTTTGGGGTGAAATTCTTAACGTACAGTAAATGTCCCGATATGGCAGACAATGTGCTACAGTAAATTAATCTGGGTAAACCAGGACCATCAACACTTTGGGAGAAATGTTTATGCTTTCCTTGCAAAATATGAATTGTTATACCCAAAGGAAGTCCAACATAAATCATAACAGACAAATGGCTCAGCCATTTCAATGCACACATATCAGGAATACAAGAAAATAAACACTATATTATATAAGTAAAGTAATATATGCAATACTAACAAGGAAAATACTTTCACATACATTTCACAGTCTATAAAAGCAATCACAATGTCATTCATTTCAAATCAGTCACTATTGAACAAGCAGTTAACAGATACCTAAAAATAGATCTCACTATAATCTGAATGGCCTTATTAGGCAACACAATTAAGACCAATTCAACACAGTGCATCAGAGGCAACCTGCTTCTAAGGGTTGGGGGGGTTACAGGATTTGAAACCATACGCTCTGTCTATGACAGCTACATCACACTACACGCTTAGAAAAAAAGGTGCTAGCTAGAACCTAAAAGGGTTTTTCGGCGGTCCCCATTGGAGAACCCATAGTTCCAGGTAGAACCCTTTTGGTTCCAAGTTTTTGTTTTCATGTAGAACCCTTTTGGATTCCATGTAGAACCCTTTCCACAGAGGGTTCTACATGGAACCCAAAAGGGTTCTACATGAAAACAAAAATGGTTATCCTATGGGGACAGATGAAAAACCCCTTTTGGAACAGTGGCAAACCAGAAGTGTACACCGTCAGGGAGGGTTGGGACTGAGGTGTTTATGCATGTGTGAATGCTGCATGTGTGTGTGTGTGTGTGTGTGTGTGTGTGTGTGTGCTTGTGTGCGTGCTTGTGTGCATGCGTAAGTGTGTGTGTGCTTGTGTGCATGCGGAAGTGTGTGTGTAAGGGCCAGCTGATGGCTGTAGGCAGGGCTGCAAGTGATCTCATTCCAATCAGCAGACCACTTCACACACAACTACCTGGACACTGTTTAGAGGACAGAACACTCCAGACACCCCCCCCCCCCCACTACGCAAAGGCACAAATACACACATATGGTGGACATTCACAGCATTTGGACAAACACACACATGCACAGATAAAAGCACAGGTACGGACGCACGCACAAACGCAGGCAGGTACGCATGCACACACACAGGTTTATAACATCTCCATTCGACACAAACAGTGAGAATATAGAAAGAAAAAGACTTGATTAATGTCGTCTTCCCCCCTCCCCCTCCCTTCCTCCAGTGGTGTAAAAAGTACCCAATTGTCATACTTGAGTAAAAGTAAAGATACCTTAATAGAAAATGACTCAAGTAAAAGTGAAACTCACCCAGTAAAATATTACTTGAGGAAAAGTCTAAAAGTATTTGGTTTTAAATATACTTAAGTATAAAAAGTAAATGTAATTGCTAAAATATACTTAGGTATCAAAGTAAAAGTAAAAGTATAAATCATTTCAAATTTCTTATATTAAGCAAACAAGGTGGCACACTTTTTTTAAATTTACGGATAGCCAGGGGCACTCTCCAAATCTCAGACATAATTTACAAAACAAAGCATTTGTGTTTAGTGAGTCCAACAGATCAGAGGCAGTAGGGATGACCAGGGTTGTTCTCTTGATAAGTGCGTGAATTGGACCATTTTCCTGTAACAAGTAGTTTTGGGTGTCAGGAAAAATATATGGAGTAAAAGTACATTATTTTCTTTAGGAATGTAGTGAAGTAAAAGTAAAAGTTGTCAAAAATATTAATAGTAAAGTAAAGTACCGATACCACCCAAAACTACTGAAGGAGTACTTTAAAGTATTCTACTTCACACCACTCCCTCCCATGGGTAAAGGTGTCCTCTCAGGGCTAAGCCTCTAGGGACTTATCTTAGTGTAGACTGCCATCTTGTTGTCAATGCTGCAATGACAGATTCCCTTGTGGCTCCTACAAAATGTTATTTTATGACTGGGATATGATGT
This sequence comes from Salmo salar, assembly GCF_965601325.2. Lineage (NCBI taxonomy): Eukaryota > Metazoa > Chordata > Actinopteri > Salmoniformes > Salmonidae > Salmo > Salmo salar. Next base: position 9,113,418 of record NC_138310.1, read on the forward strand.
CTCCTTACAGTACAGAGCCCTTTAATTCAAATCTGGACCTCAAAGCCAGTTCCACTGCTCTTTTTCATTCTTCCCCTCTAATCAGGGACTGATTTAGACCCGAGACACCAGCTGGGCGCAATTTATTATCAGGTAGAACAGAAAACCAGCAGAACTCCGGACCTCGTAGGGTTAGAGTTGAATACCCCTGTTATAAAGTATATTTCTGGATGAGATGAGAGATATGGAAGAGATTTGCTGTGATCACTTGAACTGGCCTGTGTGATCTAGACTCTAGAGGTGGGAGAGAACATATGATCATGTATAAAAACCCAGGCCGGGGATCCAAACAAATGCAAATAACAGACTTGTGCTTCGATTGACTTGCAAAAAATTATTTCTGCTTAAGTCGAACATTCACAGCATTAACAGCAAAAGTGGACTCCGTGAACATCTGGGAAATAGCATATAAAAGACTATTGCATTGGTTTAAAGGAAGGCCGTAGTATTTTGATGTTCAATAATACAAATTAATATATTGCTCGGTACATATATTGTAGCCTGTGACTCAAAAGCATAATACGCAGGAAAAGCGGAGAAAGTTCAGTTGACCGACGAGGCTTGTCTTAGCTATCAATCACAAACATCATGAAAGAAAGGAAATGTTCTCACAGAGAAAGTATTATGTTAGAGAGAGCTCCAATTCTCGGACAAACAGTTCAACCATGACATTAACTCATTAAATACCATAACTCTACATCACGCAATCCGCTAAGTGTTTTTAAGTTAAGTCTCTCGCCCCCTTTGTTAATGCACCCATGACTATGGCATCCCCCGAGGCATTAGCCTAGCTTAATGCTAATAGCTATGGAACAGTATTCATATCCGCCACACAGTCCCAAATAGCACCCTGTTCTCTACGTTGTGCACTACTTTGGATTAGAGTTCTATGGGCCCTGGTGAAAAGTAGCACACTACTTAGGGAACATTTTGGGATACAACTTTGTGTGTAAAAACAAGATGGCGGTATAGCCTCCCGGATCCCAAATAAGGTGCACAAAACAGAGGCAGGAAGTGTGTAGGGTATGACAATCACGCGTTCCTAAATGTTAGAGAAACGACCACACAGGAAAGGAGATCCCAGTACAGCTTAACTGGCTGATGGGGTTAATTAAAAGAGGGAGATGGAGGGACGGAGGGATGAAGCGGAGGAATGAGGGGGTGATTGTTAACGGGACATCTGGTCCGGGCTTGTTCCTGAAAAGGGGGGGTAGACACATACACACACGCACAAACAGGAACCTCTCTACCCCATGCCTGCTCCACACACACATACACACACACACACACACACACACACACACACACACACACACACACACACACACACACACACACACACACACACACACACACACACACACACACACACACACACACACACACACACACACGCGCGCACACGCACGCACAAACACGCGCACGCACAAACACACACGCACACACGCGCGCACACACACACACGCGCACGCACAAACACACGCACACACAGTGGGAGCAGCTGCGGTCCTATGAGGTTATTAGATGTAGTGACTAGTGACTCTACATGTGTATACAGTGGGTGTTGGCATGCATGGATGCAGAGATTGGAGACGTTCTACCCTTAGGGAAGGGATGTGGAACAGCTGAGATGACTGCTAAGACTTCAAATAGGCATTGTGGGTAAGAATACATAGTGTGTGTGTGTGCGTGTGTGTGTGTGCGCGCGCACGCAAAGACATTTTAATGGGTAATAGATACAGTAGAATTTAAGCGCACGCACGCGCACACACACACACACACACACACACACACACACACACACACACACACACACACACACACACACACACACACACACACACACACACCACACACACACACACACACACACACACACACACACACACACACACACACACACACACACACACACACACACACACACTGCCCCATCCCTCCCTAATCATATAAGGCAGCAGCCCTTGTTAGCCCAGCCTCAGTGCTCCTACAGTTCACGTCATTAAGTCATTTGTCAGTTACAGCACGTCTCTGCCCACTTTTTCTTTTTTAATCCGCCATGTAACCAAGGTGATACAGGCGGGCAGGCGCCCCGGAGCTCAGTTCAAAGTCAGGCACTGGTGCAGAGTGCCCTAAGTGGTCAGGCTATAATACGTTGCTTCTCTCTCATGACATTTCCATAAGAGAGAGAGGATAGAGAGAGAGAGACAGAGAGAGAGAGAGAGAGAGGGGGGGGGGTGAAGAAGAGACAGAGAGAGACATAGAGAGAAAGAGAGGGGGGGTGAGGAAAAGAGAGAGAGAGAGAGAGAGAGAGAGAGAGAGAGAGAGAGAGAGAGAGAGAGAGAGAGAGGGGAATCAGAAGCACTCTGTGTCGTGAAAACGACAGAAGAAAGAGGAGGCATTTCAAACTGTCATTTGAATATAGAGAAGAATGTCGTTATGCAGCATAGGAAGGTGAACAAAACACAATAGTTGCTTTGCAGTACTCTTTGCCCACTCGCTGCAAAAAAACAACCCGATGTACAGACCGGTTGAGAGCTCTTTGTTGTGAAGCCTGTTATTTCACAGACAGAAAGACAGACCGAAAGACGGACGGACAGACACAGCAGAGAGTGAGACAGAGGGAGATGGAGACGTAGGGAGAGGGGAGAGTAGAGAGGCGAGATGGAGGGAAGATGTCCTTAACATTCAAAAGGAGATCATTGAGACATCCAACTTTGACAGTATATACTCTTTCACTGGCAACGAGGAAACAAGGGAGGGGAGAGAGGAAAAGAGGCAGCAAGATGCAGGAGAAGAAGGGAGGGAGAGAGAGAGAGAGAGAGAGAGAGAGAGAGCGAGAGAGAGAGAGAGAGAGAGAGAGAGAGAGAGAGAGAGAGAGAGAAAGAGGGGGGAGGTCTGGCGGGTGGTGACAGTGGTGTATGTGGCTCTGATGTCTGTCTGACCTGATTGCAAATCAGCAGAGAAACCTCACCGGCCCAGAAGCACTTCCTCATGCAGAGAACCCTTACACACAAACAGGCGCTTCACTTTCTATCCCCTCTCTAATAAGACTGCTTAATAGTGGCCATACATGGAGGCCACAAGAGTCAAGAGACAAAGAGAGAGAAAGACAGAGAGAAAGAGAGAGAGAGCATGCGTGTTTGCATGCATGATTGTGTGTGTATTCTTCAATGTGTGTGTGTGTGTGTGTGTGTGTGTGTGTGTGTGTGTGTAACTAAGCTAGTAGGGGGGGGTGTTGGGGGTTGCTGTTAGGGGGGGGGGGGGGAAGGAGGGGTTGGTGGTGGGGGTTGCTGTTAGGGGGGGGGAAGGAGGGGTTGGTGGTGGGTTCCAAGGCGCATTTGCAATTTAAAACACGGTTTGGTATAATGAAAATGTAAAGCAGTGGTTTTATTTTATTCAGTGTGGCAGGTTCAGAATCCCAGCGAAGCTCCACTCAAGCAATCAGTCCATTAATAATTGAATTTGGTTCAGGAACTGTGTGAGGCAAGCCTCGGCAAGCCTCGGCAAGCTTTTCTTCTCTTCTCAGCTGCTGACCCTAATATGGATCAGCCAATTAGACATCTTTATTTAATTGCTGGGCGACCCATCCTCACCACACAACGCTGCTCTGCTCTGCCACAGACTGGCGCGGGAGGCTGGCGCAGGGACAAGAGCTGGCACTGGGATAGGGGGCACCCCCTCCCCCTTTTCATGTAGTAAAAAGAGGGGGCCTTGATACTGAGCCCGCTAGGGAACAGGGCCTCACTAAACAAGAGCTGCTTCAATCAAACTCTTAGTCCAGACTGAAAATACTGGGATGGAAGGAGGCCAGGGTTCTACGCTTTGCTCACTTATCTATACTATACACAAGCAAGTTCACACTTAACCACACACATACATTGAAACATGGTTGTACAGTATATACACACTGCAACTACACACACCACATACTACACACAAGAATGCTCCACGCTTACACATTGACTAATAAGATCAGTTACCCAGTCTCTCTCTCTCTCTCTCTCTCTCTCTCTCTCTCTCTCTCTCTCTCTCTCTCTCTCTGAAATAGATAATACAAAAAGTGAAATAAACAATAAACATTACACTTACAAAAGTTCCAAAAGAATAAAGACATTTCAAATGTCATATTATGTTGTATTGTATTTACAATGGTGTTTGTTCTTCACTGGTAACTGGTTGCTGGTTGCTGGTGAAATATGTGTCTCTAATATGGTCATACATTTGGCAGGAGTTTTGTGGGTGGTGTGCACATAGCCTGTCTTCTCTTGCTCACTGAGTCTGTACATCATCGAAGATTTCCTTAATTTGGGTTAGTCACAGTGGTCAGGTACTCTGCCACGATGTACTCTCTGTTTAGAGCCAAATAGCATTCTAGTTTGTTCTGTGTTTTTGTAAATTCTTTCCAATCTGTCAAGTAATTCTCTTTTTGTTATCTCATGATTTGGTTGGGTCTAATTGTGTTGCTGTCCTGGGGCTCTGTGGGGTCTGTTTGTGTTTGTGAACAGAGCCCCAGGACCAGCTTGCTTAGGGGACTCTTCTCCAGGTTCATCTCTCTGTAGGTGATGGCTTTGTTATGGAAGGTTTGGGAATCGCTTCCTTTTAGGTGGTTGTAGAATTTAACATCTCTTTTCTGGATTTTGATAATTAGTGGGTATCGGCCTATAGTAATTCTGCTCTGCATGCATTAGTTGGTGTTCTATGTTGAACACAGAGGATATTTTTGCAGAATTCTGCATGCGGAGTCTCAATTTGGTGTTTGTCCCATTTTGTGAGTTCTTGGTTGGTGAGCGGACCCCAGACCTCACAACCATGAAGGGCAATGGGTTCTGTAACTCTCTCTCTCTCTCTCTCTCTCTCTCTCTCTCTCTCTCTCTCTCTCTCTCTCGATGGGGGTTGAGGGGGATTTTGTTTCTGTGGGATTTATTTTCCTCATAACAGAGCCAGGGTATGGTTGTGTTTGGGGAGGAGGAGTCAGGGATCAGCGCTCAATGACAACTGTGTTAACATTCTCCTCTCATTACCTCATTATTTACCCCCATGTCCCAACGAAGGAGTAACTAAGTCACTCATTTCTCTCTCTCACACACACACACACACACACACACACACACACACACACACACACACACACACACACACACACACACACACACACGCACACACACACGCACACACACACACAAACATAGACACAAACACACACACCTGAAAAAAGTGATTTGTGCATCGATGACGTAGTTCCCACAGTGACCGTACGAACATACCCCAACCAGAAGCCATGGATTACAGGCAACAGCTAAAGGGTAGAGCTGCCGCTTTCAAGGAGCGGGACTCTAACCCAGACACTTATAAGAAATCCCGCTATGCTCTCCGACGAACCATCAAACAGGCAAAGTGTCAATACAGGACTAAGATTGAATCGTACTACACCGGCTCCGATGCTCGTCGGATGTGGCAGGGCTTGCAAACTATTACAGACTACAAAGAGAAGCACAGCCGCGAGCTGACCATAGACACGAGCCTACCAGACAAGCTAAATTACTCCTATGCTCGCTTTGAGGCAAGCTACACTGAAGCATGCATGAGAGCATCAGCTGTTCCGGACGACTGTGTGATCACGCTCTGCGTAAGCCGATGTGAGTAAGACCTTTAAACAGGTCAACATTCACAAGGCAGCAGGGCCAGATGGATTACCAGAACATGTACTTCGAGCATTCGCTGACCAACTGGCAAGTGTCTTCACTGACATTTTCAACCTGTCCCTCACTGAGTCTGTAATACCAACATGTTTCAAGCAGACCACCATAGACCCTATGCTCAAGAACTCTAATGTAACCTGCCTAAATGACTACAGACCCTAAGCACTCACGTCTCTAGCCATTAAGTTCTTTGAAAGGCTGGTCATGGCTCACATCAACACTATTATTCCAGAAACCCTAGACCCACTCCAATTTGCATACCGCCCCAACAGATACACAGATGATGCAATCTCTATTGCACTCCACACGACCCTTTCCCTTCTGGACAAAAGGAACACCTATGTGAGAATGCTATTCATTGAGTACAGCTCAGCACTCAAAACCATAGTGCCCTAAAGGCTCATCACTAAGCTACGGACCCTGGGACTAAACACCTCCCTCTGCAACTGGATCCTAGACTTCCTGACGGGCCACCCCCAGGTGGTAAGGGTAGGTAACAACACATCTGCCATGCTTATCCTCAACACGGGGGCCTCAGGGGTGTGTGCTCAGTCCACTCCTGTACTCAATGTTCACCCATGACTGCATGGCCAGGCATGACTCCAACACCATCATTAAGTTTGCTGATGACACAACAGTGGTAGGCCTAATCACCGACAACGAAGAGACAGCCTATAGGGAGGAGGTCAGAGATCTGGCCGTGTGGTGCCAGGATAACCACCTCTCCTTCAATGTGATCAAGACAACAGAGATCATTATGGACTACAGGAAAAGGAGGACCGAGCACAACCCCATTCTCATTGATGGGGCTGTAGAGGAGCAGGTTGAAAGCTTCAAGTTCTTTGGTGTCCATATTACTAACAAACTAGAATGGTCCAAACACACCAAGACAGTCGTGAAGAGGGCACGACAAAGCCTATTTCCCCTCAGGAGACTAAAAAGATGTGGCATGAGTCCTCAGATCTTCAAAAAGTTCTACAGCTGCACCATCGAGAGCATCCTGACTGGTTGCATCACTGCCTAGTATGGCAACTGCTTGGCCTCCGACCGCAAGGCACTACATAGGGTAGTGCGTACGACCCAGTACATCACTGGGCCCAAGCTTCCTGCCATCCAGGACCTCTATACAGCGTGGTGTCAGAGGAAGGCCCTAAAAATTGTCAAAGACTCCAGCCACCCTAGTCATAGACTGTTCTCTCTGCTACCGCACGGCAAGCGTTACTGGAGTGCCAAGTCTAGGTCCAAAAGGCTTCCTAACAGTTTCTACCCCCAAGCCATAAGACTCCTGCACAGCTAATCAATTGGCTACCCAGACTATTTGCATTGTCCCCACCCCCCGCCTCCACTCCCTCTTTTACGCTGCTGCTACTCTCTGTTTATTATCTATGCATAGTCACTTTAACTCTACCTACATGTACATATTACCTCAATTACCTCGACTAACCTGTGCCTCCACACATTGACTCTGTACCGGTACCCACTGTATATAGCCTCGCTACTGTTATTTTACTGCTGCTACTCTCTGTTTATTATCTATGCATAGTCACTTTAACTCTACCTACATGTACAAATTACCTCGACTAAACTACATTGACTCTGTACCGGTACCCACTGTATATAGCCTCGCTACTGTTATTTTACTGCTTCTCTTTAATTATTTATTTGTTAATTTTATTTTATTTTTGACTTATCTATTTTACCTTACACTTATCTTTCTTAAAACTCCATTGTTGTTTAAGTGCTTGTAAGTAAGCATTTCACTGTAAGGTCTACACCTGTTGTATTCGGCACATGTGACAAATACAATTTGATTTGATTTGACAATATATTGACTAAGAGGAAACTCTGCTCTGCTCACGCTCTCCTAACGCACGCACGCACGCACGCACGCACGCACGCACGCACGCACGCACACACAGTTAAATTTTTTACAATTTTGTTTCGGGACACACAATATATTGACTTGGAAGGCAGTGTTAAAGTTTTCATTCTGCTAACTCTTTCTCTGCAGGCTGCTTGGTCAGGTTGATTAAAATGCTGAACCTAAAAAGGGAGAGGGGGAACGAGGAGAGGGGGGTGTACAAAATCAATAGCACGTCTAACAGAGGTGGGGGGGAGTAGCCTCTGTGTGGCACTTCCAAAGAGAGGGGGGAGTTTCTCTTACAGCCCACGGGGCTATAACGTACGTGTGTACAGTGTAGGTTTGTGTGTGTGTGTGTGTCTGTGTGTCTCCACAGTCTTGATACCTTCACACACACACACACACACACACACACACACACACACACACACACACACACACACACACACACACACACACACACACACACACACACACACACACACAAAACCCATAAACAACAAAAATAGCACTTGTCACACACCTCATTAGGCTACACGCAAATAAAATAAAATCAAATTGTATGTTACATGCGCTGAATTCAACAGGTACAGACTTTACCGTGAAATGCTTACTTACAAGCTTTTCCCCAACAATGCAGAGTTAAAAAGTTAAACAAATATTCTCAATGTAATAGTAAGGAAATAGTAACACAATAAAATAACAATAACGAGACTATATACAAAGAGTAATGGTACCAAGTCAATGTGCAGGGTTACGAGGTAGCTGAGGTAATTGAGGTAATATAGTATGTTCAAATGGGTAGGGATAAAAGCGACAATCAGGATATATAATAAATAGAGTAGCAGCAGCGTATGTAAAGAGAGTGAGAAAGTGTGTCTGTGTGTGTGTGTGTGTGTGTGTGTGTGTGTGTGTGTGTGTGTGTGTGTGTGTGTGTGTGTGTGTGTGTGTGTGTGTGTGTGTGTGTGTGTGTGTGTGTGAGTGTCAGTATAGTATGTGTGAGTGTGTGGGTAGAGTCTAGTGAGTGTGCATTGAGCTGGTGCAAGAGAGTCAGTGCAAATAAAAATGGGGTCAATGCAAATAGTCAGGGTAACCATTTGATTAACTGTTCAGCAGTCTAATGGCATTGGGGTAGAATCTGTTCAGGAGCCTTTTGGAGCTCCGGTACTACTAGCTGTGTGGTAGCAGAGAGAATAGTCTTTTGACTTGGGTGACTGGAGTCTGTCCATTTTTAGGGTCTTCCTCTGACACCACCTGGTATAGAGGTCCTGGATGGCAGGGAGCTCGGACCAAGTGATGTACTGGCCTGTCCGCATCACACTCTGCCTTACGGTCGGATGCCAAGCAGTTGCCATACCAATCGGTGATGCAGACGGTGAAGATGCTCTCAATGATGCATCTGTATAACGTCTGAGGGCCCATGCCAAATATTTTCAGCCTTGTGAGAGAGAAGAGGGGTTGTCATACCCTCTTCACAACTGCATTGGTGTGTTTGGACCCATGATAGGTCCTTAGTCATGTGGACACCCAGGAACTTAAAGCTCTTGACCCGCTCCACTACAGCCCAGTCGATGTGAATGGGGGAGTGATCATCCCTCCATTTCCTGTAGTCCACGATCAACTTCTTTGTCTTGCTGACGTTGAGCGAGCGAATGTTATCCTGGCACCAGGTCACTGACCTCCTCCCTATAAGCTGTCTCATCGTCGTCGGTGATCAGGCCTACCACCGCCGTGTCGTCGGCAAACTTAATGATGGTGTTGGAGTCGTGCGCGGCCACATAGTCGTGGGTGAACAGGGAGTACAGGAGGGGACTAAGCATGCATCCCAGAGGGGCCCACGTGTTGAGGGTCAGCATGGAGGATATGTTGTTGCCTACCCTCACCACCTGAGGGCGGCACGTCAGGAAGTACAGGATCCAATTGAAGAGAGAGGTGTTCATTTCCAGGGTCCTTAGCTTGGTGATGAGCTTGGAGAGCACTATGGTGTTGAATGCTGAGCTGTAGTCAATGAACAGGTGGTCTGCTTGAAACATGTAGGTATTACAGATTGGGTCAGAAAGACGTTGAAAATGTCAGTAAAGACACTTGCCAGTTGGTCAGCACATGCTTGGAGTACCCGTCCTGGTAATCCATCTGGCCTTGCGGCCCTGTGGCTCAGTTGGTAGAGCATGGTGTTTGCAACGCCAGCATGGTGTGTGCAATGCCAGGGTTGTGGGTTTGATTCCCACGGGGGGCCAGTACAAAAAAAATAAAAAATAAAAATAAATGAAATGTATGCATTCACTACTGTAAGTCACTCTGGATAAGAGCGTCTGCTAAATGACTAAAATTTAAATGTAAAGGTCATACTAACATTGGCTATGGAGAACGTGATCACATAGTCATCTGGAACAGATGGTGCTCTCATGCATGGCTCAGTGTTGCTAGCCTCGAAGAGAGCATAGAAGGCATTTAGGTCTTCTGACAGACTAGCGATACTGGGCAGCTCACGGCTGGGTTTCCCTTTTTAATCCATGATAGTTTGCAAACTCTGCCACATCCGACGAGCGTCACAGCCGGTGTAGTAGGATTTGATCTTAGGATTCGATCATCGACATCGTCGATGCACTTATTAATGAAGCCAGTAACTGATGTGGTAAACTCCTCAATGCCATCGGATGAATCCCGGAACATATTTCAGTCTGTGCTAGCTAAAAAGTCCATTAGCTTAGCATCCGCTTAATTTGACCACTTCCGTATTGAGCGCATCACTGGTACTTCCTGTTTGAGTTTTTGCTTGTAAGCAGGAATCAGGAGGATAGAGTTATGGTCAGATTTTCCAAATGGAGAACGAGTGAGAGCTTTGTATGATGTGTCTGTGTGTGGAGTAAAGGTGATCTCTAGTTTTTTCGTCTCTAATTGCATAGGTGACATGCTGGTAGAAATTAGGCAACACGGATTTCAGGTTTCCTGCTTTAATTTCACTGGCCACTAGGAGTGCCGCCTCAAGGTGAGCATTTTCTGGTTTGCTCATGGCCCTATACAGCTCGTTAAGTGCGGTCTTAGTGCCAGCATCATTTTGTGGTGGTAAGTAGACACCTATAGTATGGTAAATGGTATGGTCTACAGTTTATCATGAGGTATTCTAACTCAGGCGAGCAGAACCTCAAGACTTCCTTGATATTAGTTATTGCGCACCAGCTGTTGTTAACAAAGAGACACACACCACCCACCCTGAGGTGTGTGTGCGCGTGTGAGTGTGTGTTAGTTGGGGTTGCCTGAAAAAAGGCCCACATTACTCCCCTGGATGACAGGAGGAAAGAACCAGAGACAAAAACCCACTAATCTGCCAGCCTCACAGGACACCAGTGAGCAGCATCATTTACACCACAGACAGAGTGATCCAACGTACGCTAGTTCAATGCCTCCCTGATTTGCACTGCACAACCTTGTTCCAGATAGAGATATTCAGACTGTCAGTATAAACTACTTCTGTTTTCATTTTGCATTTATTTCAATGCCAGACTCAGGGCATACATTTTTCATCACCTGCTAAGCTATGAATAAAAGATTTTAAAAAAGAGCTGAGAGGGGAGGGGGAGAGGGGAGGGGGAGAGGGGAGAGGGAAGAAAAGTCTAACAGATGCAGTGCATGCGTTGCAACGTGCAGACACTGTGTGCATAACGAGAGGCTCTCTCTTTCTTTCTTTCTTTCTCTCTCTCCATCTCTCTCTTTCTCCCCCCTCTCTCTCTCCCCCCCTCTCCCTCTCTCCCCTTCTCTCTCCCCCTCTTATTCCCAGCCATCTTAATGTTAACACGAGGGTTGCTGTAGTGTGCTGTAGCTGGGTGCAGGGTGAAGATGCCATAATGAGGGGGAGGCAGAGGAACATATCACCTTGGCATTTTAGAAGATTATCTAAGAGGTGTATTCTCAGAGTGATTTATTTATCCCCCTCTCACTGCCTCTCTCTCCTTCTCTCTTTCCACCCTGCCACACTCTCTCTGTCTCTCTGTCTCTCTCCTTTCCTCCCGCTCTCTCTCCGACAAGCAGGGTCTGGAGTGAGATGTTGGAGAGCCGGTGGAAAATCTTCACTCACCGAGCTGACAGATTCAGGTGTGGGGTAAAAGTAGGATGGAGGGGAGTAAAGGAGAAGAGAGGAGAGCAAAGCCGAGGAGAGGAAAGACATGGAGGAGGGCAAGAGGGGAGAGCTGTTGAGTTCTCTATACATTGGCTCGCATGGTATTTGACCATTTCTATTCTCGGAGGCCATCAACTTGTTTCTCCCTCAACCACACAGTTACTGTATATGTTGCCAATGAGTAACAGAGAATAGCATTACGGCACGACACGTCATAAACCTGTTGCCTGCTGATAGGGCACCTCCTCCCATATGCAGTAGGAAGTTGGGTTGAGAATGACATATAAACTCAGCAAAAAAAGAAACGTCCTCTCACTGTCAACTGCGTTTATTTTCAGCAAACTTAACATGTGTAAATATTTGTATGAACATAACAAGATTCAACAACTGAGACAAACTGAACAAGTTCCACAGACATGTGACTAACAGAAATTGAATAATTTGTCCCTGAACAAAGAGGGGGTCAAAATCAAAAGTAACAGTCGGTATCTGGTGTGGCCACCAGCTGCATTAAGTACTGCAGTGCATCTCCTCCTAGTGGACTGCACCAGCTTTGCCAGTTCTTGCTGTGAGATGTTACCCCACTCTTCCACCAAGGCACCTGCAAGTTCCCGGACATTTCTGGGGGGAATGGCCATAGCCCTCACCCTCCGATCCAACAGGTCCCAGATGTGCTCAATGGGATTGAGATCTGGGCTCTTCGCTGGCCATGGCAGAACACTTACATTCCTGTCTTGCAGGAAATCACGCACAGGACGAGCAGTATGGCTGGTGGCATTGTCATGCTGGAGGGTCATGTCAGGATGAGCTTGCTGGAAGGGTACCACATGAGGGAGGAGGATGTTTTCCCTGTAACGCTCACCGTTGAGATTGCCTGCAATGACAACAAGCTCAGTCCGATGATGGTGTGACACACCGCCCCAGACCATGACGGACCCTCCGCCTCTAAATCGATCCTGCTCCAGAGTACAGGCCTCGGTGTAACGTTCATTCCTTCGACGATAAACGCGAATCCGACCATCACCCCTGGTTAGACAAAACCATGACTCGTCAGGGAAGAACACTTTTTGCCAGTCTGTCTGGTCCAGCGACGGTGGGTTTGTGCCCATAGGTGACTTTGTTTCCGGTGATGTCTGGTGAGGACCTGCCTTACAACAGGCCTACAAGCCCTCAATCCAGTCTCTCTCAGCCTATTGCGGAAAGTCTGATCACTGATGGAGGGATTGTGCATTCCTTGTGTAACTCGGGCAGTTGTTGTTGCCATCCTGTACCTGTCCCTCAGGTGTGATGTTCGGATGTACCGATCCTGTGCAGGTGTTGTTACACGTGGTCTGCCACTGCAAGGACGATCAGCTGTCCGTCCTGTCTCCCTGTAGCTCTGTCTTAGGCATCTCACAGTACGGACTTTGTAATTTATTGCCCTGGCCACATCTGCAGTCCTCATGCCTTCTTGCAGCAGGCCTAAGGCGCTTTCACGCAGATGAGCAGGGACCCTGGGCATCTTTCTTTTGGTGTTTTTCAGAGTCAGTAGAAAGGCCTCTTTAGTGTCCTAAGTTTTCATAACTGTGACCTTAATTGTCTACCGTCTGTAAGCTATTCGTGTCTTAAAGACCGTTCCACAGGTGCATGTTCATTCATTGTTTATGGTTCATTGAACAAGCATGGGAAACAGTGTTTAACCCCTTAACAATGAAGATCTGTGAAGCTATTTGGATTTTTTCAAATTATCTTTGAAAGACAGGGTCCTGAAAAAGGGACGGTTCTTTTATTGCTGAGCTTAGAATGTAGAGGATATCTGTGTAACATGTCACTGACATAACCTACACACTGAGATTCATGGCATTGTTTCCCACCTTGTTATTTCTACAGGAGATATGGAAATACACACAGCAGCACACGCAGACAAAGCAAACACTGCTATTTTGATATAATTCACTCAAAAATGGAATCCCCCTAGAGATTAGGCAGGAGTATGAGAAATTGCTGGGGAAAGCCAGACAACATAGGCATTCTCTCTAAGCCCATGCACACACAGGCGTACATACAGTACACCCACTCAGTGTCAGGACAGGGCCCAAACTACATGTACAGTATTGGAATAATAAACATGATACCAGTCAGAAAGAAGCCTGGAGAGAGATGGAGGGATGTAACGAATATTGTTGGAAAGGGTAGGATACCTACCTGCTGACTCTTTCAGGCTAGGAGATAAGAAAGCAGTGGAGCAATAGCCTTTCCAGCACATTAGCTCCTGATACAGAGAACAAGACCATGTCACTGCACGTGTGTGTGTGTGTGTGTGTGTGTGTGTGTGTGTGTGTGTGTGTCTCTCTCTCTCCCCACAGGAACATTGTTGCAGTGCTTGAGTGTAATGCAAACACAGGCTACCTGAGAAAAATAACCACTTAAATAGATGACTAGCCACAGTATATCCCACACCTCTTACATACATACATACATACATACATATGCACGCACGCACGCACGCACACACACACACACATATATACATACATACATACATATGCACACACGCACACACACACACACGCACACGCACACGCGCATACATACATACGTACGCACACATACATACATATGCACGCACACGCACACACACACGCACACATACATGCATGCATGCATGCATGCATACATACATACATACATACATACATACATACATACATACATACATACATACATACATACATACATACATACATACATACATACGCACGCACACAGACGTACGCACACAGACAGACAGACAGACAGACAGACAGACAGACAGACAGACAGACAGACAGACAGACAGACAGACAGACAGACAGACAGACAGACATGAGAGGAGGCTGGTGTGAGGAGCTATAGGAGGACAGGCTCATTGTAATGGCTGGAATGGAGTAAATGGAACCGCATTTAACATCAAACATATGGAAACCAGTTTTAAACCAATCTACTTTGAAACAAAAGTATGACAGCTTTGCACACTCGTGGCATTCTCTCAACCAGCTTCATGAGGTAGTCACCTGGAATGCATTTCAATTAACAGATGTGCCTTGTTAAAAGTTAATGTGGAATTTCTTTCCTTCTTAATGCGTTTGAGCCAATCAGTTGTGTTGTGACAAGGTAGGGGTGGTATACAGAAGATAGCTCTATTTGGGAAAATACCTCCATAATGGCAAGAACAGATCAAATAAGCAAAAGAGAAACGACAGCCCGTAATTTTTGCAGTCGCAAAAACCATCAAGCGCTATGAAGAAACTCATGAGGACCGCCACAGGAAAGGAAGACCCAGCGTTACCTCTGCTGCAGAGGATAAGTTCATTAGAATTAACTGCACCTCAGATTGCAGCACAAATAAATGCTTCACAGAGTTCAAGTAACAGACACATCTCAACATCAACTATTCAGAGGAGACTCAGGCCTTCATGGTCGAATTGCTGTAAAGAAACCACTACTAAAGGACACCAATAATAACAAGAGACTTGCTTGGGCCAAGAAACACGAGCGATGGACATTAGACCGGTGGAAATCTGTCCTTTGGTCTTATGAGTAGAAATGTGAGATTTTTTTCCGACTTCAACTGTAGATGGCATCATGAGGAAAGGAAAATTATGTGGATATATTGAAGCAACATCTCAAGACATCAGTCAGGAAATTAAAGCTTGGTTGCAAATGGGTCTTCCAAATGGTCAATGACCCCAAGCATACTTCCAAAGTTGTGGCAAAATGGCTTAAGGACAACAAAGTCAAGGTATTGGAGTGGCCATAACAAAGCCCCGACCTCAATCCTGTAGAAAATGTGTTTATGCGAGCAAGGAGGCCTACAAACCTGATTCAGTTACACCAGCTCTGTCAGGAGGAATGGGCCAAAATTCTTCCAACTTATTGTGGGAAGCTTGTGGAAGGCTACCCGAAACATTTGACCCAAGTTAAACAATTTAAAGGCAATGCTACCAAAAACTAATTGAGTGTATGTAAACTTCTGACCCACTGTGAATGTGATGAAAGAAATAAAAGCTGAAATAAATAATTCTCTCTACCCACTATTCTGACATTTCACATTCTTCAAAAAAAGTGGTGATCCTAACAGAGGCAAGAGAGGGAATTTGTACTAGGATTAAATGTCAGGAATTGTGAAAAGCTGAGTTTAAATGTACTTGGCTAAGGTGTATGTAAACCTCCGACTTCAACTGTATATATATATATACTGCTCAAAAAAATAAAGGGAACACTTAAACAACACATCCTAGATCTGAATGAAATAAATAATCTTATTAAATACTTTTATCTTTACATAGTTGAATGTGCTGACAACAAAATCACACAAAAATAATCAATGGAAATCCAATTTATCAACCCATGGAGGTCTGTATTTGGAGTCACACTCAAAATTAAAGTGGAAAACCCCACTACAGGCTGATCCAACTTTGATGTAATGTCCTTAAATCAAGTCAAAATGAGGCTCAGTAGTGTGTGTGGCCTCCACGTGCCTGTATGACCTCCCTACAACGCCTGGGCATGCTCCTGATGAGGTGGCGGATGGTCTCCTGAAGGATCTCCTCCCAGATCTGGACTAAAGCATCCGCCAACTCCTGGTGCAACGTGGCGTTGGTGGATGGAGCGAGACATGATGTCCCAGATGTGCTCAATTGGATTCAGGTCTAAGGAACGGGCGGGCCAGTCCATAGCATCAATGCCTTCCTCTTGCAGGAACTGCTGACACACTCCAGCCACATGAGGTCTAGCATTGTCTTGCATTAGGAGGAACCCAGGGCCAACCGCACCAGCATATGGTCTCACAAGGGGTCTGAGGATCTCATCTCGGTACCTAATGGCAGTCAAGCTACCTCTGGCGAGCACATGGAGGGCTGTGCGGCCCCCCAAAGAAATGCCACCCCACACCATGACTGACCCACCACCAAACCGGTCATGCTGGTGGATGTTGCAGGCAGCAGAACGTTCTCCACGGCGTCTCCAGACACGTCTGTCACGTGCTCAGTGTGAACCTGCTTTCATCTGTGAAGAGCACAGGGCGCCAGTGGCGAATTTGCCAATCTTGGTGTTCTCTGGCAAATGCCAAACGTCCTGCACGGTGTTGGGCTGTAAGCACAACCCCCACCTGTGGACGTCGGGCCCTCATACCACCCTCATGGAGTCTGTTTCTGACCGTTTGAGCAGACCCATGCACATTTGTGGCCTGCTGGAGGTCATTTTGCAGGGCTCTGGCAGTGCCTCTCCTGCTCGTCCTTGCACAAAGGCGGACGTAGCGGTCCTGCTGCTGGGTTGTTGCCCTCCTACGGCCTCCTCCACGTCTCCTGATGTACTGGTCTGTCTCCTGGTAGCGCCTCCATGCTCTGGACACTACGCTGACCGACACAGCAAACCTTTTTGCCACAGCTCGCATTGATGTGCCATCCTGGATGAGCTGCACTACCTGAGCCACTTGTGTGGGTTGTAGACTCCGTCTCATGCTACCACTAGAGTGAAAGCACCGCCAGCATTCAAAAGTGACCAAAACATCAGCCAGGAAGCATAGGAACTGAGAAGTGGTCTGTGGTCCCCACCGGCAGAACCACTCCTTTATTGGGGGTGTCTTGCTAATTGCCTATACTTTCCACCTGTTGTCTATTCCATTTGCACAACAGCATGTGAAATGTATTGTCAATCAGTGTTGCTTCCTAAGTGGACAGTTTGATTTCACAGAAGTGTGATTGACTTGGAGTTACATTGTGTTGTTTAAGTGTTCCCTTTATTTTTTTGAGCAGTATATATATATACAGTATTTCTAGCCTGTAGCCCTGACCTTAACCCCCAAACCCTAAATCTAACCCATAAGCTTAAAATAGCATTTGAACAAATTCAGGACCTGAGAAAAAGTACTGAGAAAATGTTTTCAGGACATTCAGGTGAAATGTTAGGACTTTGGGGTCCTGATAGTGTAGGAAAAACAAACACACACACACACACTTCATGGCACACACACTGCCCCCCTTCCCCCTCTCACACACACACACACACACACACACACACACACACACACACACACACACACACACACACACACACACACGCCGGGAGGTTGTACTTTATGTGCTGGTAAAATTCATCTCGTTAGAATGGAGGTAATATATTCTACCAGGCCCAGTGTTCCTCGTAGCAATTTAAAATAATTATTGTGAGACCTGATGCTAGATGTCAGGCTCAGCTTCGGAATCTCAATGAGGGACTGAGTGTGAGAGTGAGCGACTGTACCTGCTGGAAGCCATGTTGGGGACCACCCAAACAGGCTCACACACACCCTCCTCTCGAAGGGCTGGATTATGGTAACAGAGGAATGGAATATTCCCAGAGCACAGGACGATGCATGGGAGGCAGACATGTGCTAGTTTAACCTCAAACTTCACAGCACCATAGAGAAAAACACACTATCATATGTCTGGGATAATGCACATTGTCTAAAGAATGTATAATATCTGTTTAGAGTATTTGTCAGTATGGTCATGGCATCAGTATTCAGAGAGAGAGAGAGAGAGAGAGAGAGAGAGAGAGAGAGAGAGAGTCCGAAAGAGAAAGAGGGAGAGAAGGAGCTAGATGGAGGTTTAGAGAGAGATGATGGAGCAGGGTAGGAGCTAGAGGGAGGTAGGGAAAAAGAGGAAGATGAGGGAGGAGTATGTATATCAGGGAGAAGATTGTGGTCCCTCGTGCACTAACAAGGTCTGAGAAAATGCCCTCCTCAGTAGAGTGACACAGGAAGAGAGGGAGGGAATGGATGAAGAGAGGGTGTGAGAGAGGAGAGAGAGCAGCGGAAGATGGAGAGAGGGAACAGAGAGGTTGAAATAGTGTCAGGCAGAAGATGAAGTGGCAGGTGGAGTGTCCAATTAGATCTCTGTGGGAGTGGAGAGAGAGAGTGTGTAAGAAAGGGAGATAGACCTCCTAGTTATGACATGCTGCCCATCCTCTTCCTCCTCTTCTTTTCATCCCCTCCCCTCCTCTACCCTACTCCCCTGGATTTACTCCTCTCCTCCTCCTCTCCTCTTCACGTACTCCTCTCCTCCTCCTCTCCTTTCTTCCCATTAGGAGGACAGGTACAGGCCAGGAGTAGCTGGCATCTGCATCTCACTCTGCCACTCCACTTCCTCCCTCTGCCAGGACTGCTTAATCAAATTAGCCATCTCCTCTCTCTCTCCCTTCCTCATACTCATTCTCTGTCTGTCTGTCACACACACGTAGGCACGTAAACACACATTGGCGTGCACACACACACAGTCCTCCACCCCTTTCAGGATCTATCTATTCCACTTGAGTCCTGTAGACTTGAGTCTTTCTATCTCATGCCACCTCTCTCTCTCTCTCTCCCGCTCTCTCTCTAATTCAATTCAAGGGCTTTATTGGCATGGAAACGTATGTTTACATTGCCAAAGCAAGTGAAATAGATAATAAACAAATGTGAAATAAACAATAAAAAATTAACAGTAAACAATACACTTACAAAAGTTCCAAAATAACAAAGACATTTCAAATGTCATATTATATTGTATTGTATTTACAATGGTGTTTGTTCTTCACTGGTTGCCCTTTTCTTGTGGCAACAGGTCACAAATCTTGCTGCTGTGATTGGACACTGGTATTTCACCCCTGTAGATAAGGGAGTTTATGAAAATTGTATTTGTTTTCGAATTCTAATATGATCATACATTTGCCGGAGGTTAGGAAGTGCAGCTCAGTTTCCACCTCATTTTGTGGGCAGTGTGCACTAGCCTGTCTTCTCTTGAGAGCCAGGTCTGCCTACGGATTTTGATAATTAGCGGATATCGGCCTGATTCTGCTCTGCATGCATTATTTGGTGTTTTACGTTGTACACCAAGGATATTTTTTGTAGAATTCTGCATGCAGAGTCTCAATTTGTTGTTTTTCCCATTTTGTGAATTCTTGGTTGATAAGCGGACCCCAGACCTCACAACCATGAAGGGCAATGGGTTCTGTAACTGATTCAAGTATTTTCAGCCAGATCCTAATTGGTATGTCAAATTCCTTTTTATGGCACAGAAGGCCCTTCTTGCCTTGTCTCTCAGATCGTTCACAGCTTTGTGGAAGTTACCTGTGGCGCTGATGTTTAGGCCGAGGTATGTATAGTTTTTTGTGTTCTCTTGGGCAACGGTGTCTAGATGGAAATTGTTTTCGTGGTCCTGGGAACAGGACCTTTTTTGGAATACCATTATTTTTGTCATATTGAGATTCACTGTCAGGGCCCAGGTCTGACAGAGTCTGTGCAGAATATCTAGGTGCTACTGTAGGCCCTCCTTGGTTGGGGACAGAGGCACCAGATTATCAGCAAACAGTAGACATATGACTTCAGATTCTAGTAGGGTGAGGCCGGGTGCTGCAGACTGTTCTAGTGCCCTCGCCCTCGTTGAAATATATGTTGAAGAGGGTGGGGCTTAAACTGCATCCCTGTCTCACCCCACGGCCATGTGGAAAGAAATGTGTGTGTTTTTTGCCAATTTCAACCGCACACTTGTTGTTTGTGTACATGGATTTTATAATGTCATATGTTTTTCCCCCAACACCCCTTTCCATCAATTTGTATAGCAAATTGCCAAATTTGAGTCAAAAGCTTTTTTGAAATCAACAAAAGCATGAGAAGACTTTGCCTTTCTTTTGGTTTGTTTGTTTGTCAATTAAGGTAGGCAGGGTGAATACGTGGTCTGTTGTACGGTAATTTCGTAAAAAGCCAATTTGACATTTGCTCAGTACATTGTTTTCACTGAGGAAATGTATGAGTCTGCTGTTAATGATAATGCAGAGGATTTTCCCAAGGTTGCTGTTGACGCATATTGCACTGTAGTTATTGGGGTCAAATTTGTCTCCACTTTGTGGATTGGGGTGATCAGTCCTTGGTTCCAAATATTGGGGAAGATCCCAGAGCTGAGGATGATGCCAATTGGAATTTGTGGTCTGTATATTTGATCATTTCATTTTGGATACCATCAACACCACAGGCCTTTTTGGGTTGGAGGGTTTGTATTTTGTCCTGTAGTTCTCTCTCTCTCTCTCCACAGCTGAAGTGGTGTATGTATGTACGTGGCAACAGAAGATGTGAACGGTTACACTGGCAGGACCAGGGCTGCATTTCATCTTAATTACACTTCCCTCGTCTTCTGTTCGCTCTTTTGCCTGTGCTCCAAATGTCAACAGGATTTGGGCACATGGAGTGGCATCTGGTGCCACATCGCAAAACGCACACGGATACAAAAACCTCCCAGCATGCAGTTAACCTGGAGGGAAGCCAGCCAGCCATCTAGCCAGCCAGGGCTCTGCCCGCTCCTTCACTAAGAGCTACAGCACCAGTCAAGTACCCACGCACCACCCATGCCAGCACCTCCTACCCCGAGTGGCACCAGGCGATGACAGGGAGACAGAAGGTCTAGCCTTGCCTGCCTCGCCCTGCCCCCACCACATTCTGTACTGTAATGTACCACACCGTGCCAACCTATGCTAATCTACTGTACCAAGCACTGCAAGTGTGTACTGTAGTAAGTGCATAATATATTGATTGTGTGCGTGTGTGTGTTTGTATGTATGCGATTGCGTGTGCATGCCAATGGGAATATGTGAGTGCTTGTGTGTGTGCATGTGCGCGTGTGCTTACAATGCTCTGTTCCCTTTGTTTGAGTACAGTATGTGTGTGAATACACCCCCCCCCAACAAAAAAAAATCCTTTGCCTTTGATATAATTTAACTCTCTCTGATGGCACCAACAGTGGCTGGGCTCTGGGCTCCAAGCTATTACCGGCTTTTCAAGGTTTACAACGGACCGGGCATTTTCCCTGGAACAGCCAGTCAGTCAGTCAGCCAGCCTGCCAGGCAGATATAAAAGTGAGTATGTGTGTGAGCCAAAGCCAGGAGAGAGGGATAATTGACAACTGTGACCTTGGGAAGGGCCTTATCCAGCGAGGGAAGCGCACTGTTCACATCCTAGTGGTACTGTCTCTTTATATGGCAATATGAGACAAGGAGAGGAGGCAAGGAGAGGAGGCAAGGAACTTAAAAGAGAGGGCTGTGAGGTGAAAGGGTGAGGGAGAGACGTTGCTCTTGATCATGGCCTGAAGTAACACAGACTCAGTGCAAACTGCAGATACATACACGCACAGGCACGCGCACACACCCTCTCCTCAGCCTCCTTAGCCGCTCCTTTCCCCCCTCTCCTCTCGTCTCCCCCTCTCCTCTCCTTTCCTCTCAGGTCCTGTCCTCTCCTCTACTCAGTTTTGTCTATGCAGATTAGAGTTGACTCTCAATTACAGCCAGTCCCTTGGCAGAGATGACAGTCAGAGCCGGGCCCAGATAAAACACATCAGCCTCTGAAATGGCTCTGTTCAGCACCAGCGACGCCACATCATGGACTCCTATAATTCACTGAGGCTCCCGCCCCGTACCGACATATGTTCTATTCACAGATGCGTCACTCTTCATTTGTAATTATTTCCTCTCTCTCTCTCTCTCTCTCCCTCTCTCTCTCCCTCTCTCGTAATGTCGTGCTTGGCGGGAGATGGATCTAAGCGAGCGAGCCAGTTAAGACTGCGCATGGTGTGGCTATGCTGACCTGTTCCAGAGTGTTAAACTCTTCGTCATGGTCTCATGCGACTGCAGGAGGAAGGATGACAGCAAGCAGCAGCTCCTGTCCCATTGTGTAGAATTAGACTGTATTAATGCTTCTTTCTCTGGGCACAGTACATGTGGAGACAGACAAATAAGGATTTGACTGAACAGAAAATCAATTTCCCCTCTCTGTGCTGGTTTGGATATAGAGATGCTCCATGCTATCCTTTGGTGTGTGTCTTTCTATTGAGCGTGGTCATCATGGGATGATTACGCTGCATATAAAACACACACACATACACACACACACGGCATGTAGTGACTATTGTAGTCAATCTTGCCCAGTCATCCTATGAATCGTTTTGATGCTCAAGGAGAGACCAGTGTGTGTGTGTGTGTGTGTGTGTGTGTGTGTGTGTGTGTGTGTGTGTGTGTGTGTGTGTGTGTGTGAATGCGTGTGTGTGTGTGTGTGTGTGTGTGTGTGTGTGTGTGTGTGTGTGTGTGTGTGTGTGTGTGTGTGTGAGTGTTCTAACCAGTCTGGTCACATTTTGGAGACCATGTCTACAACCACTGTACCCAACCAGGCTCCAGTACATGGGAGGAGAGAGAGTACATTGGGAGTGTGAGCAGGATAAGGTGGGATGAGAAACGGGAATGATATCAGTAAGACGTAGCCTGCTTTAGCATCATTGTCTTTGGTTTTCACCAAGTTGGCCGCAAAGAAAATGTCCGCATTTCGAATATAAATCCTCATCCACAATGTACTTATTCAACTTCAAACCAACATAACTAAAATTATTTTATTTTTACAATGAACAATTGAACAATGTTTACGTTTTTGTGGGGAAGACAATTCAATGAGGTGTGAAATGTTGCAGTAGAAATTCAAATCAAAATTTTAAAAGGCTGGGAATTCATCCACTATGATATTTATGATAATACTGTCTTTGTTGACCAGCTGCTACAGCGTTGCATTGAAGAAAATTGATTAATACTACTTAACCAAAAAACTAACAATAATAGCAAAATACAGCATAAAATGTTTTTGAAAAAATAAGTGACGTTTCTGTCAGAGACCATCATAAGAACATTCCCAAACATCTTCAAGGTTGTCTACAAGATAAAAATATATATATATAAAGATATAACTTCCATTAAAACGTGAGCAATTTTCTTCCATATCCTACTTTCAGAGCCATGGCCCCTATCACCATAGCCTCCTGTCCCTGATAGTAACTGGCCCCATTAAGATGGGCATGTAATCCTCCTGGTGGTGTCTTCCAAGTGGCAGTAGTGGGCATAAAGTAGCTGTCACGCCCTGACCTTAGAGAGACTTTTTTATTCTCTATTTTGTTAGGTCAGGGTGTGACTTGGGTGGGCATATCTATGTTTCTATTTCTTTGTTGGCCTAGTATGGTTCCCAATCAGAGGCAGCTGTTTATCGTTGTCTCTGATTGGGGATCATACTTAGGCAGCCCTTTTTCCCACCTGTGATTGTGGGATCTTGTTTGTGTGTAGTTGCTTTCTGCACTACATGTAGCTTTACGTTCGTTTTCGTATTTTGTTATTTTTCCCGGTGTCATTTAAATAAAATAAAATGTACGCCTACCACGCTGCACCTTGGTCTCCTTCCAACAACGGGCGTAACAGTAGCATGTCAGTGGGAGTCTCTGTCACTCACTAACTCACAATCACACACAAACAGGACATTCTCAGAGCTTCTAAATGTGTGTGCACGTGCATGTGTTTGTTTGTGTGTGCACAGGCGATGTGTGTGTGTGGCAGGGTCTGGGGCTCTGAATTAAGACACACATCTCTCAGGTATGGGGGACACCTGGTCTTGGTCGGAAAGCGGGCTTCAGGCCACAGGGGACAGGGAGAGGCAGGGAGAACGCAGCACTCCATTTCCTCACCAAAGGGCCTTTTAATTTAGCCACACACAGATTAGATCCAACCTCACCGGATGACAGCACATACTACTACCAGCCAGACATTAGGTAACCCTGAGTGGGCAACCTGACAGTGTACATACAAAATGTTAGGACTTTGTGGTCCTGATAATGTAGGAAAACACACACTATCTCTGGCTTTGCACTGCTCATTCACCAATTTGGAACCAAGAGACAAATGCGTGCATGAATGATGCTCTCTGACCTGTTAACGTCAGTTCCGGACGTTGGGAGAGACTGTTAATTCACCATCACATCTCTAAAGCTACCCAATCTCCCACATAACTCTCTACCTTTCTTACCGCTGGGGGGATGGAGTCTGCATCCCATCTAGGAGCCATCAGTCCTCATCCCAGCCACCCAGCCAGCGGGGCCCTGTACATTAGCTCTGTCCCCTCTCCTAATCCCCTGTCATTGGCGCTGTCACCACTCCCATTACCCCCATCACATTACTGCCACACACAGCCACATGGCCCAAGACCAGGGGTCCATCAGGCACACGTCAGAGTACCTTGCCCTGACACACGTTAATGCCTGGGGCTGGTAATGGGACCTAAGTGGGGGACATGTGAACACACATTTAGGCACACACACACACACACACACACACACACACACACACACACACACACACACACACACACACACACACACACACACACACACACACACACACACACAAAGAATAGAGGCAGAGAAGGCATAAAGTGCGGATAAATAGAAATGGCAGTTTGCTTGGTGTCTGCTTTGCCTCATCACTATAATTGCAGCATGTCTGTCATCACCAGTGAATGTGAAAAAGTGTTTTCCTCAGCTGCTCCACTGCCTGTTTTGTTCGCTGCACTCGTGTAAAGTGGGAGAAAATAAGTGTCATTCATTGAATGCTGCTATTCTCTGTCTGACAGCTTCATATTTACAAGGTGTGGGGGGGGGGGGGGGGTCTCAATAGCCTTCGCTCTCTTAGTAAGGGCTTTGACAGATTGCTAAAATCCAGTCTCATACACACAGGCACACACACTTTTCCTTTGATTCAAATATGGGGGGCTGCGGAGGGGGCATCTTGCCCCCCGGTGAAGGGGCAAGGCGCTCTGAGTGAATGGGTGCCCTCTTTAACCCTGCTCAGCTAGTGTCTCTGGGTTCATGGCTGCAACAAGCTCTCACAGTCTCACGGCAGAATTATATGTTCATTCACGGCCTAGAAAAACCTACTTGAAGGTAACAGTGCTCGCTGTTGCCCCTAGTGGCCGGTATCCATGTCGTTTCCGACGTCCTCAGACATGGATGGACTTCTAATAATGACTTGTATCACGGGTGACCTGGCTGGTTCATGGAGCTGATCAGATGACTCATACGAGAAGGCCTCTCTCTCTCTCTCTCTCTCTCTCTCCCTCTCCCTCTCTCTCTCCCTCCCTCCCTCTCTCCCTCCCTCCCTCATACTCATTTTGTCACACACACACACGCGTAGGCATGTCGTAAACACACATACAGTCATCCACCCGAGTCCTGTAGACGTGTCTTTCTATCTCATGCCATCTCTCTCTCTCTCTCTCTCTCAAATGGGGATGTTGCCATGGAAACAACCGACAGGCCAGGGATCCTCTTGAAAAAATATGTCTATTTGGAAAAGTGGGGAAAGTCCCCCCTGAAACTCATTCAACTCAGCTGAAGAGAAAGAGAGGAAGATGAGGTGCTCCTCTGGCTGGGTAGGAATAGGAGAATAGGAGTAGGAGACTAACTGTCTAGGCAAAACTGTCAAAGTGGAGATAACGCTGCAACTGACACGTAGTGTCTTCATAGCACAGTTAACATCTAACAAATTTAGGAAGTAGTCTGTCGCTCCAATACCAATTTTCATTATACATCCTGAATTGACTCAACTAAAATGGAATCGATCCCAACATAGCTACTGCATGGTTTAAAATATATGCAGTATCTTGTTACAGACAGTACATAAAAGCACAGCCCATAATGTCATGCTTGTCATAGGCATTAGTGGACTCTCCTTCCTCTCGAGTCACCCCGTAGGAGCATCTTGTGTCCTTCGTCAAGAGCGCTAAGGGCAACATTTAATATGCAGTAATTAATGCTGACAACCTCCCTTAAATATATGGATCAAACATTTAATGAAGCTCACGTGGCTGAATTTTAAGCGTTTTGTCACTGAAATGACCGTTTCTCACTTCAAGGGTAATTGGAACCTCTGTATTATTCAATGTCATGGAGTGCCTGGTGAAAGTCTACACATCCATTGCGGTCTTCACATTTTGCCGCCTTAAAATGTAATCTAAAATGGGATTCAATTCGATTTTTTACCCTCCAGATCTAAACAACATACTCCTCAATTTCAACGTGAAAGAAAATGATTTCCCCAAAAATAAGACAATTTTTCCCCCCCAAAAATAAGATGTCTTGATTGCACACCCCAGAGTTAATACTTGGTGGAAGCACTATTGGCTGCAATTAAATTAAGATTCTAAAACTTTGCACAACTCTTAGGGCAACATATATTCATTGTTTCGTCAAAATCGCTCAAGATTATTACATTTGTTTGGGAAATCATTGATGGACAGCAATATTCAAACCTTGTCTCTGATTTTCAAGCTAATTTAAAATCAGGACTGAGACGACCACTTAGGAACACTCAACACCTATTGGAAAGCCATTGTGGTGTGTTTTTGGCATTAACATGTGCAATTGTCCCGCTGTAAAAAAAAAAGTCTGAATTATGCCAGGGTTTTCAGAAGACTGAGGTGGGTTTTTCCTTTCATAATTCTTTTGATCCTGACAAACTCCCCAGTCCATGCCAATGACAAGCATACCCATAACATGGTGCTGCCACCATATCTCCTTCCTCCTGAAGTGTACACTCGTTCACTATTTCCCACATATCTAAACACACCGGATTGGTAATCATGAGACTAGATGGAGTTTCCTCCATATTTCATATACTAGTAATTTCCTTTCAAATCAGTGAAGGGAAGGGAACAAGTGCCCAGTTCGTGGGAAAGGAGAGAATATTGGCATAAACCCCATGAATAGGAACTTGCACATAACAAGTCTCCCTGTAGCTCAGTTGGTAGAGCATGGTGTTTGCAACGCCAGGGTTGTGGGTTCGATTCCCACGGGGGTCCAGCACAGAAAAAAAATGTATGAAATTGTATGAAATGTATGCATTCACTACTGTAAGTCGCTCTGGATAAGAGCGTCTGCTAAATGACTAAAATGTAAATGTATATAACCATCAAATCTAAAAAATAAACCGCTTGGAGTTAGGGTAAGGAAAGACTTGGAAGCTCTATAGCTGTATCCTAAAACAAAGCAAAAAAATAAAGACGACACAGCATATCAACATGAAAGTTAGGCTCTGTACATATAAGACTGCAGGTCTGGTATACTGTAACCTTTTAGCAGGAGTGCGGTGGCATCCAGTGTGTCTTAGCCTTGTGAATGCTCTGGGCATGACAGACAGGGTTGACCTTTTGACCTCCCAGTAGCCCAGCCCCTACCTGACCACTACCTGACCAGTGAGCTAGCCACCGCTGCAGAACTAGCCTCGCCGCTAGTCTAATTCCCTTTATATTTCAATAATGGATGAGATTTGAATCTACAGTACCCGGGAGAGGTAGTGATAGAGGACTCATTGAGGACAGATGAGCACTGAAACACACAGGGACACACTCATACATTGCACTGACTACTCAGGTTTTTCCTTTCCCTTTCACACTCCAAATCATGACAAATATATTGTATACCGTCATGTATTAACGTTGTATACAAAGTATAACGTTCTTTACACATTTGAAGGACAAAAATGACATATCCAGTACTTATTTGGATGTACTAAGCACTGACCGAGTGTCTAACACAGAACATATTTCATTGGTTCATATGGAAACAATTTGTTCCCTTGTGAATCAATATTTGTTGATACAATTTTCTACTTTTAGATGACAACATTGTGTTGGATGCTAGAAACAGTGCCGGTGAATAAGTCTGTCTGTCTGTCATTGTGGTGTGAGGTGAGGTGTATGGCAGTGGGAAAAGACCCCTCCGGCTTAAAGCATTACACATGTTAAACTCTATTAAATTAGCAAGACTCCAATATTAAAATAATAACATTTACCTCTACAATAAATGGTTTTACTTCCAAGATCAATACGACCACTCTATAATGCCAGAGCATTATTATACAATAATAAGCAGGACCCTGTTGCATTGTACAGAACATTAGATAAAAGCACACATTATAGATGAAATCATTTCATATCAAATGTCATAGATTCCCATAGGACGTAATATGGTTACATCACTAATGGGGAGATTTAGTCTTTATATAGAACAGATTACCTTAACATCATGTAATGAAAAACCGCTCACCCAAGTCTGACTTTGTGTTTGCACATGTTCCTTAACCCTCTGAACACCGTAAAGAGCTATTAGACATCTCTTGAATATAACCTTTATAATCCTAGGTTTAGGAGTAGTAAGTAGCTGTCCACGACTCAAGGTTCAGCCTTAATTGCCTCACCACATCATTTTGAAAACACAAGCAAACCAATGACCCTGTCCAAATGTAGCACAGGCACACCCAAGGAGACAGAGAATACATGGACTAATAAATAATCAAATGCAACGCCGTCCCTCAAAACTCTTTTGTCTTTCTTGCGGCGATGGAGGTATAAAAGAGAAGGAAGTAAAAATGAATGCTGAAGGCCCCTGGCTGTCTGCAGCCCCGGTGAAGGCTAAGGCCTTCTCGGATGAGAGACACACTAAAGGTACTCTCCATTCAGAGCTCAATCAATGCAGCCTGATTACATTTGGGGGGGGGTCACTTGGACTTTTTTGTTTGTTGTGACATCTCCTCTGGCTTTGTGCGGTCGCAGTGCTCCTGACAAAGGCGGCTGGGTCCCTGGTAGGATGGCGGAGAGGAGGGGAGAGGAGAGCCAGTTTGGGGGAGGGGACATGGAGAGGCTGTTCTCCCGACAGAGCAGTTTGGAGATGTTCCTCTTATTGTTAGTGCTGTTTCTCCCTCTCTGTCTCTACACTTTCTTCAGTTGATGAGGTAGATCATATTAAGGGAAGAAAACACCAGGTTGGCTTGGTGTTAGCAATAGTCACTATAGCTAACGTCCGGGCTAGCTGTGCGGACGCACACCTGATGACCTTGATGACCAACTCATGACCTGGTGATTTGGACACCGAGCTATCAGGCGTGGACCCCTCGCCCCTTTCAACCCTGGTGGGTCTTTATGTGTGGGTGAGGACAAGTAGGTGCGCACAAACACACACGCACTGTTTTGTTATGGACAATACACTCAATAGCATTCAACAGAAAAGGCATGCAGAAAAAGTATGCATCTAATTGGAAAACACTTGCTTGGAGCCCAACATACACTGAGTGTACACCTCATTAGGAACACCGTCCTAATATTGAGTTGCACCCCCTTTTTGCCCTCAGAACAGCCTCAATTTGTCTGGGCATGGACTCTACATGGTGTAGAAAGCGTTCCACAGCGATGCTGGCCCATGTTGACAGTTGTGTCAAGTTGGATGGATGTCCTTTGGGCGGTGGACCATTCTTGATACACACAGGAAAATGTTGAGCGTGAAAAACCCAGCAGCATTGCAGTTCTTGACACAAAACCGGTGCGCCTTGCACCTACTACCATACCTCGTTCAAAGGCACTTAAATCTATTATCTTGCCCATTGAACCTCTGAATGGCACACATACACAATCCACGTCTCAATTGTCTCAAGGCTTAAAAATCCTTCTTTAAACCTGTCTCCTCCCCTTCATCTACACTGATTGAAGTGGATTTAACAGATGACATCAATAAGGGATCATAGCTTTCACTTGGATTCACCTGTTCAGTCTATGTCATGGAAGGAGCAGGTGCTCCTAGTGTTTTCTACACTCAGTGTATATCACAGTACAATGCAACTGTGATAACAGGCTGAAACAATCCGATAAGCTCCACATCTAAACAGGGCCAAAGCGTTGGCCTAAATAATACATGTGCCATGCTAAAAGGTTACTTGAACTGGCGAATTCAAATTGAATTGAGGCTGTGTGTTGAATAATGAATTTGTCCTCGTGGAGAACACGGCGGCGGGACAAACCACCACTGTGCTATGTGTGGATAGAGGCAGGGACACGGGGAGGGGCAGAGAGATGCACGCCACAACAGACCACCATGCCATGCCACCGCCAGCCCGCCGCCATGATCTGATGAAGCCAGCCCGGGCTGCCAAGTCTAGCCAGCACCCAGGCCCTCTGCCTCTCACACACACACAACAATACATCAGCCCAACCACCATGATGTCATCGATCCACCATGCAGCCACCGCCACCACATTGCCCTGGTAACCACCCGGGGTGAATATTAAATCAGCGTCTACAACTGCCTCAAAGAAGAAGAAGAAAACGCACAAACAAAGAGCGCTGCGATTACGGTTGTAGTTTGGTTTTTGTTGTCGTCGACGGGCTACTAAGCGTACATAAAGAGAGCGTTTAACGTTTGTCTTTAATGTCTCAATCTTCCCCGTTTCCCCCCTCATCTGTAGGTATTTCTGTTGGAGGCGTCTGCTTAGATCTGGGCCTTTTAATGCTGACTGCCGCAACTCTTTTGAGTCTCACTACAAAAGCGTCAGGCAGTAAACTTTTCTCCCTGAAGGAGCGAGTCTGTGTTGTTGGGATAGCTCCACTCTGGGGAATCTCTGGCTCTAACACAGCCGGATCTGAGGACGTACGCGCAGGCATGCAGGCTGTGTCTCTCCCCCCCCCCCCCTTCAACTGCAAACAAAGCGCTTTCAAACACAGCGTATTTCTCTTAGTCATTTCTCAGGGAGAATACGTCTATGTGTGTGTAGCCTTTGTGGAATGGGGGTTGTGTACGTGTGCGTGCGCACGGTAATTAGCATCGTTGATTTGCAATGATTTTTCAGAGTTTGTCAGTTGTTATTCTTGCTCCCCTTCTGATCCTGTAGGTTTTTCCCTTTCTAACCCTCTCTGGATAAAGCATCCCTTTTCATTGTTGATTCCACTCTTTTTTATTTCTGTGTGCTGAGGTGGCGGATTGTGGCAGCAGATGCCTCTGTCACGGACGTACTTCTCCCTTCACTCTAGCCCTCTCTTATACATGAAATATCAAACATCTGAGGGACAATCTAGTGACCTGTTCTGACCTCCACACACACGCGCGCGCACGTGCACGCACACGTACACATGCACACACACACACACAGAGCTCCAGTCAGCTCACATCCCCCACATACGTGCCTTGACTTATTTCCACTGAAACCACAACCCTCCGACGATGTATTTGCGACACCTGGCGGCGCATGCTATATTTTTGGATACCGACCATCAGAGACGGCAAGAGAGCCTGTGTGTGTGTAAGAGAGAGAGAGAGAGAGACAGCGAGAGTAAGGGAGAGACCCCGAGTCAGGGGGGGCTTGGAGAGAGAGAAACGAGTGGATGATGGCGCGGCTCGGGCAGAATAACGTTTTGTGTCGTCTGCTATAAGTGCCTTGAATTCCATAGCAAAAGGCTTGGATACCCCCTAGTGGGCGGACAATGGCAATCTGGCCTGTAAAAATGGGGGGCGATGGGCACACATGAATCCATAGGGTCCAGAGGTCAGCCTTCTTGAGTTGCACTGACATCATGACAATGGGACACTTCTACAGCCTTAGAAACACAAGCTGATCCATTCGGTGTCTTTAAAGCACCATGCCTCCCAGTTCCCACACATTCAGCGAGAGTGTCAGACACAGGAGGAAAAACAAGGGAGAGTGAGGGAGAGAGGGAGGGAGGGAGAGAGGGAGGGAGGGAGAGCCTGGATGAGAAGTAAAGTGCAGTGGGGTGAATGTGTAGACCTCACCCCCAGCCCCCTAAACCCCATCCTTTCTTTCTCTCTTTCAAGGGATGGATTAAAAGAGATGGCTTAATTCAGTCTAATTATCTACCCTCACCCCCTCCTCCCACCGCCTTTCCCTCTCTCCCTCTCTCTATATCGGTGCATGGATACTAATTAGTTGGTTTGAATTGTGTCTTTTATACAAATGTACTGCGCAATTATGCGAAAAATATAGATCTCTATTTGAAATGTTATGTTTTCACAGTGTGTACGCAATCGTAGAAGAAGGCTACAAAGGGGGGAAAGGGCATACTTACTTCAATCTAACCATTCCACATTATGCTCGCTACCTATTAACAGCTGAAGAAAATGAGTGATGATACTTTTCATGTAACTGTGGAATTGCTAAGGTAATTGCCTATGCATACGGGGTAGCATAGTATAACTGCCTAAACCATGAATAGCACCCTGATACAAAATCTACAACATTTACAGAATCATACAATCATATTAACATTCCACAAACATTTGCAATGCTAATTATATTAACTCAACAGTATACAATACAGTGACTCATAACTTGGAGTGCCTAATGCAATAATGGTGCAATGTGTCTGTGTGTCTGTGTGTGTGTGTGTGTGTGTGTGTGTGTGTGTGTGTGTGTGTGTGTGTGTGTGTGTGTGTGTGTGTGTGTGTGTGTGTGTGTGTGTGTGTGTGTGTGTGCGTGCGTGCGCGTGTGTGTGTATGTCTGTGTGTGTGTGTGTGTGTGTGTGTGTGTGTGTGTGTGTGTGTGTGTGTGTGTGTGTGTGTGTGTGTGTGTGAAAGTACTAATTAGTGAATGTGCTCAGGGTGAGGAAGCTAGAGGAGGATCCCAGTGATTTTACTCATTGTTGTCTAATCCTCTCGGCACATTCATAATTCATCTCATCACGGACGCCGTTACACACGCTCTTGGTTCGTTTTGGCCTTTTTTCTGAGCTGCAAGGTTTTCATGGCGATCAGAATAACTGGGGGAGACAGCGAGAGGGAGAACTTTGCCTCAGGACTCAGCTGTCGGCCCACTTTGACAGCTTCATTTGTGGATGAGGCCTTTGATAGTTCCGGTCACTGTTCTCCGACGCACAAATGTGCCCCTAAAATAAATAGCCAAGCTTTGATTCTCTGTAGCTAGCTGGCTGTATGCTGATCACCCGCTGTAAACGAGCACTACTGTACGCTCTCTCCTCTTCCCCACTGCAGTGATCTATTGCCTCCTGAGGGTAGAGCCCTTTGTAAATGCTGCCTTGCACGCAGGCACACACACTTCCCAACAGTAAGTCCCCCTACTATGTATTCTCAAAGTGCTCCATTATAATGTGACAATGAAAGAGAGAAGAAGAGATGCAGTGGGGGGAGACAGAGAGAGAAAAAGAAAGAGAGAGAAAAAGAGAGATAGAGAGAGAGAGAGACAAGGGACAGAGAAAGAATAGGCGATATATAGAAAGAGGGAGAGAGAAAGGGGGAGACGGAGAGAGAGAAATGGGCTTGAGCGATTGAGAGGGAGACGTGGTACGTCAGAGTGAGGGTGAGAGAAATAGAAGGAGGGAGATGGATTATTATCAGCACTGTCATGCCAAAGATGTTGTGGTGAGTAACACAGACAACAGCAATATCTCAGCACTGAGCTGCACAGACATACATCAGGCTGTGGCTCCTCTCCTCTGTTACAGGCACTCCTGACACATTCACTACAGCTTCAGTAGACTACAACCAGCGTACTGGAAAACACTGACACTGGTAGGTACACATGCTGATGTGCTCTCTTCAAGAAGCCTGCACATACCCGCACCGAGTTTACTCGTCTCGCCTGTGCCCTTGCCCTCTCATGGTTCACAAGGAGAGGGCTCCATACCTGCAGTGGAGGCATACCTGCAGAGCCCCACACGGTTGGCAGGGCCTAGAGAAAACTACAGGCAGGCTGACATCCCAAAACAAGGAAAGAGGTGTCAAACTATGGGCAGCGTGCCAGCAGGTGGTTGGGTTTCCAAGAAAAGATCAAGAGAGGAGGAGAAAAAGGAGGGAAGAGACAGGAGGAGAGCATGAGTGAGAGAAGCAAGTCAACCCTCACATCCTCAAAACCGTCAAATTCCCTTCAGGTGTTAGGGTGGAGGAGAGAGGTGAGGATGAGGACAACCTTGAGAACAGTGGGAGGTCTACCACACACTGGCATTGAGACCTCTTGGAGGAGGCTGAAGGAGACAGGGAGGGAGGCAGGGCTAGAGTTGCGGACAGGAAGACGCGGGTGAGTGATTGTCTGGTACAGCCCTGGACCGACAGTGGCTACACACACACACGCACACGCACACACACACACGCGTGCGCGCCCGCGCACACACATGCACGGATCCTTGTGCACACGCACACAGACGTTTAAAAATAACACAGACAGGTGAATGAGGGAAAGAGATGGAGAAGTGAAGCGGTAAAGAGGTGAAGAGAGAGAAAGAGAGATGGGCCAGGGAGATAAAACAGTGATCCAAAATGGACATCTCATAGACTGGCTGCCATGTAGCAGTAAAATATGTCATGCAATCACAAATTGCATTCGGTCAAAAGTAAAAGAAAATAGTGGTTTTCATCATAGCATAAAAATAGATCTGCAAAAGATGCTTCCAACCAGTCCGGCCGTGAATTCAAATAAGCGCTCAGGACCACTACATTTCTCCAAGGGCCAAATTCAATCAGACAGAATGTGCGTAACAGTCATGACAGAGTAAAGACATTGAGTAAACAAAGACGTTGAAAAGTAAGAAAGAGAAATAAAGAAATTGATTCCAGCGACTGCAATCCACCTCTGAAGAAAAATTCAATATGCTGCTTTTATCTTTTTTTCTCTCCCTTCTTTGTGCTCTGTCAAAAACAACTTGGGCTAACACAGCAACCTGTCACATCACAAGCAAAATCCCCTGTGTCTTACAAAGGAGACGATTCTAAAGTTGGATTGTGTAGCAGAACTCTTAGAACTTAAGGCATATATTTTACACTTACGGGATATGCAAAGAAAGAGACAAACGATTCTATTTGAACCCGTGCTTCTGCCCAGAGGAAAACCAAGAACAGCTAGCCTTAGCAGAGAGTAACAAAGAGCAAAGGTTTGGAAGACTACGGCCCTAGTCAATCAAAAGCAGCAATGGCATTACCACAGCGTGTCTTTCCTATCCATTGAATCAGTCCGCTGCGTTAAGAGGGTCAAGCCCAGACCTGCTTTTATAACCCAGCTGAGTTTATACACAGATAGAAGAATGCAAAGATGGAATACTGGACTACCCTTATCCTTGTTGAAAGACTGTGTAGTGCTTGATGCTTTCAGTGAAAAGGACTGGACAGAAAGAGGCATTTGGAACAGCAAGACCTCTGATTGCTCTAGAGTGCATATACCCTGTTTAGACGCTGTGGTTGGGCACCCCACTGCACAGAAGATTGCAGGTGGTGTGCTGAGTGACAGGGTGAATGATGATATTTTGTGGGTCCGTATTTGAGGCATTTGTTCAAAGCGTGGCATCCAGAAAGCGGAGGAGTGAAATATAACAAAGGCCAGGCTATACACACACCCCACAGCCCAGCTTGAGACAGTAAGAGGACTGCTAACAAGACCAGGTGAATGGGGAGGGAGCCGATGGAAGGACGAGAGGGGAGGGGAATGAAATGGTGTGTATGTGGGTTTAGAAGAATAGGGAGGTAGGCTCTGGCCATGTGGAGTGTTCACTTTAAATGGGTGTACCGCTGTCAAGACAAAGGAGGACATGGGTGAAGCAATTTGAGAGAGAGAGAGAGAGAGAGAGAGAGAGAGAGAGAGAGAGAGAGAGAGAGAGACAGAGAGAGAGAGAGAGAGGGGAAATAGTGAGGAGAGAGACAGAGGAAAGAGAGGAACGGAAAGAGAGAGGAGTTTAATGCAAAAATGGCCTAAACGTCATACATCAGGACAGGAGTCCAGGGGCCTCGTCAAACACGGTCACCGTTGGCAGTTAAAGAGACAAACAACCAAATGTCAGCAATTACGTGCACTCTACAGAGTTACAGGGTCAGTGAGCAAGAGTGTTCAGGTCAGTGGATATGCCCTGTAGACCACCATCCTCCATTCTGAGCCATTCAGGGGACACAATGATGTGAGCAATCTAACACAACAATGCATATCTTAACAGTTCCATCCGAGATATCAATGTTTTCTTTCTTTCCATCACACATGTGAAAAGAATACTAGGAGACACACACACACACACACACACACACACACACACACACACACACACACACACACACACACACACACACACACACACACACACACACACACACACACACACACACACACACACACACACACACACACACACACACACACGTCTAACCACACAGCCTG
Organism: Salmo salar; assembly: GCF_965601325.2. NCBI lineage: Eukaryota > Metazoa > Chordata > Actinopteri > Salmoniformes > Salmonidae > Salmo > Salmo salar. The sequence goes on from NC_138310.1 coordinate 9,149,950, forward strand.
CAGTGAGAGATGAGTGGATAATTACTTTGGCTTTGTGAACTTATCTTCCAGGGCCATGGGAAGGGCATATGTAGTGACAGGCTCTCCTTCTCAACCATGGTCCAACAACCTTCACCACACACCTACTACTAAAAGTCTGTGTGTGTGTGTGTTTGTGTACACACACACACACACACACACACACACAAACACCCACCCGCGCACGCGCACGCACACACACCTCCCCACCCCTCGCAAAAGTCTATTACAGATGAATGTCACTGAATCGCAATGACCGCTCAATGTGTCTTGGCTTTGAGAAGGCAAGCTGACCATCTGCCCAGGGGCTGGGGTGGAGGTCTGACCCCCTCATCAGGCAACCCTCTGGGGCATCAGATACACTTCCACCTGTACTCCAACCTCCAGGACAAGATGTGATCACCACTGAGACATCAGCCTGACAGGCCTGCTTTACGTTAGAGACCTCTGGAGACACCAGTGTAGCAGGCTGTGGGTCACCACATCATACTGACCGTACTGATACTGATATCATAATAACAGAAGAGGGCAGGATACCATGTGAATGTCTGGTCATGGAGAGGTGTAAAGTGTAAAGAATTTGGTCTAAAATATGAAGCAAGCTGTTTTATGTCTTACACCCCTAGAAAGAAAATGACCTAAAACCCTTTTTGGGTTCCAGGTAAAACCCTTTTGGGTTCCAGGTAAAACCCTTTTGGGTTCCAGGTAAAACCCTTTTGGGTTCCAGGTAAAACCCTTTTGGGTTCCAGGTAAAACCCTTTTGGGTTCCAGGTAGAACTCTTTTGGGTTCCAGGTAAAACCCTTTTGGGTTCCAGGTAAAACCCTTTTGGGTTCCAGGTAAAACTCTTTTGGGTTCCAGGTAAAACCCTTTTGGGTTCCAGGTAAAACCCTTTTGGGTTCCAGGTAAAACTCTTTTGGGTTCCAGGTAAAACTCTTTTGGGTTCCAGGTAGAACTCTTTCCTGTGGGGACAGCTGAAACAACCCCTTTGGAACCCTTTTTTTCTAAGAGAATTTACATTCTGTAGGGGATCTGTCATTATTTTTACATAAAGTGTTTAGTTAGCCTAACGCAAAAGTCTATGAAAAAAAGGGAATTTCATTTCCCATTGTGAAGTATGATGGAGAAACAGCCAAACGGGGGCAACATGTTGAACATAGAGAAGTGGCAGTTGCTTGCCGTTAAATTAGCCCTGTAATTACCTGAAGGGGCCTTAATTGTGGCGTGTTCTGCTCCTAATACCTGTAAATGCTTTAGCAGGTTTGGAAGTGTAATTTATTGGCTAAATCAAGAGGAATTAAGGGAAAACAGGAGGCCTGCCAATCAGAATGGTGTTGTGGGGGGGGGGGGGGTGACAGGATGGAGGGTGACAGCTGTCTGGTTTGGGACTCTGTTTAGCACTACACAGTCATGTGAAACTACATCCACACAGTCATCTGAAACTACAACTACACAGTAATGTGAAACTACAACTACACTACACAGTAATCTGAAACTACAACTACAGTACACAGTCATGTGAAACTACAACTACAGTACACAGTCACCTGAAACTACAACTACAGTACACAGTCACCTGAAACTACAACTACAGTACACAGTCACCTGAAACTACAACTACAGTACACAGTCACGTGAAACTACAACTACAGTACACAGTCACCTGAAACTACAACTACAGTACACAGTCACCTGAAACTACAACTACAGTACACAGTAATCTGAAACTACAACTACACTACACAGTAATCTGAAACTACAACTACAGTACACAGTCACGTGAAACTACAACTACAGTACACAGTCACCTGAAACTACAACTACAGTACACAGTCACCTGAAACTACAACTACAGTACACAGTAATCTGAAACTACAACTACAGTACACAGTAATCTGAAACTACAACTACACTACACAGTCATCTAAAACTACAACTACAGTACACAGTCATGTGAAACTACAACTACAGAACACAGTCATCTGAAACTACAACTACAGTACACAGTCATCTGAAACTACAACTACACAGTTACCTGAAATTACAACTACACTACACTGTCATCTGAAACTACAACTACACTACACAAGAATGTGAAACTACAACTACACAGTCATGTGAAACTACAAGTCAGGTACAGTCATGTGAAACTACAACTACACTACACTGTCATCTGAAACTACAACTACACAGTCATCTGAAACTACATCTACACTACACTGTCATCTGAAACTACAACTACACAGTCATCTGAAACTACAACTACACTACACTGTAATCTGAAACTACAACTACACAGTCATCTGAAACTACATCTACACTACACTGTCATCTGAAACTACAACTACACTACACAAGAATGTGAAACTACAACTACACAGTCATGTGAAACTACAAGTCAGGTAGTCATGTGAAACTACAACTACACTACACTGTCATCTGAAACTACAACTACACAGTCATCTGAAACTACATCTACACTACACTGTCATCTGAAACTACAACTACACAGTCATCTGAAACTACAACTACACTACACTGTAATCTGAAACTACAACTACACAGTCATCTGAAACTACAACTACACTACACTGTCATCTGAAACTACAACTACACTACACAAGAATGTGAAACTACAACTACACAGTCAAGTGAAACTACAAGTCATGTACACAGTCACCTGAAACTACAACCACAGCTTCATTTGAAACTACAACTACAGTACACAGTCATGTAAAACTACAACTACAGTACAGTCATGTGAAACTACAACTACACAGTCATGTGAAACTATAACTACAGTACACAGTCATCTGAAACTACAACTACAGTACACAGTAATCTGAAACTACAACTACAGTACACAGTCACGTGAAACTACAACTACACAGTCATCTGAAACTACATCCACACAGTCATCTGAAACTACATCCACACAGTCATCTGAAACTACAACTACACAGTCATATGAAACTACAACTACACAGTCATCTGAAACTACAACTACACAGTCATCTGAAACTACATCCACACAGTCATCTGAAACTACAACTACACAGTCATCTGAAACTACAACTACACAGTCATCTGAAACTACAACTACACAGTCATCTGAAACTACAACTACACAGTCATCTGAAACTACATCCCCACAGTCATGTGAAACTACAACTACAGCACACAGTCATGTGAAACAACATACACACACATCTGAAAGTACAATCGCAGTCATGTGAACAGGACAACTACAACCCTGCAATAGAAAACTACAGACTGAAATGTAGCCCCAAATGTTTGAGTAACAGATAACTCGTGTGAGTGAGTGAGCCTCCATCTCCAAGTCCTGGTCCCAGCCCATCACTAAGTCACAGATTAATGGTGACAGGCACGAATCCCTCTAATAATTATATTTTCCTGGCCACCATGCAAATGGCGGAGTGCTTGGCACTTGGACGAAGGTTGGAGGGGGTAATGAGACACACGCAGGGGGTACGCCTCCCCAATCCAGAGCCACGGCATGCACGCCTCCCTCCCAACCTCCACGCACGCCAGCCGCTGCTCGCCACCCGGCCTGTCATTAGATCTGTCGCATCCAGGGACCGCTTTTTTAATCAGGCACGGGTGGCTTTGTCACTCACTCTCCCGGCTGGGAGGACTTTAAAGCAGATTAAGGGGATCTCAGGCGGCGCAGTGACGAGTCGAGACGGGTGCTCACCGTGGTGGCATCTGATGGTAGAAGGAGCCGTGGCAAACAGCAACATGGCTGTTTTTCTCGTTGTTTGATCAGAGAGGAAATGAGGCTCCTGGGCTGTTTGAGCCTGGAGAGGGGTTTCTCTAGCACTGTTGCTGGAGCTATTGGTGTACAGGAAATCGTTAGAGGAGTAAACAGCATATGGGCCACTGTCACCACACAGTAACCAACATCGACTACTCCATTCTACTGTAGCGACTCCATTTTCAGAACCGATTTACCCTATATAACACATTGTTAGAAAGACAAGACTATTGTTTCAGATGGACCACACTGGGGCATCACACTGGAGGTGAGAATGGAAAGACAAGATAGAAAGTAAAGCAGAGAATAAGAGACAGAAAAAGGAAGAGTGCGAGCGAGAGAGACCCGGAGAGGGGAGAAGTTCGGCTCTGCCTGCCTACCTGACAGTTGACTCAGTTGGATGTGACTTTCACAGTCTGCTGGCGGTTTGTGTGGAAGCCATCACATCTGTGACTCGGCGCTTGATTAATGAGCCTCTCAACCTGTCTGTGCCGTGTGAGGAAGGGCCACGGCCTTATCCCAGGCATCACTGATTTATTCGCCTTCGGAGCAAACCACCAGATAACACACACGCACACAAGTGTGCTCGCGAGCATGCACACAGACCACTACACAGACACTCACTCACACACGTATGCAGGCACACACACACACACACATGCACGAACACATGCACGCACACACACTACACACAAAACCACACCAGGGGCGTAATTTATAACCGTTGCGCCATTTCTGGAAAGACTGCACATGTCCCAAAACATTGAGATTCATAAAGTTGGCGCATGCCATACATACGTATGATTCCCTTTGTAAATCAGGCGCGTCCTGAAACTGTGCGTGCGTAAACGAGAATTAAAACTCCGCCTGAAAAATACGCATCATTCCAACAAGCTCTCACAGTTTCAAGACAGAATTAGACGTTCATCCATGTTTCTCAAGCGTCAAATTTCGAAGTTGTTCCAAACGTGTTTAAGGCTAACTTTAGGCATTAACTCCGCATTTTTTAAAGTTAGGTAGGGAATGGTTAGGAATGGTTACGGTAAGGGTTAAGGCTTGGGATAGGCTTAAAACAAAAATCTCAAAAACAGTTTTCTATCGATGGATTCAAACATGCAACCTTGGGCACCAGAGGCAGATGCTTACGCCCATCCATCATCCCTATCCATAAAACCGGAACTGACTTGAAGTTAACAGCGCTCACTGTTGCCCCCTAGTGGCCAGTTTCCACGTCATCACCCAATGTCCTCAGACACGGAGGGACGTTGAACACTGACTTGTACCACGGGTGACATGGCTGAATATGAACCCAATTAATTGCAATTATTAGGAAAATACGTATTATATATTATGTTTATAGATTAAATATTGTTTACTTGAGATATTTCAACCTTTGAATTTCAGACGTAGGCTATTCGGCCTAAAAAAAAACATAAATGAAAAGGTGGACCGTCTGTTGTACGTTAAACTGTGCTCCGGATCGGATCGCATAGAGCAATATACTTGAAATAGGGTCTAGTTGATCTGTTCACTATTGTAAAGTGGGTCCAATTAACTGAGAAATGGGACGTTGTAGGCCTATAGGCTTCTTCGTGAGTATGAAACCATCACAGTCAGAAAACGTGAACAATTTATTCTGTAATGATCATGGAAATAAAATAGGAAATACATTCGATGCTTATTTCTAATTATTTTAGAATGCAAAGATGCAACCCCCCAAAAAAGGATTCTCACTAATGGCAAATGATTGCATTTTATTTACCTGTTTTTTTTTAAATTATGAATAAGCATGTCATCATATCCCCCATCTCCACAAAATACTAGGCTACTTGCCTGCTTGCAATGCAGTACTTCAACCACTAGAAACTGGGTGTACACATGGTCTAAAGTTTGTGGGAGCTCAGCACATTCTTATGTCAAGTTCAGTTTTTATAAATGCCAAATTTTGTGTGAAAACTGGCACACACATTTTTTTAGGTATATTTGGTATGCAATGATTAGAAATGAGGCCACAAATTACAGCTAATGAAAACCGTAATATGTCAGTGCTGTCCAAACGGAGAAGTACAAAAAAAAGTGTGTAGAACCAACGAGACAAAAGATGTATTCCAGCAACAGGAACGCTTTTCTGTCCCGACCTGTCAGTCAGTCAGAGGGACACCACCACAAGGGAACAGAGGAGAAAAAAGGAGTCCTTGCTCAATGACACATCACATGCTACTGACTTTCAAAAGTGACAGTCTTTTGAATTTCCTAGCTCACAAGATGGAGGACAGCCGACGGCTTCAGAAACTGGCTGTTTCTTCCATACCGCAGAAACGTCACTCTCCCTAACCTTGATAGCTCTGTTCTGCCTGTGATGTCGGAGTTCAACGAGTCCAGGGTTGGGTAGGTTACTTTTTTAATATAATCCTTTACAGTTACTAGTTACCTGTCCAAAATTGTCATCAGTAACATCATTTTTGGATTACTCAAACTCAGTAACGTAATCTGATTATGTTCAGTTCCTTTTGGATTACTTTCCCCTTAAGAGTAATTCAAAGAAGAATAAAGGATCCATCAAATTCATTTGGTGTGTCATCATAGTGGTCTCTGATTTGTGGTCAGACTCGTTCAGGTGGAACAAACAAACTTGCGCCTTTTTTCAATGCTGAATTGAATGTCATTGAGAAAACATAAAGTTATCAATGCAACATCCTTTCCGAATTCAAAAGTAATCCAATAAGTAATCATATACTTTTTCAAAAGTATCTGTAATCTGATTAAATATTTTGTTTGCTGGCAACATAACTGATTACAGTGAGTTTTTTTGTAAACAGATTACATGTAGCTGATTGCATGTCATCAGTTACTATCCAATCCTGGTCGAGTCACATATGTTCCCAACCTAGAGGGCGCACCCCGCATAGGGTGCGCCACCATTTAGTGGGGGTGTGGGACCTTCCTTGATTTGAGGGGTAAAATAATGAAGTGTGATTGTTTATACCAATCTCAAATTATGCACAAATCTGTGATGCTTTAGGTTAGAAACAAGTGGTAAAATGCCAGAGGGAGACACAACTCTGATACACATGGGAATATCTTTGCTTTGTCTTTATGACATTCAGAATCTGAGTTACAACCTTTTAAAGTCGAAGAGTCAAAGAAATTGTGTGAAAAAAAATTGTGACTCTGTCGCTGTCAATTGATCTGTTCACTTTCTGCAAAAGAGAATATGTACAGATGAAGTTGGATGTTTACATACACCTTAGCCAAATACATTTAAACTCAGTTTTTCACAATTCCTGACATTTAATCTTAGTAACAATTCCCTGTTTTAGGTCAGTTAGCATCACCACTTTATTTTGACAATGTGAAATGTCAATAATAGTAGAGAGAATGATTTATTTCAGCTTGTATTTCTTTCATCACATTCCCTGTGGGTCAGAAGTTAACATACACTCACTTACTATTTGGTAGCATTGCCTTTAAATTGTTTAACTTGGGTCAAACGTTTCGGGTAGCCTTCCACAAGTGTCCCACAATAAGTTGGGTGAATTTTGGCCCATTCCTCCTGACTGGTGTAACTGAGTCAGGTTTGTAGGCCTCCTTGCTCGCACATGCCTTTTCAGTTCTGCCAACACATTTTCTATAGGATTGAGGTCAGGGCTTTGTGATGGCAACTCCAATACATTGACTTTGTTGTCCTTAAGCCATTTTGCAACAACTTTGGAAGTATGCTTGGGGTCATTGTCCACTTGGAAGACCCATTTGCAACCAA